>NW_024070196.1:23196678-23505596 GCF_014754425.2 Oryx dammah
AAATATTTATCACAAAACTTGAATTCTTAAACTCTAAATATTTTTCACTATTAGTTTGTATTTCAAAATGTACTCCCCTTTTCTGTGTATATTTTAATGCAGATATCCATTCTTCAAGTGATCCGTTCTGAATACTTTTTCTTAAAAGATGAATGTGTATGTGTTTTAGGTTTCAGTGATTTAAAAATTCAGCAATTAGTCAAACTTAAACCATCCCTTCATATTATTCAAAGATAAGTTCAGTAAAGAGAACCAATATTTTGGAGAGTTCATACTTTTTTTAAAATTATATATCTGTGGTTTGAGTGTACCCAATCCTCTTCAGGTAACTGCTATGCTAAAAAGACTCACAAAACTCATAAAACCAGTATATCATGGTAATGGTTTGTTAATTACAAGATACACAATAAAATAGCAAATGGATGAGGTTCATAGGACAGAGTCCAGGGGACAGCAGCTGTAAGCTTCCCAGAGCCCTCTCTGAGTGTAGTTGTACAGACAGGATTTATTTCTCCCAGCTGTAATGTGTGCCAAGCAGTGAAGCTCACCTGAACTTAGTTGTCTAGGGTTTTCATTGGGGTCCAGAGACATTGGCATGGTTCCCTGCTGATCTTTATTCTGCAACCCTTCCAGAGATCAAGCTGATAACATATAGCCCAAGCCTGCCACCATCAGTCACATTGTTAGCAAGAACTCTTCTTGTTCCCCAAATCCCCCAGGTTAACAAAGATACTCTGAACAGAGATGTTACTCTAAGGACTTAAATGTTACCTCCCAGGAATCAGGAAACAGACAAGTCTTTAATGTGCAGTGTGTGCACAACCTGGATTTGCTGAGTTGATCATTTCCTGCACAGTAGAAATTACCTTTTTTAAATTAAAAACCCAAAAACGTTTCTCCTTTAAATATTGGAAACACTAAAATTCAGAGGATATAAAAATATACACATGAAACAGAAAAGGGATTGAGGATAGTAAACAGCAAACTTTGTTTTTTAAAAAGAGCAGTCTACACTGATGACATTATTATCTCTCATTCATTTATCAGGCTACAGATATCTGGCTTTTCTTTTATTACACTAAAGAAACTCCCCTCTAATAACCCAGAAGGACACATAAAACACTAAATATAAGTCCAAATAATTTTTCAAACATTTTCTTCAGACATCTGCAGCACTGAACCATGCCGATCACAAAACGTGCCATTTTTTTTCTTTTTTGCACTTTTGACTATTTAAACAGGTGTGAAAAAATCCAAATCTACAGGTTTATAAAATGAGAGGTGTAATTCCTGTGACCATTTCTAACTTAAGAGATAATCACTCTTCATAGTTTCTTGAATGTCTTTCCAGAAAATTACCACACACACACACACATTCTTGTTTGATTCCATTATTTATAACAAGTAATATTAAATATATAAAACATGCTGATTTTTTTATATAACATCTAGTTGAGATTTTTTTGTGAAATAGGATAAAATTCTGGATTTTTACAACTACAGAGAGTATTGATATACTACTATAGTCTAATTTAGGATATGGTGCATGCTAAGTCATTTCAGGTGAGTTTGACTCTTTGTGACCCTATGGACTGCTGCCTACCAGGTTCTTGTGTCCACGAGTTTCTCTAGGAAAGAATATTGGAGTGGGTTGCCTTACACTCCTCCAAGGGATCTTACAGACACAGGGATTGAACCCGCATCTCTTATGTCTCCTACATCCACAGGTAGGCTCTTTACCACTAGCGCCACCTAGGAAGACCAATTTAAGATAGAGAAATTTATAAATTAGGATTTAGAAAAGTGCATATTTCTCAAAATGTTAAGATAAAAATCTTTTGATATTTTAATCTTCAGTTATAGTTAATAAAATTGAGTATGTTTATCAGTTCAGTTCAGTATACATATGTGTATTAGCTATTCATATTTTTTATTTTATATTCTCTATTTGTGTTAATATCACTGGAACTTCTGTCTTATTCATTGTGAATGCATAGTTCACTTTTGTGGTTTTTATTTTTAATCTAGTTTGGTATATTTTGTCTGGCAAAAACAAATCTGTGGTGAAGGTTATCTGTCTTTTTCTCTATACATTTTGGGTTTTGGGTCCAGAAAGAATTTTCAAACAAGATTATAAATGGCATGTTTTTCCATTTTTTCAGCAAATTTTAATCTGTATCACTTTTATGTTTTGAAATATATTGACATTCACTTGTAGTTTAATGTTTAATAATTCATCATAAATTTTCCATGTATACTTGAAAATACAATGTAGTGTCTGTTTTCTGGGGCCACAGTTTTTAATATGTATATAATAAATTGCCTCCATTTTATTTGGGTCCTTAGCCTATGTCCATATTTCATGTTGTCTATTTGGTTTGTAAAGATTTAGTGACTAGTTAAAACTTTAACATCATTGTGTGATATACATGTTCCTTATCCATTCATCCATTAATAGAAGATTGTTTCCCTGTCTTATCTATTATAAATATTCAGTTTTGGGGGGTTCCTTCAAATTTTCAGTTTGTTTTTTCTATCTCTCTGCAAAATGAGATTGGGTCCTTGGTAAGAACTTCATTGAACATATAGATAGCTTTGGGTAGTATAGTCATTTTAACAATGAAAAACTATTCAACCTTATTCAACCTTGAAAAACAAGAAAATCCTGCCATTGTGACAACATAGATGGACCTTGAAGGCATGATGCCGAGTGAAGTAAGTCAGACATGGAAAGACAAATACCACGTGATCTCACATATATGGAATCTAAAAACATCAAGCGTAAAGAAACAAAGAGTAGAATGGTGGTTGCTAGGGGCTGGAGGATGAATGGGAAGATGTTGATCAAAGGGAACAGATGTTCAGTTATATGATGAATAAGTTCTGGGCTAAAGCACATAAGAGTTACCATAGTGAACAATATTGTATTGCACACTCAAAAGTTACCATGAGAATAGAGATTTACCTTCCTTATCATAACAACAAGAACAAAGTGGCTACTGTGTGAAGTACATGTTTACTAACATTGTGCTAAGCCTCCAGTAATATGTACGTTTACATTATCACACTGTATACCTTAAGTTTAAATAATGTTGCATTTCAACTATATATCAATAAAGAAGTGGAGGGGAAAAATAAAGAAAAATTTCAACATCAGTATGATTTTGTTATCTTCTCCAATATAATTTCTATAGATGGTATTTGATAAATATTGATTCTGTTATTTGCTACACAAAATTCTGTCTTTTAAAACTAATTTATTCATTTATTGAATTCTCTTCTTCATTTTGTATAGAAGTTTTCCCTTGCTTTCAAACTTCTATATTTTTATTTACAGTTTCTGATATGTCCTTTTTCTTTAAGACTATCACTTTTATGTTTATTAATATGTTTGGAGTTAATTCTACCCTTGTTGTTCAGTTGCTTTGTCATGTCCAACTGTTTGTGACCCAATGGATCACAGTATGTCAGGCTTCCCTGTCCTTCACCATCTCCTGGAGTTTGCTCAAACTCATCTCCATTGAGTCAGTGATGCCATCCAAGCATCTCATCCTCTGTCACCCCCTTCTCCTCTTGCCCTCAATCTTTCCCAGCATCAGGGTCTTTTGAGATGAGTCAGCTCTTCACATCACATGGCCAAAATATTGGAACATCAGGTTTAGCATCAATCAAGGACTGATTTCCTTTAGGATTGACTGGTTTAAACTCCTTGTAGTTCAAGGGACTCTCAAGAGTCTTCTCTAGCACCACAGTTCAAAAGTATCAATTCTTTGGTGCGCAGCCTTATTTATGGTCCAACTCTCACATCCACACATGACTACTGGAAAAACCATACTTTTGACTATGTGGACCTTTGTCGGTCGAGTGATGGTTCTGCTTTTTAATAAGCTGTCTAGGTTTGTCATAGCTTTTCTTCTAAAGAGCAAGCATCTTTTAATACTTTATGCTTTTTGCTTTACATGTGCCTTTGCTTTCTCTCTCTTACTGTAGCTTCTGAATGTGCATGCACCATGTGTGTGTGTTTGTTTTCCTGCTTAAAATTTCAATTTTTCATTTAAATTATTATGACTGGTGTTAACATCTATATCTTTAAGTAACACTCCTAAGCTTCTATTATTATATTTAGAAGACTTAAATGGTTTCATGATTCTTATTTTCTTATTCCAAGCATTGACAATCAGCCTTGAAAGAGCAGTGAATTTATCACCTAATTTATTATTTTCCCTTCCATTATTCTATTTTTTTTTTCTGTAATATTATTATTTATTACATTTCAAATTTTTAAACCATAATTGTTTTGAGAAGGACTCAGTTTCTGTGGTTACTGACTTCTCTCATGTAAAAGATAAACCTTCATACTTGATAATTAGTTTGAGTATACTTAATCTTTTACCTTTTCTGAGTATTCTTTAGACATGTCTTCACAATCTACTCACCCTATGTGGACACCGAAGGCTAGGCTGATTCCCCTTGAACAAAAAAGGTTTAACTTGCAAAGTCAAGGTAATCCATGCCCCATATATTCCAAACAAAATTTGGCTCTTGTCTGGGTCTTAGGAAATAAACCTCTGAGCCCTTTGAATATGCTGTCTGATAGGCGTATCTGTACCTGAGGGCCTTCAACCATGCCACATGGACTATGTTAATAATATGATTTATGTTGGGAGCCTGGGACTATAGGTATCAGTTTGAATTTTGGAGGGATGGAAGTCTAAAATCAGCCATGCCAATCAGCATACTAATGTAATAACCCCTAACGACAGGCCTGGACACTGAGGTTTAGGGGAATGAGATTTGCTGGTTGGTAATATTCCATATGTGGTGTCACACATGTTTCCACACATTCGGTGTATGAAGGGGAGAAGTGAGTGCTATCTGCAAAACTCTAATAGCAGAGGAATACTGGAAGCTCTTCCTAATGTCTCCGGAATTCTGTCCTAGAAGGTTCTTTCCTCTGCTGGCTTTAGTATTCTTTCACTGTAATAAAGCATAACCATGAATACCACAGCTTTTCTTAGTTCTATGGGTCCTACCAGTGAGTCACTGAACTTGACTGTGTTCTTGGAACAGCCCCCTCCACCATACCCTCTTTATATTTATTTTGAAATTCTTGGCTTTGAGGGCAGGCATGGGTGTTTTTCCATTTTAGGAAACTGTTAATCTCATTATTTTGCTTTCAAATGTGTTTCTATTTCAACTCTTCTGTCTTCTTTTTTATTTATTTGGCCATGTAAGGTCATAGTTGCAGCGTGCGGGATCTTTAGGTGAAACATGCATGCTCTAGTTCCCTGACCAGGAATGCAGTCCAAGCCCCCTGCATTGGGAGCTTGGAGTCTCAACCACTGGACCACCAAGGAAGTCTCTCTTTATTTTTGAAGGATATCAATTAAGGTTGTGTTACTTTTGAGTTTTTGGTCATCTATATTTATTTTCTATAGTCATTTGTAACCTGGGTTGATTTTTATTCTTTTTCATTTGTGTGCTTTTTTCAGAAATATATTCCATGTTCCTATCTGTTTACAGCTGTGCTTGTTTTTCTTTTTGCTTGATCTAAGTGAACATAATTTCTATTTTTTTAATTTTCTCTTCTCTTATTTTCTGAACTCTTCTGCCAGCATTCTTATATTTACCTTTGTATATTTTCTTTGAAATTTTATTTCAGACAAACCATATTTTCATTGATTTCTCATACTGTTTACCCACAAATTTGTGAAACAGCTTTTCTGATATGTAATTGGGGAGGGGTGTATATCTTTTTTTCCCCTTCACATTCTTTCCTCTTTGATGTTCCTTTCTTTTCTTTCAATATCTTTTCACAAATTCTATGCTGGTTCCTTTGTAAATTTTTTTTTTCCACTTTTGAAATACAGGGTTACTTTTTTGGGGCTGGCTATTTGTTGAAGCATGGTTTGAGTGAGACTAAAGACTCAGGTCAATAGGCCACATGGACTTTGGCCCATTTTCTCTGAAATCTTTCCCATGAATACTCTCCCTGAGGATAATTCTCTGCTCTGGTATCGGAGGAAATAAGTAGAGAAAGCCTTGAAGCCTTGTATGTTCCTGTCCCCTGCAGTGATTTAACATTTACTTCTGCTGATCTGATCAAGACTATCCTTAGCAGTGATTTCCACATGCTTTTTCTTTTCTGACTTGCCCTATTGAAGAGTAAGCCACATCTTACAAAGAAGCAGATCTTTGTGTTTCTTTTTTAACCTCCTCTCCAATCTGTGCTATTCTGGGATGTTCCTTAAGCTCTCTTATGTACACAGATCAGCAACAAATTTTGATTTTGTCTCCCAAGATGTATCTTGCTAATTGACCAAGGCCCATTTAGGAGAGCTCATCTACATTCTTTCTGGTAGTTTCCAAAGATGTTTGATACAACTAAGAGTTAACTACCTCACACATTTACTACATGTTAAAATAAAAGCAAATCTCAGAACAAGCATTGCCCTGTATATAAAAGACAACAAACATTTATTAGAGAGGAAACAGAAAATGTATCATAAAATCTGTTCTAGGAGTCTGACAAAAATCCCAGTTCTCTGTCCTTTTAGGTACTTTGAATCACAACATCAAATGAAGACTCCATATAAAGCTGAGAATAATATTCTAGAGGTAAGATTATCCTTAAGATTACCATCAGGAAAATAGAAATCCTTCAGAATGAATTTCTAGATACAAGAGTTTTCAGTGAGGAAGTTTCTCACTTGCCTAGATTCTTAATACTATTAGAGAGCAATAACATTTTTAGCTTTTCCAAACCTACTGAATTTTAAAATTGTGAACCCATTTCTAATATTCATCATGTTATTTGACAAATTAATGTTTTCACTAATAAAAACAGTTTTACTTCAAATTTGCTAATGAACAAATATTCAACTATTGATCTAGTTATGGAAAATAGAAATACATTAATACTGTTTTTGAATCATGGACTTTTTGATATAATAAGAGCTAATCACCTTCATCATATACATATATATATATTCTATTAAAGCAATTGATTGCCTCTAGAGTTGAAGTTTAAACTCATTAGTACATACTTACTAACGTACCATCTACATCATTTTGCTGCAATGTTGAAATCTTTAAAAATAGATTATAAATGAGAAAAAAAATGCCCAATTTAGTTTTGGAAAAACTTGCTCAGTTCCCAAGATCAACTTTTCAGTGCACAAAGTACCATGTGTCATCACTCTTGGTAACACTTTTTTTTTAATATGATATGTATCTAGATATATACTAACTATATCAAGGACAAAAGTTGGGAGTGTTGAATTCTTAATTTTATCATATTTCAGAAAGAAGATACAGGCAGAACTCTCTTTATCCCCTCATTCTTCAGTCAAATATCCATATATTCTTTCTTAGAAATTTATTTTCTCTTCTGTTTTTCTTCCTCTGCTCAATAATTTTCTTGTGTTAATTGTTTTCTTAGTTTGATATAATTTCATAGTTACAGTAAATGTATAAGAATGATATCTAACCCAAGAGCATATGTTCAGTTCCTCAGACTGAAAAAATAAATTATTTTTTATTACCCTACTATTTTTGAAAAGCACATGGCTCTTACTTTGGAAAACACCTTTTTTTTGAGTTTGCCTGGAGTCCCCTAATCATTACAAATTATACAATTTGACAGGAATACTACAGGATGTATTTTGCATTCTTCAAAGTACATGATAACTGTTTGACCTTGATCTGTCAACTACAAGGTGGAGATCCAGGAAAGCCAGTGGCGTAGCTCCACTCGGGTCTTAAAGCTTGAGAAACAGAAACACTTAAGCCGTTATTTCTCGTCCAAGTCCAAAGGCCTGAGAACCAGACTCCAATGGTATAAGTTCCTGTTCAAGGGCAGGAGAAGACTTACTCCAGCTCAAGCAATCAGGTAGAGAGAGTGAACTCTCCCTTATTCTGCCTTTTGTTCTATTCATTCCCTCAACAGATTACATAAATATCTATTGTAGCCATGCATTCCAGGATACAAATTCACTCAGAAGGACAGTGCAGATAGTGGAGTGCAGTTTATTACACCATCGGGCCCAAGGCAGAGTCTCCTCTTAGCCAAGGACCCTGACCAGTTTTTGTGAAAACCTTATATACCTAAGTGTATAAGGTTCCCTGAAACTAGTCTGAACAAAGGAAAAAGAAAGATACAATCAAAGTTAACCCATGATTCATATGCCTTAAGCCTAAGTAGTTAACAGTGGACAATTATAAATAGGCCTGTGGTCAGACCCCAATAAGTGTAATAGAAGGTATGATTCTATTATGTTACACAGATAGTTAGGGTATTCTTTTAGGCAATGGAGAGCCCTGGGGCTCTTCCTTTCAGGGGCCTGGTTTTCCAGTTGGTATGTCATTTCAATAGATATTGGGCATATAGCTCAAAGTCCATAGTCCGGCCAAGATGGAGTCCTGTTTTCAGGACAGAGCCTGTTCTGTTTCCTCCTTCATGCCCACTGATATTGGAGCAGGCAATCTGTTATACTCAATCTTCTGATTCAAATGTTAATCTCATCTGGAAACATCCCCACAGACAGAAATAACATTTAGCCAAACATCTGGACATCTCATGGTCCAGCCAAGCTGACACATAAATTTAATTATCCCAATAAATTTTATCACTTGTGAGCCCAGAGATTTGGGGTATTTACTAGATTCTTTTCTGTACTCACTTACCCCCTCCAACACCAAATGATTCACAAAGAGACATAATTAATCTTTCCCTTAAGATTTTCATATCTATCTTCTCTTTTTCATTATCTCTGTGATGATCCTAGAGAAAAACTTTGTAATTTTATATTTTACTGTAGAGACTTTAACTAACCTCTCAATCTCCAACTCTATCCTTCAATCCATTCTTCATGTAGCTGTCAGTTTTAGTATTCTATATGGTTTTGATAATAGCAACTTTGCTTCTTTTGCACACCACAGCTAGGATAGTGATTAAGGCATAATAAATATTTTATAAGTATTGGTTGAATAAAAGAGTAACATGCAAACTTGAAACTATAATGTCCAAGCTAAAGCCATTCCATTGTTTCTCACAGGTTTATATCTTGGCCTAGAAAGCAAAATGAAGGCTTACTTGGAGCAAATTATCATCCACCACCCTTTAATATCCTTTGCTTCAGTGATATAAAATTATTATTTTTCACATAACCCATCAATCTTTCATATATGCTATTACTTTGACCCTTCCACTCTTTTTCTGAACTAGCTATAAACTAACTTATACTTCAAAAAATGCAGCAGCTCAGTTCTTACTTAATCACCATGCACCCCTGATGTCATGTAAACATATATTTTTCTGTCTCCAGTAACATACTTCATCAGAGCACTTAGTTCACTGAACTGTAATTACTGTCCTATTTTTCTGTCTCCTTTTGGGTAAAGGCCATTTATTATTTATGTTTTCATCACCAGTTTTATAACTGAGTACTTGTTATAGGTAGACAATCAATATATATTTGTTGAAAAAGTGAATTCTGAATCTTACATGTCAAATAACCTTTCACCCCATATCTACTTTTAGTACTTCTGTTCTACTTATCCTTATAAACTGTTTTCATATCTTCCAGGAGAAACAGTCTATTTTCCTTCTTGGAATTCAATAATCCCTCTTTGCTCTCATCACTCAATGTTTGTCATTACTAAAACATTTAAATCAATCTGATTTGTACTATAAATGACTATTTGTTTTTCTATCTCCCCAAGTGAACTATAAACCCTATGACAATAAAATCTATGTCATTGTTCTCACTAGATATACTATAATAATTATATTAACAATAGTACCTTAAGGAAAAAGCAGTATTATATTGACAATTGTCAGAGCATTATTACAGAAACAAACCACTGGAGCCAGTTGTGGAACTGAACACTTTAGGGGCAGGATTTTTATGAAGAATAAAAAGAAAATAACATTATATTATAGAATTGATTGCTTTGTAAAAATTCCTATGCTAGCAGTGTTCTTGCCTGGAGAATCCCAGGGATGGCGGAGCCCAATGGGCTGCCATCTGTGGGGTTGCACAGAGTTGGACACGACTGAAGCGACTTAGCAGCAGCAGCAGCAGACATAAATTGATTGGACATAATCTTTGTGGTAGGAGCATAAAGGCATTTCATGTTCATCTTACATGTTCTTTGCTTTCTGAGAATTATAAGTTAAGTACATATTGTGGAAGATATTACTACTTGTAAAGTTTCTTCTCACATTTTTAATAATGACTCACACTTTGTAAATTTTATGTACATTACTTCATGCTAATACTTAATATTTTGTAAAGTATGAGAGGGAACTGAGGTTCAACAAATTCAAGTTATTTCCCTAAGCTCTGTCATATTATTAATTACTACAGAAATGTGCAATTTTATTATTATGGTGATACAGGCAGAGAGAAAAAAAGAAGTAATGATTTGAGATATGATTTAAGTTTATATTGTTTTTTTGCTTTTTTTCTTTAAATTTGAGGGGCAACTGCTAGGAAAGCTTTTCCTGGTGTAAAAACTAACTTTTACACCAGGTGCTGTTACACTGAACTGCTACTGCTAAGTCACTTCAGTCGTGTCCGACTCTGTGCGATCCCATAGACAGCAGCCCACCAGACTCCCCCGTCCCTGGGATTCTCCAGGCATGTTACACTGAAACATGTTCAAAATTGTTCAATAGAGGTAACGTAATGCAAGTTTCAAACATCAAAGAAGTTTCCATTTCTCATCTATTAAAATAGTAAATATATATTTTAAATCCTTCAATAGAAAGTTGACATAAGGTCATGAGATGCCAAGTGGATAAAGTACAAAGGAATCTGAATTTTCCATCATCCTATTTGTTTTTGTAATTTAGGAAATTAATCAAAAGTTATCAGATATCTTCTTATGCTTTGTGTGTCCAGGGTTGGGAGTTGGTAATGTCTAACAGAAAAAGAGATCTTCTGGTCCTGGACCTGAATTAGGGTGGTGTTCTCAGTGGCTCAGAGGTTAAAGCATCTGCCTGCAATGCAGGAGACCTGGGTTCGATCCCTGGGTCGGGAAGATCCCCTGGAGAAGGAAATGACAACCCACTCCAGTACTCTTGCCTGGAGAATCCCATGGACAGAGGAGCCTGGTAGGCTACAGTCCACAGGGTCGCAAAGAGTCGGACACGACTGAGCGACTTCACTTTCACTTTCACTTTCTCAGAGCAGGATTAAGGGTAGAAAGTTTGGGTAACAACATTGAATCATTGCCTCCTATGGAAGTGTTCCTCATTCATAATTTGGAAGAAAGGGTAGTATTAGCAAACCCAGCACTGAACAGTAAAACAAAGTGATTAGTGAATCTTGCACTTTACACTTCTGTCATCCCAGGTCGAGTGCATATTTTGCTCTGTCCAATCACCACAACTATACAAGTTATTTCACACATCCACTGAGTATGAACTGCTGAGTGAATTATACCCTGCAAAACATCATGATTCTCTAATAACTTCCCTACAATTTTAGGAATATATCCTTTTTCTCATTTGGAAACACTGACATCTCTTATCAAGTAAATAATGCTGCATTTTAGGTCATTAACTATAGTTAGTAAGGCATTCTATTTATATGCATTATCTTTTGAATTCTCCATTCAACTACACCATGAATTATATATAATTCTTCATTCTCATTGTCACCACTTTAGTTTAGGCCCTTACCATTGCATGCCTTATCAACAGTGTTGGGAGTTGGTAGCTCCCAATAAAATCTAAATTATTTTATTTATAAACTAACAGATATCCTGAATATCTTATTTTGTTCAAACTTTCTAAAGAACTACATTGATCATCTAAAACAACTATAATGAGTCCGTACTAAATAAGAAAAAAGTACCAAAAGCACTTTACATATATTTAATTTTCACTATTTTCATGTCTTAGAAGGGTAATATTTGGGTTATTTTGGGGGGTTCTAAAAATGTCAAAGTAGTATTTATAACTTCAAAGAGAAAAACAAAACTTCAATAAGAAATAAAAAAGGAAAAAAGAAAAAATGGGAAGGAATATTAATTTGAGAACTCATTATAATCTACACTATTTTCATCTCATGCTCAAATTCTCAGTCTGATACTTGTTGGGGTAAAAACACTGAATAAAAGAAAGAGCAGTGATTCTTCTAACTAGTCATTCATTTCATTCACACTATGTAAACATGTAGCAGAAAACCTATACACAAAGTTCAGTTAAAATCTAACTCTCTACTCTTTGTCTACCCCATCATTCCCATTCATATTTAATAAGAAAACAGATCACAATGAATTTACACAAATTTTAATATAAAATTAAATTGTTGACAGTTAAGGTACACTGCAGATTGAATGGTTTATCTTATATGTTCAAAGTTACAGTTATCAAAGTTCAAAAGAAATGCTGTTTTGTATATGAAGCAATCTGAAATATCCCTCTTGACACCCTAACTGAAAAATAGGTTCACATTTTGAGTCAATCAAAAATCCCTTTATAACAACATAAAGACAGAATCATTATATGGATATTGTATTTTCTGAGACTAAACTGTGAATACATATAAATTATTTTAGAATATATAAAAATCTTGGGTTGGGACTCCAGCCATAGCAAAGATCTTAGTCATATTAACCAACTTTAATTTTGTACTGTTAATTTTTAAGCATCCCTGCAAAAGTACTAGACATGAATCACATTTTTAAAAATACATCTTCAGTTTTGTTGTCATTTTTTTCCAGTAACTGAAATGAAGTCTGTACTATCTGGATAATTTAGGGACTAAAATGAAGCCATAATCTAATGACCAGTAAGGTTCAGTAAATGTTCTGATGCATTTCTTTACTACCAGGAAATAATAAATAGTAAGCTAATTTCCATTACAGCTAATTTCTAGTATGAATAAAATATTAATGCAATAATAAACTATAATATAATAATACATGAGAAGGAAATAGAGTTTAATTTCTTTCTACATAAGGAGTGCTTTTCATTTGCCCTAAAGTTTAAAATATTTCTTGATTACAGAGGTCATTTTTAAAGGTGATATACTAGAGTAGGTAGCCTTTTCCTTCTCTAGGAGCCCTTCTCAACCCAGGGATCAAACCCAGGTCTCCCGCATTGCAGGCAAATTGTTTATCAGCTGAGCCACAAGGGAAGGCCAAGAATACTAGGGGATCTTTCCAACCCAGGAATCAAACTGGGGTCTCCTGCATTGCAGGTAGATTCTTTACCAACTGAGCTATCAGGGAAGCCCTAAGATGATATAAGAAAGTTTCAAATTAAATTAAAAATTTGAGGAGTAAATATCACCTAATTAAAAATTAATAAACAATAGATAATCCAGTTAAAATATGACAATAACATTTTAAAATATATTTAAATTAAAAACATATTTTTGTAAAAACTAAAATTCGTTTTTATGTAATCATTCTAATGTCATTTATACCTTTACCTCTTCAATCCAATTCCTTGTAAAAATATGCCACTCATTATATGAAGGAAATTGATTTCATGATTACTTTCATAACGACAGCAACACCTCCAAACATCAGTCTGTCACTATATTTCTGTTTAATATCTTTTGAGTGTTCTGAGAGGAAATAAAAGCTGAAGAACCTAAAGAATTACTACAGAATCCATTAAAATGAAGAATTTACAGTTTGTCTTCCAGCATCATCATGATATCTGAGTCTTATTCACCAAACTCAGCAGTTATAAAATTGTATGATTACTTCTGCCCGTATAGTAGAATTCAAACTCCTCAGAAAGTAACCTGGTGTTCTGTGACAACATAAATGGTGGGATGGGGTGGGGATGAGAGGTGGGAAGAAGGTGCATGAAGGAGGGGATATATGTATACTGATGGACTTCTCTGGTGGCTCAGATGGTAAAGCATCTGCCTACAATGTAGGAGACCGGGGTTCAACCCCTGGGACGGGAAGATCTCCTGGAGAAGGAAATGGCAACCCACTCCAGTATTCTTATCTGGAAAATCCCATGGACGGAGGAACCTGGTAGGCTACCGTCCATGAGGTCACAAAGAGTCAGACACAACTTCACTTTCACTTTCACGGCTGATTCAAGTTGTTGTATGGAAGAAACCAATACAACATTGTAAAGCAATTATCCTGCAATTAAAAATGAAAAAGCATTTTATGCGTGGCCTCAGCTAACTTTTCAGCCTAATCTCCATTTGGAGAACAATTAACAAAGAAACAAGACACATGAAAGAATTGGCAAAAACATAGGACAATACAACATATATTTCTTAATGCAATGTGAAGTACAGGGCCCAATTGCTAATCCACTGTCAACAGGGTAGAATAGTTAGAGCTTCTTGTAGAAAATAGTAAATAAACACTGTTTGGAAGGCAAACTAGATATAAACTGGTTTATGGGAGAGAGAACACCATTTCTGTGAAGACACATTAAAGGAGGGGTGATTATGATGTGAACACTGTAAAATATTAATATCAATCTGAATACTTTAGTTGTATTAATATTTTAAAGTAACTAGAATTAGAGTTTGGTGAATAGACAGAAAACAGATTATAAAAGACTGTAAAATTAATTTTTAAACGTCTTGATCAGTTTCAGGAGGATGAACAAGAAATCATATATAGTTCTTTTCCTGTTTAATTTCAAAATGTGTGATTTTCCTCCTTCTTTATTCATTTGAAATTATTATTAAACTTCTGAACATCTTTGTTAAATGTCTGACATAGTTACAACATTACCCAGTTTTGGAAAAATAAAATTCATGGCTCACAACCATAAATGTCTTACAGGAAAGAAATATCACCATTTCTTCAACAAATATTTGTTGACCAATTTCCATCACTGGGCACTCTTCTCAGGAAAGTAGAATACAAAACAATGAAGTCAGAGGACTATGGCAAACTACAGAATTCCTGCCTAGTTTAAATGCTCTCTGTTTATTTATTTATTTTAAACAAGTCAAACAGGCAAGCCTGGTAATTTCCTCTTTTGACTTAACCTGACTGCTACCTAAATATATACCTGAACTGAGCCTTTGTAACTAAGAATGACTTGAGTTTTTCAGAGTCTGAAGAAATCTTATATAATATATAAGAAATAATCATTTCTGAGGTTTGTTTCTTTCAGAGCACTCAGTTTTAGAAGGCATCAATGTTGGATTCTGGACATACAACATGGAGAAAAGTTTGAAGTATAGTCAAACAGCTAATCCTTTTTCTATTTTCTCTTCTTCAAAATATTGCCATCTGTCAGTTGCCTAGTGAAAAGTAAAGCTAATTTACACCTCTCTGAAATTTCTTTAACATCAAGTCCTCTTTTTCAAGAAACTGCTGAGATCCTGCCGTAGTTATAGACACACCACGTCTTTGAAAAGTGATCAGAAGAATTTAGCTACTTTTAATTTCTGTAGAAATGAGAGGCCAGTGAGATGAGAGACTATGAAGGAAATAAAAATGTTATGATGTGTTTTTCCCTGTTGTATGTGTTTGTTTGTAAAAGTGCTTTAATCAAATGTGTCATCAGTTAAAAATAGCCAACTGTAAGAAAATATCAACTGACAGCTACATTAGAAATCTACATAAGTTATGTCATTCAAAATGAAGCAAAAAACACATGATTACTTTTTGCTTCATAGCAGTGAAATAATATTAGCTCCCTGTGTAAGATCTGGTCATATTTGAATGTATTATATAAAAAAAAATCTAAAAATTCTACTAAAAATGTTACTGTTTATATAAACATCACTGTTTAATAGGTTTATGTGCAATTTTATATGTGGGAAATAGACACATAAAAACTGAGGCAATTTTTTTTACCAAGCTAAACACTATAGATTTGATAAAGAACTAAGTTTCAATATTATCAAAATAAAAAATAAACTAGTATATTAAATTAAATTAAGTCAATATAATTTGCTGATTAATAAACACAAATGTTTATAGGAACAAAGAACTGAGTTACAAAATATTTTAATAAATACTTTTCCTACTTTTTACCTCATTTGAGGAAATGGGATAATACATTGCTAGTTAGTAACAGATATAAGAGTAAAACCATTGTTTTCATATTTTACTACACAAAAATCCATTAACTCCTCCACTTTTAAGGCTTGGTACCTTTGATTTTGTTACTCCAGACAGGTTATGTGACTTGGTCAAGGTATGATGACCATTTTACCGTAATGGTGGCAGTAGACTCGATCTACTCATCTGCTATGAACCTCAACCAAATGCTCTTTCCACTGTATATGCTGATTAATACTCATGTTTACATTTTTTCATGCAGTAGGTCTGCTTCCTACATAATCAACATTTCTCTTCTTACTAGTCATAAATTTATTCACCAAACCAGTGGAAAACTTAATAGAGGAATTTGAAAATCAATTAGTTGTAGCTGCATGAGTTACCATTTAAGATTGTGCTTACTAATATTAAACTTACAATAGGAAATTATTTTAAAAAATATTTAATTTTCTATAAACACCAAAATTACAAAATATGGTTCTTGATTATGCTTAGTGAAATACATATTTGTACTATCTATACACAAATAAACTTTAGAGGTACTATATATACATGTATTTATAAGCAAAAATTATATGCAGCGTAAAAGTATAAAATATGCGAAAACTCATGACATCAATTTCTTTACCCACTGGACATATTCTTGATAATATGTAGTTACTGAGCAGAGAAAAACAGTTCAGTTCATTTCAGTTCAGTCGCTCAGTCGTGTCCGACTCTTTGAGACCCCAAGAATTGCAGCACTTCAGGCCTCCCTGTCCATCACCAACTCCCGGAGTTCACTCAAACTCATGTCCATTGAGTCAGTGATGCCATCCAGCCATCTCATCCTCTGTCATCCCCTTCTCCTTTGCCCCCAATCCTTCCCAGCATCAGACTCTTTTCCAATGAGTAAACTCTTCACATGAGGTGGCCAAAGTATTGGAGTTTCAGCTTTAGCATCAGTCCTTCCAAAGAACACCCAGGACTGACCTCCTTTATAATGGACTGGTTGGATTTCCTTGCAGTCCAAGGAACTCTCAAGAGTCTTCTCCAACACCACAGTTCAAATCATCAATTCTTTGGTGCTCAGCTTTCTTCAAAGTCCAACTCTCACATCCATACATGACCACTGGAAAATCATAGCTTTGACTAGATGGACCTTTGTTTGCAAAGTAATATCTCTGCTTTTCAATATGCTATCTAGGTTGGTCATAACTTTCCTTCCAGGAATAAGTGTCTTTTAATTTCATGGCTGCAGTCACCATCTGCAGTGATTTTGGAGCCAAAAAAAAAAAAAGGTCTGACACTGTTTCTACTGTTTCCCCATCTATTTCTCCTGAAGTGATGGGACCAGATGCCATGATCTTATTTTTTGGAATCTTGAGCTTTAAGCCAACCTTTTCACTCTCCTCTTTCACTCTCATCAAGAGGCTTTTTAGTTCCTCTTCACTTTCTGCCTTAAGGGTGCTGTCATCTGCATATCTGAGGTTATTGATATTTCTGCCGGCAATCTTGATTCCAGCTGGTGCTTCGTCCAGCCCAGCGTTTCTCATGATGTACTCTGCATAGAAGTTAAATAAGCAGAGTGACAATATACAGCCTTGACGTACTTATTTTCCTATTTGGAACCAGTCTGTTGTTCCATGTTCAGTTCTAACTGTTGCTTCCTGATCTGCATACAGGTTTCTCAAGAGGCAGGTCAGGTGGTCGGGTATTCCCATCTCTTTCAGAATTTTCCACAGTTTATTGTGATCCACACAGTCAAAGGCTTTGACATAGTCAATAAAGAAGAAATAGATGTATTCCTGGAAATCTCTTGCTTTTTTGATGATCCAGCGGATGTTGGCAATTTGATCTCTGGTTCCTCTGCCTTTTCTAATACCAGCTTGAATATCTGGAAGTTCACAGTTTACGTATTGTTGAAGCCTGGCTTGGAGAATTTTGAGCATTACTTTACTAGCGTGTCAGATGAGTGCAATTGTGTGGTAGTTTGAGCAGTCTTTAGCATTGCCTCTCTTTGGCATTGGAATGAAAACTGACCTTTTCCAGTCCTGTGGCCACTGCTGAGTTTTCCAAATTTGCTGGCATATTGAGTCCAGCACTTTCACAGCATCATCTTTCAGGATTTGAAACAGCTCAACTGGAATTCCATCAACTCCACTAGCTTTGCTCATAGTGATGCTTTCTAAGGCCCACTTGACTTCACATTCCAGGGTGTCTGGCTCTAGATGAGTGATCACACTATCATGACTATCTGGGTCATGAAGATCTTTTTTGTACAGTTCTTCTGTGTATTCTTGCCACCTCTTCTTAATATCTTCTGCTTCTGTTAGGTCCAGACCATTTCTGTCCTTTATTGAGCCCATCTTTGCATGAAATGCTCCCTTGGTATCTCTAATTTTCTTGAAGAGATCTCTAGTATTTCCCCTTCCGGTGTTTTCCTCTATTTCTTTGCATTGATTGCTGAGAAAGGCTTTCTTATCTCTCCTTGCTATTCTTTGGAACTCTGCATTCAGATGCTTACGTCTTTCCTTTTCTCCTTTGCTTTTTGCTTCTCTTCTTTTCACAGCTATTTGTAAGGCCTCCCCAGACAGCCATTTTGCTTTTTTGCATTTCTTTTCCATGGGGATGGTCTTGATCCCTGTCTATGTACAATGTCAAGAACCTCATTCCATAGTTCATCAGGCACTCTATCTATCAGATCTAGTCCCTTAAATATATTTCTCCCTTCTACTGTATAATCATAAGGGATTTGATTTAGGTCATACCAGAATGGTGTAGTGGTTTTTCTTACTTTCTTCAACTTAAGTATAAATTTGACAATAAGGAGTTCATGATCTGAGCCACAGTCAGCTCCCAGTCTTGTTTTTGCTGACTGTTTAGAGCAGATTCTCCATCTTTGGCTGCAAAGAATATAATCAGTCTGATTTCAGTGTTGACCATCTGGTGATGTCCATGTGTAGAGTCTTTTCTTGTGTTGTCGGAAGAGAGTGTTTGCTATAACCAGTGCTTTCTCTTGGCAAAACTCTATTAGCCTTTTCCCTGCTTCATTCCGTACTCTAAGGCCAAATTTCCCTGTTACTCCAGGTGTTTCTTGACTTCCTACTTTTACATTCCAGTCCCCTATAATGAAAAGGATATCTTTTTTGGTTGTTAGTTCTAAAAGGTCTTGTAGGTCTTCATAGAACCATTCAACTGCAGCTTCTTCAGAGAAAAACAGGGTATACATAATTTCAATATAGTTTTAAAGTAACTATCTCTGCCTGGGAATTTCCAAAGCCCTAGGCTTACACAAAACCAGCAGAGATGTATAGTCAGATTGAAGAAACTTTACCTTATCATTTTTCAAATATTATGTGCATGTTTGTGCTTGATTTCTAAGTGGTGTCTGACTCTGTGTGACCCTTTGGCTTGTAACTTGCCAGGCTCCTACGTTCATGGAATTTCCAGGCAATACTGGATGAGTTGCCATTTCCTCCTCTAGGGATCTACCCAACCCAAGGATGAAACTTGTCTATCCTGCATCTGCTGCATTGCAGGTGTATTCTTCACTCACTGAGCCATCAGGGAGATGAACAAAATCAAATTTATAAAGACAAATTGTACCAGTTAGAAAAATAATCCTTTTTCTCTTCCTGTTGATTTGATTTTACAAAGAAAGTCAGAATGGCAAGTGGAAAATTTCTGTTTCCAATTAACTAAATCCATGACCATTTTTCTCTTTGAAGGACTCTTTTCTCAGGATTTCTATATTCACCCAACATAAGGGAGCACAAAGAAGAAGCAAAAATTATTCAAATGGATTATTAGATGTAGTAGTGAAGAGGTGATCCCCTTATTCCTTTGTTTCCATGTCTAGGAATTCAGGCTATAACGACTACAGCATATATTGGCTCTGGGTTCAGGAATATGTCAAATCTTATAGAAAAATGTAGGAAAAAAATGCAGGTGTTTGTCCTCTAAGCAGGTGCTATAACTCTTATTTTAGCTTGCTTTCCTATCATTTAAACAAGCTAGCTGCTTCTAGATGATGTGACTCAGAACAGAAATAATAAATTATTTTCATAGGAAACAATTGTCATAATTCCTTTTCTAAAAAAAAAAAAAAAAAGCCCTGTTTGAATGCCTGAAAGCTGAAACTGAAATTAAGATTCTTGTAAAATTTATTTATAAAGCAAATTACTCTAGGAAGTGCTAAAGGGCAGGCACTTTAGGGGAAAAGCAAATTGAGCAAAGACATCATCTGAATCATAACTTCAGTTTAATCACATAGGGAGGGTTTAGAGTGAAAGTAGAACCACAGAGTTTTTTTCATCTTGAGGCAAGGGAGTGTTCCATCATCCTTTGTATTATTATAAAGGTGTGCTGAGTTCAATTATCCAAATAATGAGAGAGCTGTGAGAAGTCAACTGGAATAACTGCTAGATTGTGTGCATTGTCCCAGTAGAGGGTATTAGGTGTGGAACCAGCAGCATTTAACAGTGAGTTGATGTGTGTGATTCCATGGTGCTGGTAAAGAATATTGAAGTCCAATTATGTTAACACTAGCACTGAATGCAATCTAGTTCTGAAATACTTTCTTTCCCTGTAAGGACAAGGTTGCTTTGGGAGAGCACTGGATCTCTCCGACTATGGGAGAGGTCCAGTGTAATAAACTAGTCACTACATTGTTGACTGATATTCAAGAATAGCTACAATTTCAGGGGATCAGAATTAATTTCTGATATTGGAAATTGTGTTCATAGCAGCGTCGTAGTCAAATTATGGTGACGGTAAGTCCACATTGTTTTGCTTATTGCCATGGAGACTTTGTTCAACAACTAATTATTGAAAGTCTCCTTCAATGTCAAAATCTTCTGATAGGCGTTTCTGTGATACACAAATATTTTCACCTTCTCCTAAGAGAATAATCCATATACTTCTCTAGATTTTCTACTTTCCAATATCATCAAATCTAAATTTTTCCTGTTAGCCACTCTCTGTGAGGCAACGTAGATCCATAAATTAGGCCATCTGTCTTTTCACAAGAAATGGATAACCAAACTTATGTCTTACGATATGATCTTTATAAAGTAAGCTTGTAAGGCAGCAGTTACCTAGTTATGGCCAATGTACTATACAAGTCCATCCATAAACTGGATTGCAACTCTTTCTCTTCTGGGAATCTGTCAGAGGGATTTATTATAAAGTTGGAGCTTATCAAGAGGTCAAACACGAACAAATACCACAGGATTCTGAGTTACACTCTTGAGTAATTTAATTCTGTCTTCTGGCTATGCACAGGACTAGTCTGTATAAATCTCTTTTATTATCAATTTTAGATATTTCAGTGTTTATTGGGAATTAAATCTGCCATTTTAATACTCTATCATCCTGGTCATGGCACATAATGGAGGGTCAATACATATATACTCAGTAAATTATTATAGGATTTAAAATGGAATACATCAAAGTTGTATGAGAATTAGCCTAAAATATTATACAATTTGGAGAAGAAAATGGCAACCCATTTTAGTACTCATGCCTGAAAAATTACATGGAGAGGGGAGCCAGGCATATAGTCCAAAGTGTCACAAAGAGTTGGACATGACTGAGCAGCTAAGTACATACATTATACATTTTTTTTATTCTATGTTGCTTAGAAAAGATAAAATTACCTTCAATAATAAAAGAAACACCAACATTTTAATGGTTTTTTGTCATTTTTATGATTTTTTAAATGCCTAGAAATAGTACATATGCTTTCCCTCACCTTTCGTTAGCTAGAAATTAGTTCCATAGCAACTCCTAACTGCAAGACATGCTTGACAGTTGTAATAAAATATTTAGTACTAGTCAATAACAAATCACACAGAAAATAATAGATTTCCATCTATAAACTACATTTAAATTACTGAAAAAGAAAAGGAAATTAATAAAAAAATGGGGTAAAAAAAACAATAAGTAATTGAACATTTGGTCAAGACTGCTAAATTTTTACCAAGGTTGCTCTTTCTTATTACTGGTCACTCATACCACTAGAGTATTGTTATTTATACAAGTGGGCCAAAATTGGCCCCTGTGTAACAGCCTAAAATGGCACCTAAGCAATTTACTCCTATAAAATAGACTAGGATGACTAGCCAAAATCCTACCAGAATTCTGCTTTAATCAAGGAAGGGACAGAATCATGAGAAGTAACACACACGTTTTATTGGACAACACTCACCCAGGGTTGCATGAGTGGGCAAGTCCCTCCCAGAAAGACAGCTTCCATAAACGTGCACAGGGTCACGACCCAAAAAGGGAGTAGAGCAAGGAATCTTTGCAGGGAGAAGGGAAACCAGAGATAAGGCTTACTTGTCTCAGCATCAAGATGGGGAATCTCTGGGTTAGACAGCTCCTGAAGGCAACAGAAGTTTGAAGTCTTAAAGCTACAGGGTTTGTCTTATCTATGGCTGTTACTAATAGCAAATGTTAAGTGCCTTTTTCAGGGTTTGAAAAGTAGTTCTGGTCTAAATGGATAAAAAATATATCTGTTTGGGCTATATTTACATCAATTATTGATAGATGTGTATGGATTTGAGCTTGTTGCTGGTAGGCTTTGGATTAAAATGTCTTAATACCTAGGGGTGGGATTCTTGGGCCATAAGTGAATGTCTAACCTCTTAAAAAACAGACAAGATGATTTCCAAAGTGGACCTATGATTTTACATTTCCATCCTGTATATCAGAGTTATAGTTCCTTTACATTCTCACCCACACTGAGTATTGTTGCAGGTTTTAATTTTACCATTCTAAATGGTTTGATTTATAAATATTTTCTCTTAGATTGTGACTTTTCTTTTAATTCCTTGAATAATTTTTTGGGGAGAATGGATGTTTCAAATGTTTCTTAAAGTCTGATGTATCATTCTTAAAAAATTTTTTATTGATTTTATTTTTACTGTCCTGAGTAGTTTTTATTTAATATATCTTCTTTTTTTCTAGAAGTTTTGGCTTTACAGTTAGGTCTATGACTAATTTTAATTTATTTGTATATATTTTACAAGGCATTACTTTAAGTATTTTAAAATTACTAGTGCTGATAAATAATTATAGCTTTATGATTATAATAAAGAGTAAAATGTTCTTTTGTTTTCATTTGAACATTTTCATTATATCTTAAATATTTCTGTATATCTATAATAAACACAACCATTCATCCAACTATTCATTCATCTTTCTCTGGAGGAATACAGTTCTAAGCAGGGAGCAAGATCAAATATATGATTAAAATTATGACTAGAGCTGGAAAGAAAGTACAAATTATGAAGGAGAAAAGCAGCAGGATGTGAACTGATTCAAAGTGGCAGCTGCTGGATGTGTGAATCAGAAAATCTTCATCTTTGGTAAGAGATCTGAAAGTTAAGGATAATTTCTGTGTGTGTGTGTGTGTGTGTGTGTGTGTGTGTTGTAGGACACTGTGTATCAAGGAGGATGGTATTCATTCCAGCATACTGAAAAACCCTAAAGTGGAAGAAAACAGTGAGAGTTCAATATATTCAGAGAAAATTGCAGGAGAGCACAGGGCTATGATAGGTGAGCATTGTAACATGGGATTTTTTTTTAAATCATTCAGAACCTTTTGTGTGACACCATCAAAGGCTTCCAAGTTAAAGATGGACAACATTATATCATTAAATTTTAATTTTAAAATGATTACTATAGAAGCTATGTGGAACAGAGTATGGAGGGCACAGAATAACGTGAGGAAATACATTAGTACTTTTCTGAAAGCAGGAAATTAAAATTGCATGTATATTTATGAGGTAGATTAGCCAGAGCTTGGCAACAGATTGGAAGAGTTAAGGAAAAAGGAAGTGCCAAAGATAATCCCTGGTGTTCTGGCTTACAAATCTTTCATATATTTAAACAGGTAATGGTGTAAGTGGCTTAGGAAAAGTCTGGTTTTAAAAACACTGATATGCAATATTTAAATAATATCTTTAAGTTAAAGAAAGAAAGAAAATTTATGGTAATAGTGCTAATTTCTGCTAAAGCACATGTCACATAAATTATGTGGAAATATATAATCTTTAGCATTTTCACAGGATAGTTATATATTTAAATAGAAATAGCTAGTTTTACTCATGCTTGTCTTATTTAGGCCTAACTAAAACAAAATAAGGAGACTGCTAATCTGAGTTATTTCCCCAATAGAAAGACCACACTACTTAAGCTTAAATATATAAATTTGTGCTCATTTTAAGCATATGAATTTAATAGCTAAAATGGAATTAGTATAATGATATTATTTGGATTTATTCTTATTAGAGAACATGTCAATACCTCATACTGCCCACCAATTTGGGGAAACAATTGCTAAGTAATATGATCTACTATGAAAGGCAACTGATATGACATCTCAAGGAACTTGGGTTTCATGTTGCATTAAAAAAAAGAAAGGAATGTGGCAGTCA
Organism: Oryx dammah; assembly: GCF_014754425.2. NCBI lineage: Eukaryota > Metazoa > Chordata > Mammalia > Artiodactyla > Bovidae > Oryx > Oryx dammah. Next base: position 23,221,119 of record NW_024070196.1, read on the forward strand.
CTTGATAGAAGTTTCTAGTGTGTTTACAGGGAAGAATTTTTTCTCAAATAATTGATACTTATAATGGCTTTAAAAAAAATCTAAATTCTATTAAAGGTAGTTCTCTGAAGTTATATTTTTATAGCTATGTAACCTGTTAAAGACATTTAACACTTTATACTCTTTATTTAAATTTGTATATGCACAATGTGATCCAATGAAATGTCAGATGTAGTTGATGACATTGATTTTATTTCAAAGATGTCTTTTTGTTGGTTGTGAATATAATGCATCTTTATGGGACACATTTGAAAATTTCAAACAAAAAGAATGTTACTTATTTCTACTGAGTTAGACGTAACTCTGAGATTGGCAAAGTTTCAAAAACTATATGGCAGATATGATCATTTAGATTTTATTATTAAATCAGGCAATAAGCAGTAAAAAGGAATTATTCAAGATCAGGACAAAAGAAGATGGTCCTAATTCCCAATGTTTCCTACTTTTCATCTTCGTGAATAGGTGACTAAAATTCAATAGATTTAGAAGTCCACTTACAGTGAGTCTATCAAGTAAAGAAATCCAAGACTCTCAACTTCACTGCTTTGAATTTCATTTTAGTCTTAGAAAAATAGAGCCAGTTCAAGGATATTATATCAGTCATAATTATGTGGTTTTCTACTTTGTTTCTTTCTGTGTTGTTGGGTTCATTGATTTCTCAGTGTATGTGATATAGTTATTTGTAATAAGAAGTATGTATTTAGGTTTTTTTTCACATTCGTGGCACATAGCTCCTAAAAAGTGAAAGTGTTAATTGCTCAGTTGTGTCCACTTCTTTGGGACACTACGGACTGGAGCCCTCTGGGCTCCTCTGTCTGGAGTGGGTAACCATTCTCTTTTCCAGGAGAATCTTCTTGACTCAGAGATTGAACTGGGGTCTCCTGCATTGCAGGTAGATTCTTTACCTTCTGAGCACCAGGAAAGTGAAAATGAAGTCGCTCAATCCTGTCCAACTCTTTGCAACTCCATGGACTGTAGCCTACCAGGCTTCTCTGTCCATGGGATTTTCCAGGCAAGAGTACCAGAGTGGGTTGCGTTTTCCTTCTCCAGGGGATCTTTTTGACCCAGAGATCAAACCCAGGTCTCCCGCATTGCAGGCAGATGCTTTACCCTCTGAGCCACCAGGGAAGCCCAAGCCACCAGGAAAGCCCTCCTAAAGGCCTTGGGATTTCCAGTGGTGAGAGCTGAGGGCAATCTCAAGGTGCCTTTTGCTCTGATAATCAGGTAAATTTGAGGAGCACCTAAAAATGGGGACTGGTCGCCAGTGGAACTAACCCAATGATTAGAAGATGGGAACCTGCAGACCCACTGACTTCCATGGAGGAGAGGTACGATAGAGGTTATCAATAATTTAATTGATAACACCGATGATTGGAAACCTCCATAAAGGGTGGATTTGGGTTTCAGGTTAGTGGTCCAGAATTCATCCACTTGCTGTCATAATTGGTCCCAGATTCCACAGGGTCAGAAGTGTCTTTGTTCGGGACCTTGCCTCTATACTGAAGACCTACATGTATCTCTTCATGTAGCGATGGATTCATATTCTTTGTCATATTTTCTAAAAAAAAAAAAAAGGTAATCTAGTGAATAAACTGGTTTTGTGTATTCTATGAGCTGCTCAGGCGTATTAATAGAACCCAAGGAGGGGATTATGGGAAGCTCTGATTTATAGCCAGTTGGTCAAAAGCACACCTAAACTTGGGATTGGCATTTGAAGTGGGGAGCAGTCTTGTGGGATTGAGCTCTTAACCTGTAGAATCTAATGCTATCTCCAGGAGAAAGTGTTGAATTGTATCACACTCAGTTGGTGTCAAGGAAAAACCATACACTGGAACTGGGTGCAGAATTATAGTATAATAGACTTGACTAGTGTTCACACTCAGCAGTGTTTACTATATATAGCCCTATAAATATCTATATGGGATAATATATAATAGACATATTATATATCTACTTATGTACAACATATTCAAATATATACATCTGTGTCTATATCATATCAGTTTATCTCTATAATTATTAAAGGTTTTCTCCATATTTTACTTTACTTATAATTTGATTATAGCCCACATGGCTCACCCAGCACAGAATCACAAACTAAGGTCTGTGAATACTTGAAAAACTTCCAACTCAATAGCGTAAGTATAAGGAATAAGAGGTCAGTTTTCACTGCAATCTCAAAGAAGGGCAATGACAGCAAATGCTCAAACATGATACAACTACGCTCATTTCAAATATTATCAAGGTTATGCTCAAAATCCTTCAGGCTAGGCTTCAGTAGTATGTGAACTGAGAACTTCCAGATGTACACAAAATGGATTTAGAAAAAGCAGAAGAGCCAGAGAATAAATTGCCAACATCTGTTGGATCACAGAGGAAACAAGGGAATTCCAGAAACATCTACTTCTGCTTCACTGGTAAAATGAAAACTTCTGCTTCATTGCTAAAAGGCTTTGAATGTTTGGATCACAGCAAATGGTGAAAAAATTCTTAAAGAGATGAGAATACCAGACCACCATACCTGTCTCTTGAGAAACCTGTATTCAGGTCAAGAAACAACAGTTAAAACCAGACATGCAACAACAGCCTGGTTCACAAACTGGAAAATGAGTATGGCAAGGCATTATATTGTCACCTGCTTATTTAAATTCAGACATCACGTGAAAAGCTGGGCTGGAATCATTAGTGCCAGGAGAAATATCAACAACCTCAGATATGCAGATGATACCATTCTAAAGTCACAAAGTGAAGAGGAACTAAAGACCTTGATGAGAGTGAATGAGAAGGGTGAAAAAGTTGGCTTAAAACTCAACATTCAAAAAACTAAGATCACCCACCTGGTCCCATCAGTTCATGGCAAATAGATAGGGAAACAATGTAAACAGTGACAGACTTTATTTTATTGGCCTCCAAAATGATAGCAGAGGGTGATGACTACAGCCAAGAAATTAAAAGAGGCTTCCATATTTGGAAGGAAAGCTATGAAGAAACTAGTTCAGTTCAGTCACTCAGCCATGTCCAGTCTTAGTGACCCCATGGACTGGAGCACACCAGGCTTCCCTGTCCATCACCAATCCCCGGAGCCTACTCAAATTCATGTCCATTGCGTCAGTGATGCCATCCAATCATCTCATCCTCTGTCATCCACTTCTCTTCCCACCTTCAATCTTTCCCAGCATCAGGATCATTTTCAATGAGTTAATTCTTCTTATCAGGTGGCCAAAGGATTGGAGTTTCAGCTTCAGCATGAGTCCTTCCAATGGATATTCAGGACTGATTTCCTTTAGAATGGGCTGGTTGGATCTCCTTGAAGTCCAAGGGACTTTCAAGAGTCTTCTCCAACACCACGGTTCAAAACCATCAATTCTTTGGCACTCAGCTTTCTTTATAGTCCAACTCTCATATCCATATATGACTACTAGGAAAACCACAGCTTGACTGGATGGACATTTGTGGGTAATGTCCATGTTTTTAATATGCTGTCTCGACTGGTCATAACTTTTCTTCCAAGGAGCAAGTGTCTTAATTTCATGGCTGTAGTCACCATCTGCAGTGATTTTGGAGCCCCCCCAAAATAAAGTCCATCATTGTTTCCATTGTTTCCCCATGTATTTGCCATGAAGTGATGGGATCAGAACCATGTTATTACTTTTTTGAATATTGAGTTTTAAGTCAACATTTTCACTCACCTCTTTTGCTTTCATCAAGAGGCTCTTTGGTTCATCTTCACTTTCTGCCATAAAGGTGGTGTCATCTGTGTATCTGAGGTTATTGATATTTCTCCTGACAATCTTGATTCCAGCTTGTGCTTCATCCAGCCCAGCGTTTCTCATGATGTACTCTGAATATAAGTAAACAAGCAGGATGACCATATACAGCCTTAACGTACTCCTTTCTCAAATTTGAGCCAGTCTGTTGTTCCATGTCCGGTTCTAACTGTTGCTTCCTGATCTGCATGCAGATTTCTCAGGAGGCAGGTCAGGTGGTCTGGCATTCCCATCTCTTTCAAAATTTCCCACAGTCTGTTATGATCCAGACAGTCAAAGGCTTTGGTGTAGCCAAGAAAGCAAAAGTAGATGATTTTCTGGAACTCTCTTGCTTTTTCTATGATCCAATGGATGTTAGCAAGTTGATATCTGGTTCCTCTCCCTTCTCTAAATCTAGCTTGAACATCTGGAAATTCATGGTTCATGTACTGTTGAAGTCTGTCTTGGAGAATTTTTAGCATTAATTTGCTAGCATGTAAGATAAGTGCAATTGTGAGGTAGTTTGAACATACTTTGGCATTGCCTTTCTTTGGGATTGGAATGAAAACGGACTATTTCCAGCCCTGTGGCCACTGCTGAGTTTTCCAAATTTGCTGGCATAATGAGTGCAACACTTTCACAGCATCATCTTTTAGGATTTGAAATAGCTCAACTGGAATTCCATCACCTCCACTAGCTTTGTTCAGAGTGACACTTCCTAAGTCCCACTTGACTTTGCATTCCAGGATCTCTCACTCTAGGTGAATGATCACACCATTGTGGTTATCTGGATCATGAAGATCTTTTTTGTATAGTTCTTCTGTGTATTCTTGCCACCGCTTCTTAATATCTTCTTCTATTAGGTCCATACTCTTTCTGCCCTTTATTGTGCTCATCTTTGCATGAAATGTTCCCTTGGTATCTCTAATTTTCTTGAAGAGGTCTCTAATCTTTCCCATTCTATTTTTTTCCTCTTTCTTTGCATTGATCACTGAGGAAGGCTTTCTTATCTCTCCTTGCTATTCTTTGGAAATCTACATTCAAATGGTGTATCTTTCCTTTTCTCCTTTGCCTTTAGCTTGTCTTCTATTCGCAGCTATTTGTAAGGCTTTGTCAGACAACCATTTTGCCTTTCTGCGTTTCTTTTTCTTGGGGATAGTCTTGGTCACTGCCTCCTGTACAATGTCACAAACCTCCATCCATAGTTCTTCAGGCATTCTGTCTATCAGATCTAATCTCTTGAATCTGTTTGTCACTTCCATTGTATAAACATAAGGGGCTTGATTTAGGTCATACCTGAATTGTCTAGTGGTTTTCCCTACTTTCTTCCATTTCAGTCTGAATTTGGCAATAAGGTGTTCATGATCTGAGCCACAGTCAGCTCCCAATAATGTTTTTGCTGACTGTATAGAGCTTCTCCATCTTTGGCTGCAAAGAATATAATCAATCTGATTTCAGTGTGTACCAACTGGTAATGTGCATGTGTTGAGTCTTCTCTTGTGTTGGAAGAGGGTGTTTGATATGATTAGTGTGTTCTCTTGGCAAAACTCTTAATCTTTGACCTGCTTTGTTTTGTACTCCAAGGCTAAACTTGCCTGTTACTCCAGGTATCTCTTGACTTTCTACTTTTGCATTCCAGTCCCCTGGAATATCAATAACCTCAGATACATAGATGACACCACCCTTATGGCAGAAAGTGAAAATGAACCAAAGAGCCTCTTGATGAAAGCGAAAGAGGTGAGTGAAAATGTTGGCTTAAAACTCAATATTCAAAAAAGTAATAACATGGTTCTGATCCCATCACTTCATGGCAAATACATGGGGAAAGAATAAGATCTTTTTTGTGTGTTAGTTCTAGAAGGTCTGTATGTCTTCAGAAAATCATTCAACTTCAGTCCTTTACCATTACTTTTGGGAGCATACTTGGATTACTGTGATATTGAATGGTTTGCCTTGGAAATGAACAGAGATCATTCTGTCGTTTTTGAGATTGCATCCAAGTACTGCATTTTGGACTCTTTTGTTGACTATGATGGCAAGGGATTTTTGCCCACAATAGTAGATATAATGGTCATTTGAGTTAAATTCACTCATTTCAGTCCATTTTAGTTCGCTGATTCCTAAACTGTCAATGTTCACTCTTGCCATCTCCTGTTTGACCACTTTCAATTTGCTTTGATTCATGGACCTAACATTCCAGGTTCCTAGGAAATATTGCTCTTTACAGGATTGGATTTTACTTCTGTCATTCATCACATTCACAACTGGGTGTTGTTTTGGCTTTGGCTCTGTCTCTTCATTCTTTCTAGAGTTATTTCTCCACTCTTCTCCGGTAGCATATTGGGCACCTACCAACCTGGGGAGTTCATCTTTCAGTGTCATACCATTTTGCCTTACCATACTGTTCACTGGGTTCTCAAGGCAAGAGTACTGAAGTGGTTTGCCATTCCCTTCTCCAGTGGACCACGTTTTGTAGAGTTCTCCACCATGACCCATCCATCTTGGGTGGCCCTACAAGGCATGGCTCATAGTTTCATTGAGCTAGACAAGGCTGTGGTCCATGTGATCAGTTGGGTTAGTTTTCTGTGACTGTGGTTTTCATTCTACCTATCCTCTGATCAAGAAGGATAAGAGGCTTATGGAAGCTTCCTGATGGGAGAGACTGACTGAGGGGAAAACTGGGTCTTGCTTTATGTTCAGTAAATATTTAATCCAATTTTCTACTGATGGGTAGGGCTGTGTTCCCTCCCTGTTGCTTTTCCTGAAGGGAAACTATGGTGGAGGTAATGAAGATAATGGTGACCTCCATCAAGGTCTCAGGCACGCACTGCTGCACTCAGTGCCCCCGACCATGGAGCAGGCCACCACTGACCCAGGCCTATGCTGGGGACTCCTGGACACTCACGGGCATGTCTGGGTCAGTCTCTTGTGGGATCACTGCTCCTTTCTCCTGGGTCCTGGTGCACACAAGGTTTTATTGGTGCTTTCCAAGAGTCTGTTTCCCCAGTCCTGTGTAAGATCTGGTGGTTCTGTGGTGGGGTTGATGGTGATCTCCTCCAAGAGGTCTATTGCCATACCCTGGTCTGCTGCACCCAGAGCTCCTGTGGTAGGCTACTGATGACCTGTGCCTCCTAGGAGACACTCAGATACAGTTCTGGCTCAGTCTCTGTCAGTTGGGTGTGTGTTTTGTTCCCTTCTCAAGTTGAGCAGCTCAGGTGATCAGGTGCTTGGCAAGCACACTGTCCCAGGTGGACCCTGAGTCTTAATCACCTCCCTAGTCCTGGCCACTCAGTTGCCCAGGTGCATGGCAAGAGCACCATCTCAAGTGTGCCATATGTCTCTTCTGGAGAGCTGATCTCAGGCTGTGACCCTCCTGGCATATGTCAACCATCCAGATCTCATAAAGATGTGAGTAGCACCTGGAAAAATCTAGACAGCCTATTAAAATACAAAGACAGCACTTTGCCAGCAATAGGCTGTATAGTCAAAGCTATGGCTTTTCCAGTAGTCATGTATAGATATGAGAGTTGGACAACAAAGAATGCCGAGTGCCTAAGAATGGATGCTTTCAAATTGTGGTGTTGGAGAAAACTCTTGAGAGTCCCTTGGTCTGCAAGGAGATCAAACTAGTCAACCCTAAAATACGTATTGGAAGGACAGATGCTGAAGCTGAAGCTCCATTACTTTGGCCACCTGATAGAAAGAGCCAATTCATTGGAAAACACTTTGATGCTGGGAAAGATTGAAGGTAAAAGGAGAAGAGGGCAGCACAGTATGAGTTGGTTAAATAGCATCACCGACTCAATGGACATGAATCTGAGCAAACTCCAGCAGATAGTGAAGGACAAGGATGCTTGGCTTCCTGCAGTTCATGGGTTCACAAAGAGACACGACTTAGTGACTGAACAACAGTAACAAAGAAGTAGAGATATAGCTATAAAAGCATCATTGAAAGATGAACTATATCAATCCCAAGTGAAAAGAGAGAGAGAGCAGGGCAGGAATGAAAAAAAAAAGAGAAAGAGCCGGAAAAGAATATCATCCATTGGCTAAATTTAAGCTACCTAAAGAGTAAATAATATTTATCCAGATTTTGAAAAATATGAGAAGCTGAATATGTGGTCAGTTCTCTTTCTTTGTTACCTGGCAAAGACCACCAGTTGACAGTAGCTAACCTGGTCACTGTAAAGCAATAGTTACCTATGTTCTCAGTCTCTTATTAGTTTCCTTCTGAACTTCATAATGCTCTTAGTATAATAAGTCACTGTTGTTCTTAGAATGATGTAACAAATATGAGGCAACATCTCCCACATTTAACAAAGATGGGACTAGAGAACCCGTACCAATCTTCTTAGAGTTTGTAAAGATTACAAACCATCAACCTTGTTTATATATTGGTATTTATAGTTCCATACATTTTAATTTGATTAAAGTTTTTCTATGTTCAGATTTATACATATTTCTTCTCTACATGATGGCATAATGTCTGTTTTTCTATGTCTTGATTATATTTTGAAAATTTTTCTTTGCTGGTGGCATAGCAGAATAAAAAATTTGGGCACTTCTCTCCTGTCCCATTAACCCAGCCTCCCCATCAAGCCACAGATGCCATATTGCACTGGGCAAAGAAGTAATTGTGGCCTAAAGTGGTCCTATTTCTACTTAGTATCTATTATCTCCATTTAATTTGTTTCCAGTTTTGTTGGAATTACAAATTAGGACAAACATGGGAACATGATGGTATTATAAAGTAGGAAAACATGATACATTCATCATCATGCAACTATCTCATTATTTGAGGGGATACATATATAGATGTGAATTTAATGGGTAAAAAATAGATATTTTTAGACTTGATAAATAGTCTTAAAATTATAAAAACTATTTTTCACCCATTTATCTTTTCACAGTATATACAATTTATGATACCTGTTATATTTCTAATTTTTTTCTATATTAATCTATTTTTTAGTTAAAAATTGGTATGCATTGTGTTATGGTTTCATTTGCTTAGTAAGATTTAAACTTATTTGACATATATTTAAACTCTTTCTCTTATTTTGCAAGAGTCCCCTATTCATGGAATGACGTTTTGAAAATCTTTGTGAAAAGAGAATATTAATTGTAACTATGAGTGTATTTAAAATTTCTGCTTCAGTTTGCTATTTGTTTTTAAATTTTATGGCCTTATTTAAAATATATTTGTAATCAAACTTATAACTCCTGTTATAAGATATATAAAACTCTTTCTTATGTCAACATAATATATATCTAGATTTTTTATTTTAACTTACATTTTCCTGCAGATTCTTTAGTTCTTTTGGAACTGACAGTGCATTTTTAATTGTGCTTAATGTTATCCCATTAGAATTCATTTCATAAGCTAACTTTTCATCATTAATTTAAATTGTGAATTTAATTATATATCGAATTTCCACATATGTATTTGGATTTATCATATTTTCTTACATATTACCTATTATTTTGCCTATGCAACTAATATGAGTGCAGTGCTAAGTTCAAATAGTGTAAATCCCCTCAATTACTCAAATAATTCACTTCTATATGTTTCTTAGTAATTAAAAAATGCATGTGTATATGTTTATACATATTTTATGTATATTATATATAAAATGTATATATTTAAATAATTTTTATATATTTATGTATATTTTATATTTTGTATATACATTTGTATATGCAATATATATACACAATATATTTGTATATATTGTATAAATATTGTATGTATTATATAAATATTGTATATTTAATTTGCACATTTGTATATTGATATACAAAAATTGAGAATGACTATATCATTCTAACAACACATATTATAATTCAAATTTCATTAAAACTTCATAAAGAATTGGTTCAGTTCAGTTCGGTTGCTCAGTTGTGTCCAACTCTTTGCAACCCCATGGACTGCAGTACACCAGGCCTCCCTGTCCATCATCAACTCCCAGAGTTTACTAAAACTCATGTTCATTGAGTCAGTGATGCCATCCAACCATCTCATCCACTGTCATACCCTTCTCCTCCCATCTTCAATCTTTCTCAGCATCAGGGTCTTTTAAATGAGTAAGTTCGTGGCATCAGGTGACCAAGAAATTGGAGTTTCAGCTTCAGTATTAGTCCTTCCAATGAATATTCAGGACCAATTTCCTATAGGATGGACTGGTTAGATTTCCTTGCAGTCCAAGAGACTCTCAAGAGTCTTCTCCAACACCACACTTCAAATCCATCAATTCTTTGGCACTCAACTTTCTTCATAGTTCAACTCTCACATCCATACATGACTACTGGAAAAACCATAGCATAGATGGGCCTTTGTTGGCAAAGTAATGTCTCTGCTTTTTAATATGCTGTCTAGGGTTGTCATAACTTTTCTTCCAAGGGGCAAGCATCTTTTAATTAAATGGCTGTAGTCACCATTTGCAGTGATTTTGGAGCCCCCCCCAAAATAAAGTCTGACACTATTTCCATTGTTTCCACATCTATTGCCATGAAGTAATGGGGCCAGATGCCATGATCTTAGTTTTCTGAATGTTAAGTTTTAAGCCAACTTTTCACTCTCCTCTTTCATTTTAATCAAGAGACTGTTTAGCTCATCTTTGCTTTCTGCCATAAAGGTAGTGTCATCTGTGTATCTGAGGTTATTGACATTTCTCTTGTCAATCTTGATTTCAGCTTGTGTTTCATCCAGCCCAGCATTTCTCATTATGTACTCTGCATATAAGTTAAATAAGCAGGGTGACCATATACAGCCTTGATGTACTCCTTTCTTGAATTGGAGCCAGTCTGTTGCTCCATGTCCAGTTCTAACAGTTGCTTCCTGATTTGAAAACAGATTTCTCAGGAGGCAGGTCAGGTGGTCTGGCATTCCCATCTCTTTCAAAATTTCCCACAGTCTGTTATGATCCAGACAGTCAAAGGCTTTGGTGTAGTCAAGAAAGCAAAAGTAGATGTTTTTCTGGAAATCTCTTGCTTTTTCAATGATGCAAAGGAGGTTGGCAATTGATCTCTGGTTACTCTCCCTTCTCTAAATCTAGCTTGAATATCTGGAAGTTCATGGTTCATGTACTGTTGAAGACTGGCTTGGAGAATTTTGAGCATTAATTTGCTAGTGTGTGAGATGAGTGCAATTGTGAGGTATTTTGAACATTCTTTGGCATTGCTTTTCTTTGGGATTGGAATGAACATTGACCTTTCCCAGTCCTAGGGCCACTGCTGAGTTTTCCAAATTTGCTGGCATAATGAATGCAACACTTTCACAGCATCATCTTTTGGGATTTGAAACAGCTCAACTGGAATTCCATCACCCCCACTAGCTTTGTTCAGAGTGATACTTCCTAAGGCCCTCTTGACTTCACATTCCAGGATATCTGATTCTAGGTGAGTGATCACATCATTGTGGTTATCTGGGTCATGAAGATCTTTTTTGTATAGTTATTCTGTGTATTCTTGCCATCCCTTCTTAATATCTTCTGCTTCTATTAGTTCCATACCATTTCTGCCCTCTATTGTGCTCATCTTTTCATGAAATATTCCCTTGGTTTCTCTATTTTCTTTGAAGAGATCTCTAGTCTTTCCCATTCTATTGCTTTCCTTTATTTCTTTACATTGTTCCTTAAATTCTTCCAAGTATAACACACAAACAACCTCAACAGGAGGACAAAACCATGGATTTCGCTTCTCTCCTTCCAAAACTTCTGAGATTATCATGCCATGAATTACCAGTCTTTTTGTCAAAGACAGAATCTAGCAAATAAAGAAGTTAAACCCCTACAGGACTTAAGGATCAACTGAAGAAACAACTTAAAACCAGGAAATAAGTTTACTGAATCTGAGACTAGGCTTCATTTTTTTAAAAATCTTTGTTTTCATTCATATCTACAAATGCTTTTTGTGCCTGCCTCTAAGTTTCTATTTTACTAAATTATTTGAGCCAATTTATACATATAAAATCAAAGTATTGCAAATGTTTACTTTAGTTAAGTATCTAAATAAACCAAAAAAGTAAGAAAATAAAATAAACCAAGAATTGATTATTTTACAAGCATGAGCTGTGATTTCACTACGTTTTCACCAAATTTCAGAGGTGGTTTTATTTTTCAAAATTTGAACTTTGATAAAATTTAATTGCCTTTCCATTTAGGATCTTGACAAGCATGATAAAGGGTATAGTATTTTTAGGAAATCTAAATCAAGTTCAAATGTTTAATACACCAGAAGGATAAGTCTGCTATATCTCATTTTAGTCACTGTCCAGATAAATATAACATCTAAAAACTCCAGTAGCCCATGCAGTATCTCAACATATATGATTTTAATATACAGTTTTGTTATTAAATATAACACACTTTGAAAAATAGATTTTATTTCTAGTACTGAAGATCTATACCTCCTTCTTACAATTGCAAATTGCTTTTGAGAATTGTGCCCACTAGTCTTTACAGGAGCCAATGAATTAAACTTTCATTTAAAATTCACGTTTTTGAGCAAGAAAAGTAACATGAAAAGCTTTAATTGTGTGAAAAAATCAAACAATAAAAGAAATTATTTTATAGTTCTATTTACTCTTCTTTCTTTATCATTTTTTCTTTAGATATTTGTATCTCTATTTGCTCACACTAAATTATATTTAATATCCTTAGAGATGGACAGTAATAAATTCTTCTTTTGATTTCTTCAAATACTACTTTTTATCCTTCATATCATTAAGTGTTACATTTAGTCGTTATATAGTGAAAGGAGCAAGATATTCTGAGGTAATTAGGAACTGTGAAAATAGTTCTCTAAGAAAAGTGAGATATAACCATACTTCATTTTTTTTTCTCAGACATCTCGTACTTACCTATTTTTTTATTTTTAATTAACTGAATACTGTCATCTTTCAGTTTCATCATTCATAAAATTAACCTACAATGCCTGGCATGCTGCAGTTCATGGGGTTGCAGAGTCAGACATGACTTAGCAACTGAATGACAACCAGTGTTGCAGTATCCATGTGTGGATGAGTGTATGTATATTTTCTGCCCTAAGTGAGATAAGAAACCATTGTACTAAAATAAAAAATATGAATATCTTTCTTTTTGACAAATGATGTAAGCACTTCCCATCATGCTTCAAAAGATTGAAGACAGGAGGAGTAGTAGATGACAGGATGAGATGTTTAAATGGTTTAATGAACTCAATGGACATGAGTTTGAGCAAACTCTGGGAGATGGTGAGATAGGGAAACCTGGCATGTTGCAGTCCATGGGCTTGCAAAGAGTTGTACACAGCTTAGTGACTGAACAACTGAATGACTTTCCTTTAAGTTAGCTCCATTTGAGGTGATCATTTTCATCAGACAGACTCTGGTGAAAAGAAACATGCTGTACCACTTAAATCTCATTTAATTATATATTAAATCAAACAAACAAAAATAACTAAAAATTCATGTAGGATAAATAATACCTGATTCTTCCTTTAGTGTTTCAATTTCTATAACATTATCAAGTACCAAATTTATTAGACTGTTTATGCTCCATATGCTTTGTGCACCATTGAACGTTAGCTCTATTCAAACTCTTGAAAACCTTCTAATTGTATATCGAGGAGGCATTTGACCATGGAGATTCTCAAAAGCATTTGACATTTGTGGTGTTTTGGTGACATCAATTCATTTATAATATTGTTTTTGGAAGCAACTTTTCCTGTCTGGAGCCACAGAGCACCCATCAGTTTTCATTGCTGGTATGTTTATTAAATATATTATATCAATAGTGTGGAGTGTGATTAACACATTTATAATTTACAAATGTTTTATTGAAAAAACAAGCAACTGTTTCTCTGTTATTTTTATAAAATGTATGGGCATCAAAACTAACTAAGTGGTTTCCCTGGTAGCTCAGCTGGTAAAGAATCTACCTGCAATGCAGGAGACCTGGGTTCACTCCCTGGGTCAGGAAGATACCCTGGAGAAGGAAATCACAATCCACTCCAATCTTTTTGCCTGGAGAATTACAAGGACAGAGGAGCCTGCTCGGCTATAGTCCATAGGTACCCAAAGAGTCAGATATGACTGAGAGACTAACACGCTAACTAAGTTTTGTAAGTACTTGCATTTCATTACCAGACAAAACATAACAAACAAAAAACTGAAATATTTTGCAAAGTTGAGTAAAAAAGAGTGAAAAATCAATCAATAGTATAATAGATAAATTGGTACAGATAATTTTTATAAACAGCAATATTTGAGAAGAGTATTTATAAATGAACTGCTTTGGTACTGAATAAATTTTTAGTTTAGATGCTTTTTTTTTTCTCAGTTTTTATTTGTAAATCATTCAGATTTTTTAAATAAAAGATAAAACCTATTTCTATAAAGAAGTTTGCTCTGATTTTTAAAAAATATTTTATTACTATTGTTTTGCCAGGTTGTTAAGAATAAAAGTAATGAAATCCATAGGAAGATGTGTACCAAGAGAGAGATTTTATTTTCAGATAAAATTAAATTAGCTATTCTACCTTCTGATAAATACATCACTAAATGAAGAATAATATAACAAGATTAAAAAAGAACAAGAAAAACTGGAGACACTGGAGACCAAGAACAAAAATCTGTTGATGAAAATAGGACAAGATTCATCTCCTTAAGTCTATATACTTGAATAGTCATCCTATTTATTATCTACCTGTGAAATCTGAGCTGATTCATTGGAAAAGACCCTGATACTGGGTAAGATTGAGGGCAAGAGGAGAAGGGGACGACAGAGGATGAGATAGTTGGATGGCATCACCTCCTCAATGGATATGGGTTTGGGTGGACTCCTGGAGTTGGTGATGGACAGGGAGGCCTGGCTTGCTGCAGTTCATTGGGTCACAAAGAGTCAGACATGACTGAGCAACTGAACTGAACTGAACTGAGGCAAAGAACATACTGATAAAATAGAGTCAATTTCCACTGTGATTTTACTTTCACTGGATAATTACTCAGATATTCTGCTAACTTTGTCATAAAATGGGGAAGCTGTTTCTTCTTGGGTCTGGCACTCCTGGGCAGCTCTGTCCTATACCCGCACCCCTCTGTGCAAACAACTCAGTCTTTCTGATTAACATGATGCTACATTTTTGACTGGGCAATGTGTATTCAGTTCTTACTCTTGGACATAGTTGGAAAACTACCCATTTATACAAGAAAATAATAGTACTCTCAGAACTTTTTTCTCCCAAAATACAGCCCCTTTCATTAGAAAGAGGAATTTTATCTAGCTATTACCTGAAAAACAACCACTGTTTTGATGGGATCATATGTGTATTGACTATACTTTTGCAATGAATATATACTATAGAGGTGTACCTTAAAAACACACAAGTGATTTCTTCCATCTGATAAATTACTTAAGATGGATTTTATTTAAACTTTATAGAAGTTGAGATTCTTTATATCTCCTGTAGTCTTTTCTGGTTTCAAACATATCCTGTATTAATTTTTTTTCTAAGCAATTTATTGGTTCAAAATTTTTCCTGAAATCCATTTTTTACCATTAGTTTAACTTTCCCTGGTCTACAAGGTGCAGAATACACAAAAAAATATGCTCTTTTCTAGCTTTGAGGAATTTATTCCACCAGAAGAGTCAACATAATTATTTACTGGAGTTGATTAAATATTTCCATATTTTTAAATCTTTCAACTAATTATGAATCAACAAAAATTTATGAAGCCCAAAGGAATACCAGAAAACCTTGCTGTGGCTGATAAATTAAATGCATAATATACTTTCTGCTCTGAAAGCAAAAATTTTTCTCTAAGTTTTAAAACCATATATTTTTATTGTCTACTACAAAGGTAAATAATAACTATTACAATTTCCAGATTTTATATATACTTAAAAATAGTTTTATATTGTAGCATTCTCTTCAGTGATAAAAATGAATGTTAATAAAATAATATAAATTTAAAATAAGCACAATGACTTTTATTAGCACATTTCTGTTCCCTTAATTGTAATATTTATTTGTTAATGTTTTCTTTATACTAATGAGTGCCATACTTTTCTGAATGCAGGTGAAATCTGAATATAAGACCATATTAATAACAACCACATTCACATTACATATTTATGCATATGTTTTTATTAGTGTCTAAGACACTATATGTACTTGTGTGCTTTAGTCCTGTCTGACTCCTTGTGACCCTATGGACTATTGCCTTCCTGGATCCTCCATCCATGGGATTCTCCAGACAAGAATACTGGAGTGGTTTCCATGCCCTCTTCCAGGGGATCTTCCTAACCCGGGGATTGAGTCAGTGTCTCCTGCCTTCTTCATTGGCAGATGGCTTCTTTATCACTACCACCTCCTGGGAAGCCCCGGGAGCAGATATAATATAATTTTTTTATCATATAATGCTTATAAGAAAAACAATTGTGAACATAAATACCAGGAAGCTCTATGAAGGCAAATTCTAATCAGTCTGCCTTCTTAACTCACCAGACACCGACACGTTATTCCTCTTTCTTGCTTTTCTTAAACCCCATTAAATCCATTCGCATTCATATCCTCCTGAATGCCTATAAAATAATAAGTCCCCTTAAATCACAAGATAGCCTTTGATTCGATCAGTCCCCTTAAAACAATGGGTTATCAATTCACTCAGACATGTTATATCCTATGACTTCCACTATTTCGATCAGTCCCCTAAATCATGTGCCCCCATTGAGTATCAGCTCCCTTAAATATCATTGATCCATGTAAATCAATCATCCTTCTTAAAACTCCCTAACATTCATTAAACCAACCAACACCTTAGGTTTCCTGACGCCATTAAATCAATTTGCTTTCTTAAGTCTCATGACACCATTAAAAGGGATGACAGATTTAATTAGGTCATCATATTTAAGAAGACCAATTGAGTCAATAGATGTGCTGTCACTTGTATGTGGGAGGCCAGGTCTCCCTGTAGGGGAGACTAGGGCATCCCTTGGGTTACTCAGTTGTATATATGCAATCTGTACCCACATTTCCTTACACATAGTATATCCACAGTTGTGTATATGTATTGTGTATTCAAAGTTCTTTTGTGGACACTAGTGTGTACAACGTTCTTTATACATGATTGAGTTCTCAAAGTTCATTTTTGGATCCATATTACGTACAGAGTTGTGTATATATGTTGTATACAGAAAACTCACTTGTATATACATGTTACATACACAGTTGAGTATATACATGTTATCCCCATGGGGAGGGGAGTGCTTGGGCTGATTAAATCAGCCCTTTGGATGAGGCGACTCCTATTGTTAAAGCAGTCCCCTTAAATCACGTTACTTCCATTTATTCATTCAGCACTATTTTATCAATGACTTCCATGTACACATTAAACTGGCCCCCTAAATCACATGACTCCAATTGATTAAATCAGCTCTATTTGATATCCAGATCCTCATTATTCAACCATTCTTCTTAAATTTCCTGACTCCCATTATACCAATCAAAACCCTGATTTCCTGAGCCCCCAAATCAATCTGGCTTTTCTTAACTTTTCAGACCCCATTAAGTCATTCATATTTCTTAATTTTTATGAGTCCCATTAAATCAATTTCCCTCCTTAACTTCCTGGACATCCTTAAATCACATAATTGCCCTTGATTCAGGCAGTCCCCTTAAATCCTGGAGCTACCAATGGTTCAATCATGTCCTTTTTGCTCAACTCCCACTGATTCAATCATCCAGGGAGGGGTGCTGTCCCCCATGCGTGATGGCTGGGCACCTTCAAATAAAGATAGAATTCAAAAATAAATTTCTAAAAATTTTTCAATTTTGACATTATGTCAACCAATTAAAGTACTTTAGAAATTGTATTCACATATTTAAGTTGTAATATTAAGAATACAAATTGCATTGCTTAAAAAATGCTATTACTAAAATGGAATAAGTGGCATTATTATATGAGTGTGTATAAACAGGCATATACATATATATAATCAAATTTATTTACAATCTTCTTCTATAACTCAGGTTTATTGTGGTATAATTTGCCTTTTAGAAAAGGCAGAAGAACCAGAGATCAAATTGCCATCTCTGGATCATTGAAAAAGCAAGAGAGTTCCAGAAAAAAAATCTATTTCTGCTTTATTGACTATGCCAAAGCCTTTGAGTGTGTGGATCACAATAAACAGTGGAAAATTCTGAAAGAGATGGGAATACCAGACCACCTGACCTGTCTCTTGAGAAACCTATATGCAGATCAGGAAGCAACAGTTAGAACTGGACATGGAATAACAGACTGGTTCCAAAGAGGGAAAGGAGTATATCAAGGCTGTATATTGCCACCCTTCTTATTTAACTTCTATGCAGATTACATCATGAGAAACGCTGGGCTGGAAGGAGCACAAGCTGGAATCAAGATTGCTGGGAGAAATATCAATAACCTCAGATATGCAGATGACACCACCCTTATGGCAGAAAGTGAAGAGTAACTAAAAAGCCTCTTGATGAAAGTGAAAGAGGAGAGTGAAAAAGCTGGCTTAAAGCTCAACATTCAGAAAACGAAGATCATGGCATCTGGTCCCATCACTTCATGGGAAATAGATGGGGAAACAGTGGAAACAGTGTCAGACTTTATTTTTTGGGGCTCCAAAATCACTGAAGATGGTGATTGCAGCCATGAAATTAAAAGATGCTTACTCCTTGGAAGGAAAGTTATGAGCAACCTACACAGCATATAAAAAGCAGAGCCAGTAGTTTGCCAACAAAGGTCCGTCTAGTCAAGGCTATGGTTTTTCCTGTGGTCATGTATGGATGTGAGAGTTGGACTATAAAGAAAGCTGAGTGCTGAAGAATTGATGCTTTTGAACTGTGGTGTTGGAGAAGACTCTCGAGAGTCCCTTGTACTGCAAGGAGATCCAACCAGTCCATCCTAAAGGAGGTCAGTCCTGGGTGTTCATTGGAAGGACCGAAGTTGAAGCTGAAATGCCAATACTTTGGCCACCTGATGCAAAGAGCTGATTTATTTGAAAAGACCCTGATGCTGGGAAAGATTGAACACAGGAGGAGAAGAGGATGACAGAGGATGAGATGGTTGGATGGCATCACCAACTCAATGGACATGAGTTTGAGCAAACTCTGGGATATAGTGAAGGACAGGGAAGTGTGGCATGCAGCAATCCATGGGGTTGCAAAGAATCAGGCACAAGTGAGTGACTGAACAACAACAATATTCCAAATTAAACAATATTCCATTCTTTTTTTTAATTTATTTATTTTAATTGGAGGCTAATTACTTTACAATATTGTATTGGTTTTGCCATACATCAGCATGAATCTGCCTTAAAGTACAAAAATTCTTCTTAAAAATGTAAAATCAATATTTGCTTCAGATGTTTCTTTTATACTTGTAATGTGTGAGTTTATGTATGTGTTCTTTTGGTCAGTTGGTCTAGAAAGTTAAGAAGGACCTAGAAATAACATTTTATCAATTTGTTTTGCAATTTACTATGTCATTTGTAAGTTCTTTAAGAATTTTCCCAATTACCTTTATTTTATAGTTTTAATCATAATTATTTTTCCAGATATTATATCTGACAGACTTACTTATTTCCTGTTTGTTTTTTTCTGAAAAATTATTTTCAGACTCTAAGTTGCATTGGCAATTTCTTTTAGTTAAATTGAAATCTGGAATTATGCTGTTTAGACCATAGAAAATCAAATACAATCAAATCTTATGTTTATGAAGTTGAAATTCTTTAATTTAAAACTGAGTTTCAGAGAGGATGTTACTCTTGGATGGTATAGATATAATTAATAAAGCATGTATGTTATATTCTTAATTTACATTCCTATATGCATAAACATAGATTTAAGAGGCAAGCATAGCTTGTGTTATGACACCCATGATCTAATACTTGCTTTGCTACCAATTATATAAACTTCTATGTCACTTAAACTTTGTAGACCATATGTAATTTTCCCACTTTGAACAATAAATGGATTTCCCAAGGTACACCCTATTGCTAAAATATTCCCAATTTGAGAATATCTTGAAATTCATTATATTTTAAATGAAGTCACATCTTTTCAAAGAGAGGGCTTATCAACATGGCATGATCTTTTTCACCACAAAAATTTTGTGAAGCTACCATTATTTCTGACATAGAAAACTTAAAAGTAATAGAATAAAGTGAATAAAACTAAAGGTTCAACTTAGTCTAATTCATATATCCTAAATTAAGAAATCTGAAGAATATAAACAATACAATTATAATTCAACAAATTCATAAGTCACCTTGGAGTTTTCAGTGAGATTCCATTGGGCGCATTAATTGTAAAGGTAGTCCCAAGAGTACAATACATTTTGTTAACTAACATTGTCATATGTACAATAGTTTACCTTCTGAAATATTTTTCTTAGTAATTTAGTTTGTCTGGGTACATAGAAAAACTTCTAACTATGTATTCACTTATTTGATGGTGCATGGGGTGAACTTCACATATTAAAAAAAAAAAAAAAGCTACTGCAGTTTGCAAGGCATACAAAGCACAGTGAAAATACGAACTATAGTATGTAAAATTGATTTCAAAACAGCTATTATTATTTTCTTAATGGAAAATAGCATAATGTTTTCCTATTAAATGCAAAACCTAAAATTCTAATATGCATAGAGGAGGATTAATATGAAACTTATAGAAGGGAATTATGATCAGTTAGCTGCTAATTAAATTATAACTAAAACAAATATGTAAAATTTAATTTATCTTTAAAACTGATATATATATTATTACATATTTTAGGTAATAACTTACAATAGTAAACATTAAATATAGTTGATTGACAATATATTAGGAAAGTCAAACCAGGTTTTCTAAAGAAATCTTTCAAGTCATAATAGGGCTGTCTTGCCTGAGTGTTTGTCTTTGTCTTTGTGTGAAAATAAAAGGAAGGTTACTTGGATCAACTTTTCATTTTGTATGAAGACTGAAATTCATCCATGCCTGTATCTGCCTAGGATGTCAAAGAAGGATAAAAAATGGCAGTTTAGCTCTATTCCTAAATAAAATATAAGCATTCAAAGAAGTGGAAATACATATTTGATGATTAAGAAATTTCATTCTTCAAAATGTTTTGTTTGATATCATTTTGAAAAATAAAAACTGATTTGGTTTGACTGCTGCTATGAATTCCTCTCCTTTAACCACTTTTATTTTTGAGAAAAAAAAATTCATTCAAACTTGCACAAGTTATTCTCCATAGGTCTATATTGCGTAGGTTTATATATAATTACTTTCATAGACAAAAATCTGATTTTAAAAATAAATTTATTCTTTTTAGAGTTGAGTAGCTAGTTAAATATATGATTCTTTAAACACAAAACCTTATATTCTTTATAATCCTCTCACATTATATTTCTCTGAATATGTTACTTTATGAAACCTGAGAAAATGATGACATATAAAAATCATATACAAGGAAAAATGATATCTTATTAATATCTATATATGTTACTGTGCGTTTCCTGATGGTTCAGCAGGTAAAGAATCCTCCTGGAATGTAGGATACGCAAGAGGCATGCGTTCAGTTCCTGGGTCAGGAAGATTCCCTGGAGAAACAATAGTAACTCATTCCCCATATTCTTGCCTGGAAATCCCATGGACAGTGTTGCCTTGCAGACTACAGTCCATGGGGTCACAAAGAGTTGGACATGGCTAAGCATGCATGCATAAATAAATGTATTTTATGAATTCTGAGTGTCTCTTTAATTTATATATGATTTTCAGAATGCAGACTATTATTCTATGTAATTTAGAAGTAAATGAAAAATTCTGAGCCACAAAAGTGATAATCACTCTGACAAAACTATAGGAGAAACTGTGGATTCAGGGTGACAAGTTAGGACGCTAAGGCAGTAACTTGGGGGACAGGTATTAGCATCTTGGAGTTGATTGTAGTTAGTAAAACTGAGTAGAATAAAGTAGTTTTTTAATACATTTTGGAGGCAATGGGAACTGGAATGTTCCCCGCTATATCAGTAAATAAGGATTTCACAGTCGTCACTGACTCCAGCTCTCCAGTGTGAGTTCCTGAGTCTAAGGGCACTCAGGAAGGGAAAGAGTATCTTTGATTTCACTGCCATCACACTGCAGCCACTCCCTATCTTGAGCCTGAGGGTGCTCATGATACCAAAATCACAGGATACTGGTCCCAGATAGCTGAGATTCATATGAAAGGAATGATTTCAGTGAGCTCAGACTCTTGCATCTTCCCATACATAGAAAAGAGCTAAATTCCTTAACTCAGGATACCTGTTTTCCTTTAATTAACAATAATTTTTTTTAATGTTCAGACTACCTGCTCTTTGTTGCAAAACTTCTATATAACCTGGCTCCCCACTTATCCTCCTTGAAACAGTTCTCTCGGGAGTCCTTGAGATGATGCCTCCCAGGCTTAAGTCCTAAAATTTTCTGCTGAATAACTCTCAACTTTTGATTGTGACCATTTTTTTTTAAGTCAACTTAGCGTTAGTATTTACTGACATTTTGACAGCTCAGTTGGTAAAGAATCTGCCTGCAATGCAGGAGACTCGATTTGGTTCCTGGGTCAGGAAGATCTGCGGGAGAAGGGAAAGGCTACCCACTTCAGTATTCTGGCCTAGAGAATTCCATGGAGTATATAGTCCATGGTGTCACAAAGAGTCTGACATGACTGAGCGACTTTCACTGACATATTATAACCATGCATTGAGAAAATGAGAAGAATCAATATTTCCAAAGTTATTGTCTTGAGTATCTGGAAGGATAGAGTTGCCTGAGCTGAAAGACTGAAGGAATAGCACATTTTAGGATATGTGTTTACATTATTTTTTTAACAGCAAACCCTATTTTTATCTTACATATAAATCAATTTTATTTTTTCTTTTCCATTATGGTTTATTGCAGTATATTGAATGCAGTTTCCTGTGCTATATAGTAGGAACTTGACATTTATTTTATATATAATTAGTGTATATCTGCTCATCCCAAACTCCAAATTTATCTCTCCCCCTTCCCCTTTGATAGTCATACATTTGTTTTCTATGTCTGTGTCTATTTGTTTTGTAAATAAGTTTATTTGCATCATATTTCAGATTCCATATATAATTGCTATGATATTGTAGTCAGCTTTCTCTTTCTGGTTTCCTTCACTCAGTATGACAATCTCTAGGTCCATTCATGTTGCTGCAAATGACATTATCTCATGCTTTCTGATGATTGAGTAGTATTCTATCGTATATAAAAATAAACTGCATCTTCTTTATCCAGTCATTTGTTGATGGACATTTACTTTGCTTTCATGTTTTGACTATTGTAAATAGTGTTGTAATGAACACTGGGATGAATGCATATTTTCAAATTCCAGTTTTCCCCATATATACACCCAGGAGTTAGACTACAGGATCATATGATAACCCTATTTTCATTTTTTAAAGGAATTCCATATTGTTCTCCACAGTGGCTGTACCATTTTACACTTCCACCAACAGTGTAGGAGGGCTCTTTTTCTCTACATCCTTTCCAGCATTTGTTATTCATAGTCTTGTTGATGATGGTTGGTCATTCAGACCAGAGTGAGATGATATCTCATTGTAGTTTTGATTTGCATTTCTCTAATAATTAGTGATATTAGACTTTTTTTTCATGAGCTTATTGGCCATCTTCATGTCTTCTTTGGAGAAATGTGACATTTTAAATTTAAGATATATGGTAGTAAAAATAGCATATGTTAAATATAATAGTAACTGAAATAATCTTTTCCAACTTAGACATATTTGGCATGTCTTTCAGAGTTTATTTAATCAGTGATTTGTATTTTTATGAGTGGTAAAATAAGGATCATAGTGCTTTTTCATCTTGTTCAAATACAGAAAATTTAAATGAGTATGGATTTTTTAAAATACTCTTTGAAGTACGGTGAGTTGAAGGCACAAATTTGGTAGTCATCCACATTTTTATAGACAGCAGTTAAAGACAAGAACCTGTTTGGCATAATCAAATGAATAAATATGGATAGAATGAGGAGAGGATCAAGAACTGAAGGATAAGACCATTCAACGTTAAAAAATGAGAGAAGAGAGAAAAAAAAAAACAGAAAAGGAGACTGAGGTGGGGTAATTAGTGAGGTGGCAGACAAACAAATGAGCTTCCCAGGTGGTGCTAGAAGTGAAGAAACTGCCTGCCAATGCGGGAAACATAAGAGATGCCAGTTTGATTCCTGGGTTGGGAAGATCCTTTGGAAGACGGATGGCAACCCACTGCAGTATTCTTGCCTGGAGAATCCCATGGACAGAGCAGCCTGGTGGGCTACAGTCCATAGGGTCACAGAGAGTTGGACACAATTGAAGTGACTTAGCATTCATAC
Source organism: Oryx dammah (assembly GCF_014754425.2). Classification (NCBI taxonomy): domain Eukaryota; kingdom Metazoa; phylum Chordata; class Mammalia; order Artiodactyla; family Bovidae; genus Oryx; species Oryx dammah. The sequence goes on from NW_024070196.1 coordinate 23,245,287, forward strand.
ATGCAGGAAAACTAATTGATGTTGTGACCTGGCATCCAAGGAATATGTTTTAAGGATTATGGAAGAAAAATGTCATCTGCCATATCAGTAAACAAAGGACTGCAGACGTTAAGCCAGCAGTCACTGCAGCCTCCCCCAACTGTGCACCCTAAGGAGATTCAGGATGGAGAAAAGCAGGATACAGGCCCTAGATAGCTAAGTTGCTAATCAAAGGAGCAATTTCAATAAGCCCAGTCTCATACATATTCCCAAATAGAGACAAATGATCAATTCATTGAGTTATCTGATTTTCTTTAATTAATAGTCATCTTTTGATGTTTCAACCACCTGGATTTTGTTACAACACCATATATCCTGGCTCCTACCATACCTCTTTGAGCAGTTCCTCAGAGTCGTCTGAAGAAGGGCTGTCTTCTAGGTTTAAGTCTTTAGAAAATCCACCATAGAACATAATTCTCAAATTTTAGTTTGCGTTTTTTTCAATTGACAGGAGAAAGAATTCACCTTTGTCAAATTATGTTATAGGGAAGGTAAAATAAAGACTGAGAAGTTACCACTTTAGTAAGTAATATGAAAGTTGTCAAGAATAGTTTTGGCTGAGCAGTGAGGGCAACATTCTACTGAAAATGGGCTATGAGAGAATTAGAAACAACACGTAAAGGGGATCTTTTCAGGAGTTTTTCTATGAAGAAGATTAGAGAAAGGTAGTAGAAAAAAAGGGAAAAGGGAGGATCATGAGGAGATTGCTTCAGTTTTTCCACACAAAAGAAATAGTGTTTCCATGCCGATGGATAAATTCAGTGAAGAGTAAAATTTTGTGATATAGCAGAGAGAAGGGAGAATTAATTCAGTTATTTTTTTTGAATATGCAATGTGATGGGATTAGGATTATTGAAGAGCAGAATGGATACATCCAAGTGAGAAATGGAATATTTCCTGCCTTATCAGTAAACAAAGGATGTCAGAGTCATCAACAATTGCAATCTACATGGATGGTTATGGTGAACTGGTGAACCCTGAGGAAACTCAGGATGTGAAAACACAGGAAACTGGTCCCATATAACTGAGGTGCATATAAGAGGAATAATTTCAGTAAGCTCAGACTGTTGCATTTTCTCATACATAGAAAAGCACTAAATTCCCTAAATTGAGATATCTGGTTTTCCTTAATTAACAATTATCTTGTTGGACTATCTATCCTTTGTTGCAAAATATAACCTGGTACCATCCCCACCTCCTCAGAGTAGTTCTCTCAGGGTTACTTGAATTGCTGCCTCCTGGGTTTGAAGTGCTAAAAATTCCCACTGAATATGACATAACTCTCAGCTTTTAGGTTGTGAATATTTTTTAAGTTGACATGAATAATAATCAGAGTATATTGATCACAGACATTGATAGACTAGACTGCCAATTGCACAACTCCTGAATGTGACCTAACAGTGTATTCTGTAGAGGTTTGCTCTAATGAATAGCATAAAATATGCATTTCAGCCTCTGGCATTTCTCACTGCAGAGTGGTTTTGGTAGTTGGATGTTGTGATGGTGGGAGCCTGTGGAATTCCTTTGGTGACTTTGTCAGCTGAGCAGGAGAAGTTCATCAGCTAGAAGTAGTGAGACTGGATTGCCTGTCGGAGGAGTCCGTGGAATTTGTGAAACAGTCATTTAGGAAACCTGGACAAAGGAAGGATAGGATAATATCAGTGAAGCATGCCTGCCTTGCTTGAAGCTAGTAAGCATGAATTTAGAGGAAGCTCACCAAGCATTCTAGACAGATTCAGCTGTGTAGGTATAGAAGCATAAAGTGTTCGTTTATTTGTATTTAACATAAAATGTAGATATGAAAAGAGGATTTACTATATCTACAAATATTCCACTCCCCCACCTCAAAAAACAAAAACAAACTCTGCATACTCTCCTTCCCTACATGTATGGAAGTAAAAACGATAAACTTTAGCAAGCCCCTGTGCTCTCAATACTTTTAAGCTTCAATCAAGATTTAAGAGGAGCAACCATAGGAAGAATATTTCTACTCTGTAGCCTATATTGGTCATAATAACTTTCTATTGAAAATCTTGGATCTTACATCAAAATTACTTTTGCATTAGGGAAACCCCCTACCTCCATTTGAACAAGGAGCATGCTTGCAGGTCAAAGTAGTCTTTCTGAAATAGTGTTACTTGTTTATGATATACAACTCTTCATCTGTTATGATAGAACTGCCTTTAGTCCTAAATATTACTTGACTTGTAAAAGCCTGTCAACTTTCAGTATAAATAATGCACTAGTTTCTTTAAGGACCTTATTAATAGTTATCAAGACTCTTATAGGTTAAATTGTTTCCATCATACATCACCCCCAAATTAAAGATATGTTGGTGTTCTAACTCCAAACATGTTAGAATATAATCTTATTTGGAAAGAAGGTCATTTTTAATGCAATTAGTAAAAGTTGAGAAGTGTTCATATTGGAACAGGGTATACCCCTAAATCCAATATGAGTGGTATATTCATAAGAATATAACTATTTGTGAAGACAGAGACATACAGGGAGCATTTTGTGTGCTGACAAGGCAACTGAAAGCCAGAGAATGCCAAGGATTGATAGCCACCACCAGACACTGGGAAGAGGGAAGGAAGGGTTCCTGTGGACTTGCGAGGAAGTGGGGCCCTACCAACACCTTGATTTCTGTCTTCTAGCCTCCAGAAATGTGCCATAATAATTTTTTGCTGTTTTAAGCCACTCAGTTTGTTGTATTTGTTATGGCAGTCCAAGGATGTTAATGTAATGAACTAAAGAATTTTCAGTTAAAATCAAAGAGCTAAAGTTCCATCAGTTGGTTGTTGTTTTTCAATTGCTAAGTTGCTTCTGAATTTTTGCTCCTCCATAGACTATAGCATGCCAAGCTCCTCTGTCCTCCAATATCTCCTGGAGTTTGCTCAAATTCATGTCCATTGAGTCAGTGATGCTATCTAACCATCTCATCCTTTTGCCTTTAATCTTTCCCAGCATAAGGGTTTTTTTCCAGTGGGTTGACTCTCTGCGTCAGTGGCCAAAGTATTGGAGCTTCACCTTCAGCAACAGTTCTTCCAATGAATATTCAGGGTTGATTTCCTTTAGGATTGAATTTGTTGATCTTGTTATCCAAGGAACTCACAAAAGTCTCCAGCACCACAATTCAAAAGCATCAATTCTTTCGAAGAACTGGTGGACTACATGGACCTTTGCTGACAAAGCGATGTCTCTGCTTTATAATATGCTGCCAAGATTTGTCGTAGCTCTCCTTCCAAGAAGCAAATGTTTTTTTTTTTTTTTCCATGACTGCAGTCACCATATGCAGTGATTTTCGAGGCCAAGAAAAGAGAATCTGTCACTGTTCCCACATTTTCCCCTTCATTTCACGGCGAATAGAAGAGGTAAAAGCTCCAGCAGTATCTCTGTCTACATATGGAGATGTTCCTTTATATATGTGTGGTACAATTATTTGTCCAATCAATTTTTCCTTTCCTAACTATTAAAGTGTTCTGTAGGAAACCGCTTTACAGTCTGATATTAAGTTACTTCTGTTTGACTCTAGATTCTATTCTATCTATACCATTATAAATGTGACCTTAATTAACCTTATAAAATGCATTGGATTTCAAGGATGGCTTCCTGAAAAGGATGCTACAATGCTATTCAATGATAGCACAATATCACTTCATAAAGCTATATATAGAAAAGACCTCTGAATATTAAAAGCTTCCATTCACTTGAAATTTATATAAATATTGTAATAGAAATGTTATTTATTTTGATGTACAAAAAGTACATTCTTAAAGATAAAAGGACAAGCTGCCTTTTGAATAATGTTCATAGATAATAGTATGATAAAATTATAGCATAAAAAGAATTAAAAGTGTCCTTCAAATAAAATCAAAGGAATTTAAATTTAGCAAACTCCAGATACACTTATTTTAAATTGGTAGAGTGTTCCTACTCCAAAAATTCTTGCTGATTCAACTGCAAACAAATTTAGAATATATGGAGATACATGTTTAATTTATATTTATATAGGTTTTTCAGTACCAATTTTCTACACATTGAAAATTTTATGCACTATAATTCAGAAGGTTTTAAATAAATAAAAAACATTAAAAATCATCTAATACACCACTTAGCAGAAGAATTTAAAATGCTTGAGATTAAATTGTTTTCTTTGGCAATAGTTGACTCAGTACAGTTTGAAGAGCTAATAATGGATTTTTATTGAACTAATATATGTCCTGGATTGCAAGGAGATCCAGCAAGTCAATCCTGAAGGAAATCAGTCCTGAATATTCATTGGAAGGACTGATGTTGAAGCTGAAACTCCAATACTTTGGCCACCTGATGGGAAGAGCCAACTCATTGGAAAAGATCCTGATACAGGGAAAGATTAAAGACAGGAGGAAAAGGGGGCAACAGAGGATGAGATGGCTGGATGGCATCACCAAAGCAATGGACCTGAACTTGAGTAGGCTCCGGGAGTTGGTGATAGACAGGGAAGCCTGGTGTGCTGCAGTTTACAGAGTCGCAAAGAATCAGACAGGACTGAGCTACTGAACTGAACTGAACTGAATATATGTCAACTTTCTGTTAGGAGGACCACCCTAGAAAGCTGTAATTTTTATATTTTTTTTAAAGTAGAGTCAAAGTTTGGAAATAATTTAAAGAAATGAAGGTCAATATATCAAACATAAACCTTACTCAATATATAAATATTCAGACTGCTGTTTTCTCAATGGAGTTTAAATCAAACTGCAAATAGCTTGATTACATTCAAATAAAATGATTTAATTTGATAGGATGTTTTATATCTTGCCATTTAATAAAAAATATTTTCTGCTTTTTATATCATATAGAGTTCTAGGACAAAAAAAATAAAAGACTAAAAATATATCACTTAAAATTGAACATTCCCAAAGTGACACCTGTGATACAAACATGCACTTGCTTCTTGCAAACATGAAGATAATACTTCATATGTTAATTACTGAAAAATTGGTAAATGGAGATATTTTAAAGTAAAAAAAAAATCAACTCACAGAGATAAACATTCTTAAACTAATAGCAGTACTTCCTGTCAATGTCCTATGTTATTAAATCTCCTTATACTATAAGTTCATGACTGGTTGTTTCTATCATAAGGATGAGCCAGGAATTATAATTATTTTGGATACTTAGCTTTTTCCCATGTTTTATTGCCACAATAATTCTATTGTGAATATACATATTGCAAGTCTCTGGGCACCCTGGGATTAATTTCTAGAAGTGGAATTAAAGGTCAAAGAGCAAAAAATACTGCCAAATATTCTTGCAGAAGAAAAAGAGGCTCTTAATTTAACTCAATAATGTCCTATTAAATGTAACTTTACATGATAAAAAAAGAATCACAGAAGAATAAGCATTCATGATTGATACTACCCTAAAATATCTGTAGTATAATTTATGTTTCTAAGTATAATTTTCTATAGCTATCAGTTTAATACATAATAAAAAAATTGTGAATTTGACCCTTCTTACATTTTTTTAGTTTGTAAGCAGTTTGTTATGTTGCCAAAAATTCTTCACATTTGTTATAATTATAGTGAATAAATTAGATATACCATTTCTCTAAAGAAGGAAATGTAGGTCATTTGCAATTTTTCAATATTATAAACAATCTTGCCCCTTTGTATATATAACTTTTAAAAAAACCCAACTTATTGGCTAATAATAAATTCCAGAAAAATGAGACACTGTCTCATAATAAATGAACAATGTCAATGGATTTTCATGGTGGTGGTGATAGTGGTGGGTTTGCCAAAATGTCATGCAAATTTCAATTCACATAAGACTAAATTCTTATTCCAGGTTTTAAATATTCTTTCACCAACTTTGGAATTTATGTACATAGGGGGAAATATCTAAGACCTTGGTGATGGACTATCAGATTAAACTATCAGTTCCTACTTTTCTATGAAAGTGAAAGTCAGTGAAAGTGTTAGTCACTCAGTCTTGTCCAAGTCTTTGTAACTTCATAGACTGTAGCCCGCCAGGCTCCTCTGTCCATGGAGTGCTCGTGGAATTAGAGTGGATAGCCATTCCCTTCTCCAGGAATGTTCTGGGTCCAGTGATTGAACCCAAGTCTCCTACATTGCAGGCAGATTCTTTATCATCTAAGCCACCAGGGAAACTATCATTCTATTGCTGATTTTATAAAAATTCCTAAAGTATCAGTGTCTTGGTTTTATTATTCATAAAATGTTTAATACTCTACACTTCATAATGTTTTCTAAAATTCATTAAACTAATTTATTAAAGCAGAACAGAATTTTGCACATTTATACTTTACTAAATATACATTGGGACTGATTTTTAAAATCTCTCATAGTTAAGCTTTGAAATTTGTGATAAATTACTGAAAAGTAAAACATTACTTGCAGAAAAAAGTCAGATGTTTGCCATCCTTGTCACAGCACTAACAGTCCCCACTCATCAAATTAGCTATCTCTTTTGGCAACTTGTGAATGAGCAAAGTGAAAGTCACTCAGCTGTGTCCTACTTTTTGCAACTGTATAGTCCATGGAATTCTCCAGGCCAAAATACTGGAGTGGGTAGCCTTTCCATTCTCCAGGGGATCTCCCCAATCCAGGGAGCAAACCCAGGTCTCCGGGACTGCAGGCAGATTATTTCCCTGCTGAGCCACAGGGGAGGTCCAAGAATACTGGAGTGGGTAACCTATCCCTTCTACAGTAGTCTCCTGCATTGCAGGTGGATTCTTTACCAACTGAGCTATCAGGAAAGCTCCTACTACTGCTAAGTCGCTTCAGTCGTGTCCGACTCTTAGCAACCCCATAGATGGCAGCCCACCAGGCTCCCCCATCCCTGGTATTCTCCAGGCAATAATACTGGAGTGGGGTGCCATTTCCTTCTCCAGTGCATGAAAGTGAAAAGTCAAAGTGAAGTCGCTCAGTCGTGTCCGACTCTTAGCAACCCCATGGACTGCAGCCCACCAGGCTCCTCCATCCATGGGATTTTCCAGGCAAGAGTACTGGAGTGGGGTGCCATTGTCTTCTCCACCAGGAAAGCTATTTATCATCAAATACAATTGTAATGGTTCACTTCATTAGTGTTAATTGAATTTGTTTTACATTAAAATTATTTTATCCTTTATTATGGAGAAATGGTAAGGATAATGTAAAGAAAACAAATTTAAAATAAACATAATTATGATTATATAATTATGTGAAAAGTCTAATCATAAAGTGTCATATTTAATTACAAGATGTAGAATAGAATATTAAATTAAATATGTCTTTACATGTCATCAAATGGTTTTTCTTTTGTTTTAAATTCCAGAAAGGAAAATAACAACCTGGATTCCAAATCCAATAGATGCCAGGACTTAAATTTTCAGATTTACAAAGCTAATATGATTTTTTTTATTATTGTCTTAACTTTTTTCTCCCTTTAATCACTGGTACAATATTAGAGTTCTCATTCACTTACATCATTCATAGTTTAGTTTGTCTAGTTTGTTTTAAGAATTATAACAAGAAAATCAAAGTTTCTCTAGACCTTTGGATTTAATAGTTTCCATTTATTTTCAAACATATCTTAAAACAATTTTGAGAAGGCTTGTGAGGTATGTATACACTTTATCTATGAAGATTTTATGCTTTTTCCATTTTTCTGAGGTTTTACTTGTTAGGGAAAAAATGGTCCAATCAATTCTAATCTTTTAATTTAAGCTTCTTTCAGTTTCATAGAACTTTTTTTTTTTCTTTTAAGTAAATGAACATGCCGTGATGTTGGTTTTTAAATGATAATGCATGTGGCTTGATGACCTGTCCAACTGCAGAACATAGGACTTCCTCTATCCTGAGAAATTTAGTTCTAGTATTACCTTTTTCATCAATTCTCCATTAATACTTCTTTTTATGAGGGAATTCATCTATATCTAGGATCTCTGATAGATGTTAATCAAGTAGATCCTCTTTCACTCTTCCTAACTACTTTATTTGATGTAGAAAATATTGTTATTATTTCCTTTTTAATTTTTTTAGGTATTTATGATTCTTCACTCATATAACTCATTAATTTTTATACATTATATTTAATATTATTTAAAGACTGGTTCATGAAATATAAGGATAGAATGTCTTTGAATCTCTATTCAGCCTTAAAATTTCTATACCTATAAATCTTTACAAAAAAATCTTAGTTCAATTTACTACAAATGCATATTTATGGTAAAATAAAAATAATGCATTAAAATAAATAGTAGAAGTTTATTTTCTTGATCCAATTCACAGTTCCATTTCAGAATACTAATATATACTTACAGTTTGAATATTGAATCTGCCATGAGTTGGTGCTCATAAGATTTGAGATCATATTTCAGTAACTAGCTTACAGAAATATTTTGTTCACACTACATTTTAATTTTATAAATATCACAGCGGCAATTTACTTAACCCTGCTGCTGCTACTGCTAAGTCACTTCAGTCATGTCCGACTCTGTGTGACCCCATAGATGGCAGCCCATCAGGCTCCCCCATCCCTGGGATTCTCTAGGCAAGAATACTGGAGTGGGTTGCCATTTCCTCCTCCAGTGCATGAAAGTGAAAATTGAAAGTGAAGTCGCTCAGTCGCGTCTGACTCTTCGCGACCCCGTGGACTGCAGCCTACCAGGCTCCTCCATCCATGGGATTTTCCAGGCAAGAGTACTGGAGTGGGGTGCCATACTGTTAAATATATCCAGTTGGTTTTAAATACAATATCTTGCTTTAAAATTCTTGCTAACAAGTGAACACCACCAACTGAATTATCTTTTTGAAATGATTCTCAATTTCTTTGTGTTGAATTGATTCTGTGTTGAACTGATTCTGTGTTGAACCTTAGGTGACAAAAGCAAGAGCCTTGGCCCAGTCTAATGTAGAAGCCCAAGCCAACATGTCCCTAAATAAAGGCATGCCATCACACAACAGCCCTCAAAGAATGGCACCGACAGGCAGATAGACTATACATCAATAAAATTAGGGTACATAAATGAAGGGATCAATGCTCATACTTTCATGATAGCTTTTTTCAACTTTAAATGTTTTTTATTTTAGAAAAAAGGATGTAATTGACAGATTACATATGTAAGTTCATTCTATGCTAATTTATTATTCCATTTTTATAAGTTAGGGCAAATTACTTTTCAAAATTTGGGCAAACTACTTTTCAAAATTACTTGTGTTCTTTTTGACTATCCAGAAATTTATAATAAGCAACTCTTAACTAGATATGTAAAAAAAGAAAACAAAACAACAAAACAACTAATGCACCAAGTACATGGAATATAATGTAGAGTACAATGAAAACAAATAGTAGTTATTACAGCACAAAGGTGGACTCACCCTAGAAATTCAAGACAAATCTGTGTATCAGTTAGTGATATATGAAGGATACTCCACCAGAGAAGGCAGCACACTGTATAGCTTACTTGTAGAGATATATATGTATAGTAAAGGGTTTCCCACATGGCTCAGTGGTAAAGAATTCACCTGCAATGTAGAATCCTAGGTTCAAGCCCTGGGTCAAGAAGATCCCTTGGAGGAAGAAATGGCAACCCACTCCAGTATTCTTGTTTGGAAAAGCTCATGAATAGAGGAGCATGGTGGGCTACAGTCCACGTGGTCACAAAGAGTTGGACAAGACTGAACAACTGATCACAGACACACACACATACATATAGTTGAAGCAAAATATTTTTACAATATACATTTCTATTAATTCTGTCTTGCTGGTAAGTGATATGTTGGTATTACCATGTCATGAGCACTAGAAACACAGGATTTACAAGAAAATCTCTTCCACTTTTCAAAAGCAGACACAAAACTTGGAATTATTTTTTATAGAGATGTTATAATTTTACCTGCAGTACAAAATTGCTTGTTGTAAGAATATAGAATTCTAAGACTAACACTGAATTAATTTGATTTGTCTAAATTATCAGCAATCTTATCATTTTTAGAGCAATAGTAACTTGGTCAAAGGAATCCAAATGTGGTGTTTACATTTGATTATAACATAATTTCTGATCAATGTTATGTGGCAGAGAATTGAATCATAAACAGTATATGTTATCAAAGGATATTGCTTTACACAAAGATGTATTAATTCTTTATCTCCCCCCTCTTCTTTGCATTTCTTCCTGGGTTAAGACAGAGCCCCATTCATCTGATGCCACGTTATTGTTTATATTTTTATTTTATAAAATATTCACAAAAATAATAAGTTTGGGGTTGTAAATATAACTAGTTCACATTCAACATTTATAGTTTTCACTGTTTTGTTTGTTTGTCTTTTTTCCCATAGGTACAGTACACTTTCTCTTTAAAAGACATAAAAGCCAGGATCAAGGCTTCATTTTTTCAACTATATAGAAGCATTTAGCAATACTTAGGAAAGCAACATACTTGTAAGCAGAATATGAAACATTGATTACAGCATTATTAAATATTAAGACAAACAGAAAAGTACATATATGAAGTACAGAGTGAGTTTATTTCATAAGATCAATAAATTTCATTTTATTTTATCTACCACTTTTGAAGCTATCTTTAAAAATATGACTAAAATCAGATCTCTTTTGCCTATAGATTCTTCAGATGTTATTGCTTGTGGTGTAACTCTCAATCACTAAATTTCCAAGAGCTTAAAATCTAATATTTTTGTTTAAATAATATCTTATTAATTGAAAGTTAATTATTGGATATAGAACAATGAAAAATCTATAATCTATTATAAAGTATTTGACTATAATAACATGTTAAGCACAAAATACAGATGTTGGAACTGGGAAAGTTAGGGATTGGTAAAACACTACAGTCTTCCTACATACTGTTGGAAGAGGTAATCAAGGGGATGTAACCACGGGTTGATTCTTGAGGTGCACCAAGACAATGGGAGAGATCAACCTTCACCCTTTCCCCTATACTTGGAATGTACGCTCTGTCTACTCTTCTCACACTGACAGCTGTTTCAGGAACACATCCTCGAGAGATGAAAGTATAGTTGAAACGATCTGAGTATCTATACTAAGCCCAGGTAAAGCCTCTTTATAAACTTTAAAGATTTGGCAGGTGAATGCGGAGATCAACTACTATTGTGACCACTCAAGACAAACCTAGTAAGTTTCTGTTGATTTCTCCTTTTATAGCTGTTAGCAGTCACCTTAAATATTGAAGTGCTTCTATGTTGGTAGCATATATATTTTCACTTGTTATAACTTCTTCTTGTGTTGATCCCTTGATCATTATATAGTGTCCCTCTTTGTCTCTTGTTATAGCCTTTATTTTCAAGTTTAATTTGTCTGAAATGAGTATTGCCACATCAGCTTTCTTTTGAATTCCATTAACATGGAATACTTTTTCCCATTCCCTCACTTTCAGTCTGCATGTGTCCCTAAATCTGAAGTCAATCTCCTGAATGGAACATATATAAGGATAAATTTTCTAGCTTATTTAACCTGCCTCCTACCAATCAGGAGTTATTTGCCTCTTTCTTGGGTCTCTCTCTATTCTTCATGTATAGGTGCAGATTTTACCCAGGAAGCTCTTGAGATGGCTAACCAACACTTCAGCAATACATGAATGATGAACTTCCAGATGTTCAAGCTGGTTTTTGAAAATGCAGAGAAACCAGAGATCAAATTGCCAACATCTGCTGTATCATTGGAAAATGCAACAGAGTTTCAGAAAAACATATATTTCTGCTTTATTGACTATGCCAAAGCCTTTGACTGTGTCGATCACCAAAAACTGTAGAAAATTCTGAAAGAGATGGGAATACCAGGTCACCTGACCTGCCTCTTGAGAAATCTGTATGCAGGTCAGGAAGCAACAGTTAGAACTGGACATGGAACAACAGACTGGCTCCAAATCGAGAAAGGAATACATCAAGGCTGTATATTGTCACCCTGCTTATTTAACTTCTATGCAGAATACATCATGAGAAATGCTGGGCTGGATGAAGCACAAGCTGGAGTCAAGATTGCCTGGAGAAATATCAATAACCTCAGATATGCAGATGACACCACCCTTATGGCAGAAAGGGAAGAGGAACTAAAAAATCTTCTTGACGAAAGTGAAAGAGGAGAGTGAAAAAGTTGGCTTAAAGCTCAACGTTAAGAAAATGAAGATCATGGCATCTGGTCCCATCACTTCATGGCAAATAGATGGGGAAACAATGAAAACAGTGTCAGACTTTATTTTGGGGGGCTCCAAAATCACTGCAGATAGTGACTGTAGCCTTGAAATTAAAAGACGCTTGCTCCTTGGAAAGAAAGTTATGACCAACCTAGACAACATATTAAAAAGCAGACACATTACTTTGCCCACAAAGGTCCATCTAGTCAAGGCTATGGTTTTTCCTGTGGTCATGTATGGATGTGAGAGTTGGACTGTAAAGAAAGCTGAGTGCTGAAGAATTGATGCTTTTGAACTGTGGTGTTGGAGAAGACTCTTGAGAGTCTCTTGGACTACAAGGAGATCCGACCAGTCCATTCTAAAGGAGATCAGCCCTGGATGTTCTTTGGAAGGAATTTTGCTAAAGCTGAAACTCCAGTACTTTGGCCACCTCATGGGAAGAGTTGACTCGTTGGAAAAGTCTCTGATATTGGGAGAGATTGGGGGCAGGAGAGGAAGGGGATGACAGAGGATGAGATGGCTGGATGGCATCACTGACTCAATGGACGTAAGTTTGAGTGAACTCCGGGAGATGGTGATGGACAGGGAGGCCTGGCGTGCTGCGATTCATGGGGTCTCAAAGAGTTGGACACAACTGAGCAACTGAACTGAACTGAATCTTCTATTAGGATGGCTTTATTGTTGATTAAGCATCTTCAGATACTTATTCAGATATAAAATGATAAATACTTTATTCAGATATAAAAATGAAGATTGACAAGAAAAATAAGCATGTCAATATTTCAAATATAAAATTAATTGAAAAACAGCAAGTAACTATGTGCGTGTGTGATATTTTATCAGTCAAAGAAATTTACTGAAATATATGGAAAAGAAAAGAGAAACAAAAGGTGGAACATTGATCATCCTATTCTCACGCTGTTGCCTTTGTGACATAAACATGACAAAATATTTATATTGAATTCTAATATTTTACATTTAAAATAAATATTTGTTATCCTATACACTTTGTATTTTATCCTACTGATCAGAATCATTTTATATGTACATCCTACTAAAAGGCAAACAGATTAACTTATTTCTTAACTTCAACATTTGCATTTGTTATGAAGATTTACTTTATTATTTGAGTTAAAATTCAAAAATAAAGAAAAATAATACTAAGAAACATACAGAAATGAATAAGAGAGAAGGGACAGTTTTGACACCGATGATATTTCTGTGGATAATTTAATGACAAACATCAAAAAATATTGTGCATTAGAAACTGAACAAGACCAATTTCAAGAAGGATGGACAAAGTTATTTCCAATATCTCTTATGCTTTATATATTTCAGTAACAAATTAAATTGGAATATTTCCATGAGAGTAGCCCATAGTGACTAACAGCATAGACTGATAACATTAACAATTCTGAGAAAATGAAATTTTACAGAAATATATGGCTTTCACTTTTCATTATTCTTTCCATTTTGTACTAAGTAAAATAAGCTCAAATTATATAACTTACACACAATGATTTAATCTTGTTAATTAGTTAGGCCAAGGATTTTATTTTATAAAATAGTGTTTAAGTAATATTAGATGGAAAGACATTCCTTACTTCTTTTCAAAATGTGCTTGTCTTGCTTAACAGTCCCAGTGTTTCATACTTTTGCATCGGTTTTAACAGTAGTATTAAGAAATTAAGAATTCTCATTGCCTTATAAAATTAGTTAAGCCAATGATACACAGTTAAATGCTGTTAGTTCATGACTGAATCAGCCCCTGGGGCTAACTTGTGAGTACAAACTGTTGGCTTGCTTGTCCACTTTTTACTGTGTTATGTGCTTGAAATATACCTGTTTGTCTGAGCAATATTTAGTGGCATATGGAAAATCAAAAACAAAACAAAATGCAGTGAAAAATATAGGCAGCTAATACTGATTACGAAATGGTCTCATCCACTTTTGTGCTGCTACTTCAGTCAAACTGATTGTTTCACAATCACTGTACACTTCTTGTAACTTTCCTACTTTGGATCATGTCATTTTTGGTCTTATAATATTTCTCTTGGAGGAACTTGTCCCTGTTTATCTAAATCTTCCCATACTGAATAGATCAAGCCAATTGTCACTGTTTATGAAGACTTCCTTTATAAAAACTCTTTCTTAGATCTGAAATTTTATGACCTACATCCTATATTTCTCACCATTCACTAACTACCATGTGGTAATTCTCCACTGTTCAAGCAAGCAGACTCTCATTTTGTGCCCATTTTCTACCAGCCTGTTTTTCTATCATCACCAGTAACAAGAGTATTTTGAATCAGTCCTTAATGTTGTAGAATTTTTTTACAGTCTTTAAATATGTACTCCAAGCTACACAGAGAAAATGAAAACCATCAAAATAGAACTTGCTATGGATCTACATATGCACCTGCATTCAAATTCATTTTCTGTCTTTTCAGACACATTTCTGATATATTTCTCTAAATGTTTAACTATTTTTATTATTCAGTTCAGTTCAGTCGCTCAGCCGTGTCCGACTCTTTGCAACCCTATGAATCGCAGCACGCCAGACCTCCTTGTCCATCACCAACTCCCAGAGTTCACTCAGACTCACGTCCATCGAATCAGTGATGCCATCCAGCCATCTCATCTTCAGTCATCCCCTTCTCCTCCTGCTCCCAATCCCTCCCAGAATCAGAGTCTTTTCCAATGAGTCAACTCTTCTCATGAGGTGGCCAAAGTACTGGAGTTTCAGATTTAGCACCATTCCTTCCAAAGAAATCCCAGGGTTGATCTCCTTCAGAATGGACTGGTTGGATCTCCTTGCAGTCCAAGGGACTCTCAAGCGTCTTCTCCAACACCACAGTTCAAAAGCATCAATTCTTCAGCACTCAGCCTTCTTCACAGTCCAACTCTCACATCCATACATGACCACTGGAAAAACCATAGCCTTGACTAGATGGACCTTGGCAAAATAATGTCTCTGCTTTTGAATATGCTATCTAGGTTGGTCATAACTTTTCTTCCAAGGAGCAAGCATCTTTTAATTTCATGGCTGCAGTCACCATCTGCAGTGATTTTGGAGCCCAAAAATTAAAGTCTGACACTGTTTCCACTGTTTCCCCATCTGAAACTTTAATTAATTTTTACCAAATTGTCATTATTTAGTCTCTAAGTCATGTCCTACTCTTTGTGACCCCATGGAAGGTAGCCCACCAGGCCTGTCTGTCCATGGGATTTATCAGGCAAGAATACTGGAGTGGGTTGCCATTCCTTTCTCCAGTGGCTCTTCCTGACCCAGAGATCAAACCTGGGTCTCCTGCATGGCAAGCAGATTCTTTACCAGCTGAGCCACCAGGGAAGCCCTTATCACTGAACTACCTACCAAATAAATTTTCCTTTTTTAATGCCTCTATATTCCCTTAAATTTTCTCTTATTTGCTCTCATCTACGTTTTATTACTTATTAGTTACTTTTAACACTGTAGACACAGTTAAGAATATCTACTAAGTACAACTGAGAAAAGCAAAATAAACTAGAGAAAACTACATGTTATGAATATTTGTGGATCTTTCTTTCCAGTCTAATTTCTAAACAAGCAGAATAATATGCAAACTTTTAAAATTAACATTTAGTGAAAACTTTACTTTTGTTGATTTTTAAAAATGTCAACAGGCCCAAAATGCAGTCACTTATTCTGAGCTCCCCATCAACAAATCAAAATTTAACTTAATTATACTTGGAGATCTTCCAGAAATGGAACATTAAGCCAGTCATTTGGAATCTCCTGACCAGCACTAGTTAGATAATCTGCCTTAATCTCCTTAATGAAAGTAATCTTCTAATTACCTGCATTTTTGCTAGTACAATTTCCTTATTTCTACTTTCTTTTGCCTGTAAGTTTTTCATTCTGCATAGCTCCTGGGAGCTCCTTCCTATCTGCTAGATTGAGTCCTTCCCAATTGAAATCAAATTTATACTTAAATAAAATCTTAAGTTTTGTAATATGATTCAGTTTATCTTTTATACTTTTTTGATACATATTATTGTATGTTAGCTGTCCTATGTGTACGCTCAGTTGATAAGTCTTTGTGACCCCCAAGGGTTCTTTGTAACCCCAAGGACTATAGCTTGCCAGGCTTCTATATCTATGGGTTTATCCAGCAAGAATACTGGAGTGGGTTGCCTCATTTGGCAACTCCTTCTCTTTTTCTAGGTTCTTTGTGGATCAATTAAAAAAAATGTTATGCCCTTGATATCCTTTCCTTTACTGTTTCTTTCCTTGTGTTCAAACAATTTTTCAAAATAAAGCAAAACAAATAAATGTCCTTTTCCTTTTTATTTTCTCTTACATCTCTATGATTTATTGCATTACTAAATTTCCTCCATGAGCTTTCTCTGTTATGAATTCCCTTTTTCATATGTCACAAACTCATAGTAGACTTAAACATAAATTCTGTAGCTATAGTTCCTCCAAAAGTGTTCTTTCAAATGTCACTATTGACCTCAGTTTGAAAATATAATTAATTTTTTTTACCCATTTTTATGCTTTTTAGTCATCTAGAGCATTCCATGAACTGGCTATTATTTTGCCCTTAATGCTGTATCTTTAACCACTGTATTAGTCGGGATTCTCTGGAAAAACATAAATAGATGAAGATCTATCTATCTAAACAGAGAAATTTACTTTAAGCAAGTGGTTCATGCTTAGAGGCAAACAAGTCTGAAATATACAGTGTAAGCAGGCAGGCTAGAAATTCAGACAAGAGTTGATGTTGCAATCTTGACTTTGAGATCCAAAAGGTAGGTCAGCCAGGCTGGAAACTCAGATGTGTCTATGTTGCAGTACTGAGGAAGAATTCCATTTTTAAGATTTAAGAAAACTCTTTGTTTATTCTTAAGATTTTTCAACTGATTGGATGAGGTCAATCCATATTAAGGAGGTTAACCTGCTTTATTTAAAGTCTAGTGATTATAATAAATGTTCAGTTCAGTTCAGTCACTGGGTCGTGTCGGACTCTTTGTGACCCCACGGACTGCATAACGCCAGGCCTCCCTGTCCATCACCAACTCCTGGAGTTTACTTACAATCCTGTCTCTTGAGTCAGTGATGCCATCCAATCATCTCATCCTCTGTCATCCCCTTCTCCTCCAGCCTTCAATATTTACCAGCATCAGGGTCTCATAATAATAAATGTTAATCACATCTAAAAAATGCCATACAACAACATATGGACTGGATTTGACCAGTCAACTGATCATCTCAATCTAGCCAAGTTGACACATAAAAATTATCACAGTAACTAACAGATTTTTCTCTTGTATCTCTATATGTCTCTTCTTCATTGGTTCTATTCCTTAATTTTTTCTCTTTAATACTTTTATCAATTTTCACTATTTATTCCTCTTTTTTTTAACCTAATTGTTATATCTAGAAAAATCTTCTACGTATTTTGTTTGAAATGTTACTCTGCAGATAGCTCACACATCTGTTTTTCTAGCTATAATCATTTCTTTAAACTCTGTAATATTTAACTGAATATTTTGAAAGGTCTATTTGGATAACCCATGAATCCTCATAAGATAAACAGGTCTAAATTATGTAATAACCTATTATTATTAGCAATAGCCAATTTTTTTCTGGTTCTAGTAACTAAAAGATAGATTTGAAAATATAACACTTTACACAAAACTTTTCAGTCATTTTGCATAATAACCAGTGATTAGAGAATATTTACTACTCGTCTTTAGTCTATTTCTCAGCCACATTTTTATACCTCCTAAAAAGAAGACTCATTACCAGAATTTACTGTGTGATTCACAATGTTATATGGGATATTGTTTCTTTACCCAAGCTACTTAGTATGTTACTTATCAAACAAAATATTATTTATCAAGTATCAAGTATTAGTTACTTTGTGTCTCCCTTACCGTCTTGCTCACCAACGGGCACAAAATCACACAATATAACAGGCAGCCAGTGTAAATCAGAAACAAAGATCAACTAGAGATCAGTAAATGCTTAAATTAGTAGCATTTAGATATCTTTTGAGATATGTTTATAATGTTAGATAATATTGTGTTGGACAAAAAGTTAATTCAGATTTTTATGCAATATCTGATGGAAAAGACGAAACATTTTGGCCAACCGAATACAAAGAGGTCAATAGTAAAGAAGTTGTGACTAAAGTTTGCAATATATAAAAATATATTTGGTATAAAATATTAGTCTGCAAAATGCTGGTCTGAGATTTACTGAGGTGGACAATAGCAAAATGTTTAGCTTACACGTCACACAAATTAATGGCTTTGTGTCCTTTTCTGAACATGAAATAAATTACACTCTGAATTCATCCACATGGGATCTCATCCTTTGAGTTGATCAAGATTAACCAGTTCTCAAAGATCAAGGGTCACAAGTCAGAATAATAAAATACATTTTAAACAGTTGTGTCAGAAAATCTTCACCATGTATGTTAAATTAAGATTTTCAAATCAATTGAATAAAAAAAATTATAAAGTAAAAAAGTAAAAACGAGATAAAACTAATACCAACTTTCATGAAAACGCCTTTGAAATAGTGGCCTGCAAAATATAAGATTTTCACAAATTAACTGAGTAAACTGCTTTATAATATTTATGTTCAAATCTAATTAAGAAATCATGTTTTAGTTTTATCTTAATTGTCCATGTTTATTTTTGCATACAGAAAATTTTACATACATTTTAAACTATTGAAGATAATTTCAGTATTTTCAATTTAATAATAATCCTTTGATAAGGCTCCTTAAAAATAAAGCTGAATTGATGTTTTAATATATTTTGTACAGTATGAAACCTATGACATACCTATGACATATGGTATATTTCTCTTGTACATATAATCTTTGGTTCCATTAGTTTTAATTTATATTTTTTAAGCAGAGAATAGATAAAATGAGGAATACACTAATTTTAATTTAAATAGGGGATTCAAATTAGAATTACATGATACAAAATTATAATCTTAAATACTCGAGTAAGCAGCTAACTAATGATTCTAATAAATATTTGAACACTGATATCATGAATGAGAAAATAAATGTCTTACCCAATAATAAATTTAACACATGGTTTTTAACATTTTTGCCAGAAATTATTCAATATGCATAATTCAGTTAATGTTGAAATAAAAGTTATTGCATTTTACATTTTCTTAAAAATTTCAACAAAAGTTATGATAAATCTCTGGATTTGGAGATTTAGATTTTTGGGAATAAGTTAAATTTTTAAAAAAATCTTATTGGTATATAATTGATTTACAATGTTGTGTTAGTTTCAAGTGAACAGCAAAGTGAATCATTTATGTTCTATGTTTAGTTGTTCAGTCCTGTCTGACCTCTGCGGATTGTAGTGCACCAGTCTCTTCTGTCCATGGGGATTCTCCAGGCAAGAATACTGGAGTGGGTTGACATGCCATCCTCTAGGGGATGTTCCCAACCCAGGGATCAAACCCAGTTCTCCTGCATTGCAGGCAGATTATGGAATCAGTTATACATATACATATATCCACTCATTTTACATTATTTTCCCATATAGCCTATTACAGATTATTGAGTAGAGTTTCCTGTGCTATATGGTAGATTCTGATTAGTTCTCTGTTTTATGTATAGTAGTGTGTATATGTCCATCACAATCTTCCAATTTATCCCTCTCTCCTCTTACCCCCTGGTAACCATAACTGTTTATATTTGTAACTCTATTTCTTTTTTTTTTTTAATTTCCTCATTCCAGCAGTGTCTTCAGTTCAGTTCAGTTCAGTTCAATCGCTCAGTCGTGTCCGACTCTGCAACCCCATGAATCACAGGACGCCAGGCCTCCCTGTTCATCACCATCTCCCAGAGTTCTCTCAGACTCACGTCCAACGAGTCCGTGATGCCATCCAGCCATCTCATCCTTGGTCGTCCCCTTCCCCTCCTGCCCCCAATCCCTTCCAGCATCAGAGTCTTTTCCAATGAGTCAACTCTTCTCATGAGCTGGCCAAAGTACTGGAGCTTCAGCTTTAGCAGCATTCCTTCCAAAGAAATCCCAGAGTTGATCTCTTTCAGAATGGACTGGTTGGATCTCCTTGCAGTTCAAGGGACTCTCAAGAGTCTTCTCCAATACCACATTTCAAAAGCATCAATTCTTTGGCGCTCAGCCTTCTTCACAGTCCAACTTTCACATCCATACATGACACACAGGAAAAACCATAGCCTTGACTAGACGGACCTTAGTTGGCAAAGTAATGTCTCTGCTTTTGAATATAGTATCTAGGTTGGTCATAACTTTTCTTCCAAGGAGTAATCGTCTTTTAATTTCATGGCTGCAGTCACCCTCCACAGTGATTTTGGAGCCCCAAAAAATAAAGTCTGACATTGTTTCCACTGTTTCCCCATCTATTTGCCATGAAGTGATGGGACCAGATGCCATGATCTTCATTTTCTGAATGTTGAGCTTTAAGCCAGCTTTTTCACTCTCCTCTTTCACTTTCATCAAGAGGCTTTTTAGCTCCTCTTCACTTTCTGCCATAAGGGTAGTGTCATTTGCATATCTGAGGTTATTGATATTTCTCCTGGCAATCTTGATTCCAGCTTGTGCTTCTTCCAGCCAGCGTTTCTCATGGTGTACTCTGCATAGAAGTTAAATAAGCAGGGTGACAATATACAGCCTTGACGTACTCCTTTTCCTATTTGGAACCAGTCTGTTGTTCCATATCCAGTTCTAACTGTTGCTTCCTGACCTGCATACAGATTTCTCAAGAGGTAGGTTAGGTGGTCTGGTATTCCCATCTCTTTTAGAATTTTCCACACTGTATTGTGATCCACACAGTCAAAAGTTTTGGCATAGTCCATAAAGCAGAAATAGATGTGTTTCTGGAACTCTCTTGCTTTTTCCATGATCCAGCGGATGTTGGCAATTTGATCTTTGGTTCCTCTGCCTTTTCTAATACCAGCTTGAACATCAGGGAGTTCACGGTTCACGTATTGCTGAAGCCTGGCTTGGAGAATTTTGAACATTTCTTTACTAGCATGTGAGATGAGTGCAATTGTGTGGTAGTTTGAACATTTTTTTGCATTGTCTTTCTTTGGAATTGGAATGAAAACTGACCTTTTCCAGTCCTGTGGCCACTGCTGAGTTTTCCAAATTTGCTGGCATATTGAGTGCAGCACTTTCACAGCATCATCTTTCAGGATTTGAAACAGCTCAACTGGAATTCCATCTCCACTAGCTTTGTTCGTAGTGATGCTTTCTAAGGCCCACTTAACTTCACATTCCAGGATGTCTGGCTCTAGGTGAGAGATCACACCATTATGATTATCTAGGTCATGAAGATCTTTTTTGTACAGTTCTTCTGTGTATTCTTGCCACCTCTTCTTAATATCTTCTGCTTCTGTTAGATCCAGACAATTTCTGTCCTTTATAGAGCCCATTATTGCATGAAATGTTCCCTTGGTATCTCTAATTTTCTTGAAGAGATCTCTAGTCTTTCCCATTCTGTTGTTTTCCTCTGTTTCTTTGCATTGATCACTGAAGAATGTCAAATTTAGGCTCCAATACTTCTAGATATGTCAAGCTATATAAAGTCTTGTTGTTACACACTTTAATTCTTTCATTCCACCTCAAAAAATGAGGTAGGATGATATGAATGTGTTTAGGAAATCATATTTTTATTGGTCATCACATAGTCTGTCTGTTGGGATCTCCCTCACACTTCTCTTTGGCTCTATTAGGATTCTTTTGTAGGCAATATCCTTATCTTTCTTCATGTCTAAATGATAATTTAAACTCTAGTACTTCTTCCTTGTATTAAGAAACTCGTGTGAGAAATGGACATGGCAGAAAGAAGTGATGCACAGTTACCTACACTAAACAAAAAGAGCTCTAAATTCCATATAGTGGTGGTCACAAAAAACAGAATTTTCAGATGTTTTAAAGCAAAACAATATGCAATGTGTATCTGAGTGTGTTCTTCTATGGGTATTTAATTTATTGAGTGACTGAGTATAATGTATGTATTATACTGAAATATATTATCCCAGTTCTGGAGAAGAAATAAAAAGGTAATGAAATATTACACTTCTTTCAAGTACAGCAAAAAATCCAAATATTTTGTCATGCTAAATCATATCACATTTTAGCCACAAAGCCATTAACATTATAATTGTAAAACTGCATGCCCTTGTGGCAGCTGGGTTTGTTTTATTATTTACCTGCTTTGAGTTGGAAAAAAAAGACAATGAATTCTAAATTTCAATAATTTAGCCAAATAATTTATATTTATGAAATGATTACACTTCAAATTTGAACCTACTAGGCAAATAGTTAGGTGATTAATATTTGTTTTCTCATTAATCAACTACTCCCATCTTGAATACAAATCTATTCAGTGACTAACAAGTTGAAACGTTTATATGATACGCATTTTTAACTATGCTTCCCCTTCTCCAATTTATAAATACAATGAAACTGATGTCAGGTATATACCTAATCTAAAATTGACTAGTGCAGAGGCTAGTCTTATGATTAGCTTTTGGCAAAATAAGAACATTTTAATAGCACAAATAAATGGTATAATGTAATCATTAAGAATTGCTTGCTGAAGAAGAAATATTATATCTTTTAAATGATGATTCTTTATCCTTTCTTCTCCAGAGTGGCATAATGTCGGGAGCCATGTTAGGCATTACTGACAAAATGGAGGTAGGGCCCCAGCCCCCTCTCCTTATTCCGCAGGCACAGATTCGGGATGAAGGAGTTAGTTCTTGTGATTCTGACTTGTTTCTTCCTTTCTTCAGTTGAGTTGGCTGGAAAGAATATTAAGGAACTAACTGTTCTTGAGAGAAGCATGAGAAAGCACAAAGCCTTCTGCAGTTGTGCCCAGAAAATAATCTATAAAGTAACCACTAACATTTGTTCAAGGATTTTTGTAAAGAATGTCCTAGGATGAGCACATAGGCCACAGCTTGAGGCCATGGGAAAGATTGTTATCTGAGACCTGTTTGTGAGGAAAATGTTTATGGCAAAATAGGTTTTCTGAGTTTAGGATTTAGGAATAATTAAGAATAGTTAGAAGCCTTTTTAGGAGATAGTGATCTTAGGATACCAGGGGCAAGCAGGATTTAGAAAGATAAGAAATAAACTGAGGAATGTGGTGTGCAGCCCAGACATAAGCATGAGTTACAATGTAATCACAAGTAAACACGATTCTGAGAGAATGGCTGAAGCAGGAACTCTCTTTGAAGGGCAACAATGAGACAATAATCTGGGTGAGGGGGGACTGAAAATGTCAAACCTCTGACCTAATGCTTTTGAAAAAGTATAAAAGAGAACCTGATGCTTGAAATAAACATGTAGTCCCGTACCTCGAGTCAGAGGCTACATCATTTCTCACCGACACCACTCATCATTCAGGCTGATCCCCTGGCTGCTGGAGCTGGACTCCAGCCCCATAAGATAAAAAAGAGAATGAACAGTTTAATTAGACTTATTGCCTTTATGGTTGAGCTAGTTTGATGAATCTTCAATGATACTGTTCAGTAACGAGAAATTTAGATACTTTATTTCTAAGCATTCTGTTTTTCTCCTGGGAATATTTGCAAGTATACTATATTGATAATATTTTCCTAGAAAGTGTTTGTACAGATTCACAGAGACTTATTATTCTTTTAAATATAATTTATTTCACTTAATACTTATTCCTCTATTCAGACTGAAGTAGTTAATAATCTAACTATAAAATTCCTTTTGTTAAAGCATTAAAAGTATAGAAACTTCTGTCAGTGTTGAAAAGTGAAAGTATTAGTCACTCAGTCATGTCGGACT
Organism: Oryx dammah; assembly: GCF_014754425.2. NCBI lineage: Eukaryota > Metazoa > Chordata > Mammalia > Artiodactyla > Bovidae > Oryx > Oryx dammah. Next base: position 23,269,319 of record NW_024070196.1, read on the forward strand.
CTAGCCGACATGGACTCCCCATGGACTGTAGCCTACTTGGTTCCTCTCTCCATGGAATTCTCCAGGTGAGAATAATGGATTGGATTGCCATTCCATTCTCCACAGGATCTTCCCAACCCAGGGATCAAATTCAGATCTTCTGCATGCAGGCAGGTTCTTTACCATCTGAGTCACCCAGGAAGCTCAATGCTGAAGATTCTTTTAAAATCTTGTGTTAAGGATTTTTACATCTATGTTCATCAGTGATATTGGCCTGTAGTTTTCTTTTTGTGTGTGAGACATCTTTTTCTGGCTTTGGTATTAGGGTGATGGTGGCCTCATAGAATGAGTTTGGAAGTTTACCTTCTCCTGAAATTTTCTGGAAGAGTTTGAGTAAGATATGTGTTAGCTCTTCTCTAAATTTTTGGTAGAATTTAGCTGTGAAGCTGTCTGGTCCTAGCTTTTGTTTGCTGGAAGATTTCTGATTACAGTTTTGATTTCCATGCTTGTGATGAGTCTGTTAAGATTTTCTATTTCTTCCTGGTTCAGTTTTGGAAGGTTATATTTTTCTAAGAATTTATTCATTTCTTCTAAGTTGTCTATTTTATTGCATTATAGTTGCTGATAGTAGTCTCTTATGATCCTTTGTATTTCTGTGTTGTCTGTTGTGATTTCTCCATTTTCATTTCTAATTTTGTTGATTTGCCTCTTCTCCCTTTGTTTCTTGATGAGTCTGGCTAAAGGTTTGTCTATTTAATCTATCTTCTCAAAGAACCAGCTTTTAGCTTTGTTGATTTTTGCTATGGTCTCTTTTGTTTCTTTTGCATTTATTTCTGCCTTAATTTTTAAGATTTCTTTCCTTCTATTAACCCTGGAGTTCTTCATTTCTTCCTTTTCTGGTTGCTTTAGGTGTAAAGTTAGGTTATTTATTTGATTTTTTCTTGTTTCTTGAGGTAAGCCTGTATGGCTATGAACCTTCTCCTTAGCACAGCTTTTACAGTGTCCCATAGGTTTGGGGTTGTTGTATTTTCATTTTCATTCATTTCTATGCATATTATGATTTCTTTTTTGATTTCTTCTGTGATTTGTTGATTATTCAGAAGCGAGTTGTTTAGCCACCATATGTTGGAATTTTTAATAGTTTTTTTTTTTTTTTCTGTAATTGACATCTAATCTTACTGCATTGTGGTCAGAAAAGATGGTTGTAATGATTTCAAGTTTTTTGAATTTACCAAGGCTTGATTTATGGCCCAGGATGTGATCTATCCTAGAGAAGATTCCGTATGCACTTGAGAAAAAGGTGAAATTCATTGTTTTGAGGTGAAATACCCTATAGATATCAATTAGGTCTAACTGATTCATTGTTTCATTTAAACTTGTGTTTCCTTGTTAATTTTCTCTTTAGTTGATCTATCCATAGGTGTGAGTGGGGTATTAAAGTCTCCCACTATTATTGTGTTATTGTTAATTTCCCCTTTCATACTTGTTAGCATTTGCCTTACATATTGCAGTGCTCCTATGTTGGGTGCATATATATTTATAATTGTTATATCTTCTTCTTGGATTGATTCTTTGAACATTATGTAGTGTCCTTCTTTGTCTCTTTTATGAACATAGATACAAAACTCCTTAACAAAATTCTAGCAAACAGAATCCAACAACATATTAAAAAGATCATACATCATGCCTAAATGGGCTTTATCCCAGGGATGCAAGGATTCTTTAATATCCACAAATAAATCAATGTAATATACTGAATTACAAAATTGAAAGATAAAAAACATATGATTATCTCAATAGACACAGAGAAAGCCTTTGACAAAATTCAACATCCATTTATGATAAAAATCAGAAAGCAGGAATAAAAGGAACATACCTCAACATAAAGTGGGGATAAAAGGAACATACCTCCACATAATAAAAGCTATATGTGACAAACTCACAGCAAACATTATCCTCAATGGTGAAAAACTGAAAGCATTTCCTCTAAAATCAGGAACAAGGCAAGGGTGCACACTCTTACCACTATTATTCAACATAGTTTAGGAATTTTTGACCACAGCAATTAGAGAAGAAAAAGAAATAAAAGGAATCCAGATAGGAAAAGAAATAAAACTCTCACTCTTTGCAGATGACATGATCCTCTACACAGAAAACCTTAAAGATTCTACCAGAAAATTACTAGAGCTAATCATGAATATAAGTTGCAGGATATAAAATTAACACACAGAAATCCATTGCATTCCTATACACTAACAATGAGAAAACAGAAAGAATGATTAAGGAAACAATTCCATTCACCATTGCAACAAAAATAATAAAATACTTAGGAATATATCTACCTAAAGAAACAAAGACCTATATATAGAAAACTATAAAACACTGATGAAATAAATCAAAGAGGACACAAATAGATGGAGAAACACCATGTTTATGGATTGGGAGAATCTATATACTGAAAATGAGTATACTGCCCAAAGCAATCTACAGATTCAATGCAATCCCTATCAAGCTACCAACAGTATTTTTCAGAGAACTAGAACAAATACTTTTTACAATTTGTATGGAAATACAAAAAACCTCAAATAGCCAAAGTAATCTTGAAAAAGAAGAATGGAACTGGAAGAATCAACCTGCCTGACTTAAGGCTATACTGCTGCTGCTGCTGCTAAGTCACTTCAGTCATGTCTGACTCTGTGTGACGCAGCCCACCAGGCTCCACTACCCCTGGGATTCTTCAGGCAAGAACACTGGAGTGGGTTGCTATTTCCTTCTCCAAGGCAATACTACAAAGCTACAAGCATCAAGACAGTATGGTACTGGCATAAAGACAGAAATATAGATCAATAGAACAAAACAGAAAGCCCAGAGATAAATTCATGCACTTATGGACATCTTATCTTTGACAAAGGAGGCAAGAATATACAATGGAGAAAAGACAATCTCTTTAACATGAAATGGGGTTGGGGGGGAATTGGTCAACCACTTGTAAAAGAATGAAACTAGAACACTTTCTAATACCATACACAAAAATAAATTCAAAATGGATAAAATATCTAAATGTAAGACCAGAAACTGTAAAACTCCTAGAGCAAAAGATAGGCAAAACACTCTCCGACATAAATCATAGCAGGATCCTCTATGACCCACCTCCCAGAGTAATGGAAATAAAAGTAAAAATAAACAAATGGGACCTAATTAAACTTAAGAGCTTTTGCATGAAAGAAACTATAAGCAAAGTGAAAAGACAGCCTTCTGAAAGGGAGAAAATAATAGCAAATGAAGCAACTGACAAACAACTAATCTCAAAAATATACAAGCAACTCCTGCAGCTCAATTCCAGAAAAATAAACGACCCAATCAAAAAATGGGCCAAAGAACTAAACAGACATTTCTCCAAAGAAGACATACAGATGGGCAACAAACACATGAAAAGATGCTCAACCTCACTCATTATCAGAGAAATGCAAATCAAAACCACAATGAGGTACCATCTCACGCCGGTCAAAATGGCTGCTATCCAAATATCTACAAACAATAAACGCTGCAGAGGGTATGGAGAAAAGGGAACCCTCCCATAATGTTGGTGGGAATTCACACTGGTACAGCCACTATGGAGAACAGTGTGGAGATTCCTTCACTTCAGTTCAGTCACTAAGTCGTGTCCAAATCTTTGTGATCCCATGAATTGCAGCATACCAGGCCTCCCTGTCCATCACCAACTCCCAGAGTTCACTCAGACTCATGTCCATCGAGTTGGTGACAGCATCCAACCATTTGATCCTCTGTCGTCCCTTTCTCCTCCTGCCCCCAATCCCTCCCAGGGCATCAGGGTCTTTTCCAATGAGTCAGTGCTTTGCATGAAGTGGCCAAAGTATTGGACTTCCAGCCTCAGCATCAGTCCTTCCAGTGAACACCTAGGACTGATCTCCTTTAGAATGGACTGGTTGGATCTCTTTGCAGTCCAAGGGACTCTCAAGAGTCTTCTCCAACACCACAGTTCAAAAGCATCAATTCTTTGCCGCTCAGCTTTCTTCACAGTCCAACTCTCCCATCCATACATGACCACAGGAAAAACCATAGCCTTGACTAGACGGACTTTTGTTGGCAAAGTAATCTCTCTGCTTTTGAATATGCTATCTAGGTTGGTCATAACTCCTTTCAAGGATTAAGTGTCTTTTAATTTCATGGCTGCAGTCACCATCTGCAGTGATTTTAGAGCCCCCCCCCCAAAAAAATAAAGTCTGACACTGTTTCCACTGTTTCCACATCTATTTCCCATGAAGTGATGGGACCAGATGCCATGATCTTAGTATTATAAATGTTGAGCTTTAAGCCAACTTTTTCACTCTCCTCTTTCACTTTCATCAAGAGTCTTTTAGTTCCTCTTCACTTTCTGCCATAATGGTGGTGTCGTCTGCATATTTGGGGTTATTGATATTTCTCCCAGCAATCTTGATTCCAGCTTGTGCTTCCTCCAGCCCAGAGTTTACAGCCATGATGTACTCCTTCTCCTATTTGGAACCAGTCTGTTCTTCCATGTTCAGTTCTAACTGTTGCTTTGTGAACTGTATACAGGTTTCTTAAGAGGCAGGTCAGGTGGTCTGGTATTCCCACCTCTTTCACCACAGTTTATTGTGATCCACACAAAGGCTTTGGCATAGTCAATAAAGCAGAAATAGATGTTTCTCTGGAACTCTTGCTTTTTCAATGATCCAGCGGATGTTGGCAATTTGATCTTTGGTTCCTCTGCCTTTTCTAAAACCAGCTTGAACATCTGGAAGTTCACAGTTCATGTATTGCTGAAGCCTGGCTTGGAGAATTTTGAGCATTTCTTTACTAGCATGTGAGATGAGTGTAATTGTGTGTTAGTTTGTGCATTCTTTGGCATTGCCTTTCTTTGGGATTGGAATGAAAACTGACCTTTTCCAGGCTTGTGGTCACTGCTGAGTTTCCAAATTTGTTGGCATATTGAGTGCAGAACTTTCACAGCATCATCTTTCAGGATTTGAAATAGCTCAATAGGAATTCCATCTCCACTAGCTTTGTTCGTAGTGATGCTTTCTAAGGCCCACTTGACTTCACATTCCAGGATGTCTGGCTCTAGGTGGGTGATCACACCATCATGATTATCTTGGTCATGAAGATCTTTTTTGTACAGTTCTTCTGTTTATTCTTGTCACCTCTTCTTAATATCTTCTGCTTCTGTTAGGTCCAGACCATTTCTGTCCTTTATCGAGCCCATCTTTTCATGAAATGTTCCTTTGGTCTCTCTAATTTTCTTGAAGAGATCTCTAGTCTTTCCCATTCTGTTGTTTCCCTCTAATTCTTTGCACTGATCACCGAGGAAGGCTTTCTTATCTCTCAGTGCTATTCTTTGGAACTCTGCATTCAGATGCTATATCTTTCCTTTTCTCCTTTGCTTTTCATCTCTCTTCTTTTCACAGCTATTTGTTAGGCCTCCTCAGACAGCCATTTTGATTTTTTGCATTTCTTTTCCATGGGGATGGTATTGATCCCATCTCCTGTACAATGTCATGAACCTCCGTCCATATTTCATCAAGCACTCTGTCTATCAGATCTTGTCCCTTAAATCTATTTCTCACTTCCACTGTATAATCATAATGGGTTTGATTTAGGTCATACCTGAATGGTCTAGTGGTTTTCCCTACTTTCTTCAATTTAAGTCTGATTGCCAAATTCAGAACTGCTATATGACCCAGCAATCCCACTGCTGGCCATACATACTGAGGAAACCAGAATCGAAAGAGACACAGATGCCCCAATATTCATCACACCACTGTTTATAATAGCCAAGACAAGGAAGCAACCTAGATGTCCATCAGTAGATGAATGGATAAGAAAGCTATGGTACATACACACAATGGAATATTACTCAGCCATTAAAAAGAATACATTTGAATCAGTTCTAATTAGTTGGATGAAACTGGAGGCTATTATACAGACTGAAGTAAGCCAGAAAGAAAAACACCAGTACAGTATACTAATGAATATATATGGAATTTAGAAGGATGGTAATGATAACCCTATATGTGAGATAGCAAAAGAGACACAGATGTATAGAACAGTCTTTTGGACTCTGTGGGAGAAGATGAGGGTGGGGTGATCTGAGAGAATATCATTGAAACATGTATATTATCATAACAGATCAAAGCATGAAACAGGGTGCTCAGGGCTGGTGCACTGGGATGACCCAGAGGGATGGGATGGAGAGGCAGGTGGGAGGTGGGTTCAGGATGGGGAACACATGTACACCCATGACTGATTCATGTCAATGTATGACAAAACCCACTACAATACTGTAAAATAATTAGCCTCCAATTAAAATAAATAAATTAAAAAAAATAAGGACAATGAACTACAAAAAAAATTGTGTTTTCTCACCTCTTCACAAGATGAGTAAACTACTAGTACTTTCTGCCAGACAGAACAATTAATAAAGAAATCCTCTCTAGGTTTGGTATAGAGAAGCCAAAAGTGCTTTCCCTTGATAATTCAGTAACAAAATACAATTTATCTTGTAACATCGTGCTGTATCCTAGGAAATATATCTTAACCTCATCTGATTTTGGGTGAGCCTCTCAGCCAGCAAACTGTGTGATTCTTCTTTATATTTCCACTCTGGGGTTAGATGCACCATTTATGCTTCTTTAATTTTTATTTCCCTGTCTTTTCTCTTTTCAGTCCTTCCTGCCTCCTTCCAAAAAGTTATGTTATCAGTCATCTATGCATAAGCCATCCTTCATAGCTGTATTGTTTCATTTTTTATCATTTCCATTACTTTTAACCCCTCCCTTAAATGTCCTGTTCTCATATTTGATACTATTTTTATAATTCATGAACATCTCAAGTTAAATTTTTATTCAAACTTGTTCTTTTCTTTTATTGTTTAATTTCTTAGAAGATGGTCATATTTCCTGTGTTTCCCATTTTGATCATAATTCTTAGTAATTTACTTCTGAATCGAATCCACTGTGCTAATAAAAGTGCACTTTCTTAGATTACACACATGTCATAAATATCTCATTTTGCTTGACATTCACAGTATTTAAGAGTGAAAAATCAATTATGTCTTCAACTTACATTCTTTTTTCCTCTTTTTATTTCCTTAAAAATGGACTCTAGATTATCCTCGATATGAGGCTGCTTTGCTTTTTCCCTCACTTCCCTCTCTTCTTCCCCTTTTTCTTTTAAATGTATAGTCTCTTCCCCTAAAATTCCATTAGCCTATGATCTTTTACATTTATAAGGATAATTCCCACAACTACAATTCCAAATCTGACTTATTGTCTGATCTCTAGTCCCATAAATATCTACTCAACATTTACTTTAGAAGCCTGATGTCATCTAAAATGTCTATTAAATTTAAGCTAATCATTTCTCGATCATGTATTTCCTCCTTCCCTGTATTTCCTTGTCACTCATTTCCCATTTCTCCCCTTGCTATTTTATTCCTCTTTATTCTTTTTCCATGTCTTTCTCTTTCTTTTTTTTCTCTTCTTAGTTTTCCTACTTCTTTTATTTTTCATTCTTTACCTTTATCTGTAATGGCATCACATTTTTCTTTATCATTCAGATTCAAACTATTGGAGTTATTGTTATATTTTTTCTTGTGTGACTCCATAGGCATTAAATATTAAAATCAATATTTAATTCCAAAGCTGCTACTCCGTGTTTTATAATATGAGAATGGAGGCTCAGAGAGGTTATTTGCTCACAGTTTCTCCAAAACAGTCAATGAATTCATGTGATTTCACTACTGAAAGATCTTTAGTGGCTTTTCTGTAATAATAAAACCCATGCTTCTTATTCTGCTATTGAATGCTTTCTGCTCTGCAATCTCTACAACCTCCAAAGGAACTTTAATTTTTACCCAAACCTTTCTCCAACAAATGGAAAACAACACCATTGTAAACAAAACAATAACTTTCATCTTTGCTCAGAAATTGTTATGTCTTTCTATAATGAATTGTTATTTTCTACTTGTTTAAGCTAAATTCTTTCCATAAGAGCCAGGTTATCCTGTCTTTTTCCAGCAAGCCTGCCTCCACTTCCAGTCATCCATGCAAAAAATACTGAGAACACTGTCCTGGGTATTGTCATTTGCATTTTGTATAAGTTAGGAACTGGAAGTATATGACATTCCTTTGTAGATGGCCTGTGAGATTTTAGCCATGTACTTTTGGTACAGTGATTCATATTTGAGCATATATGATTAAGCAACTGAGTACACATAAACAACCCATTGTAGTGCCCTGCCATGCTAAGTTGCTTCACTTGTGTCCAGCTCTTTGCAACACTATGGACTGTAGACCACCAGGCTCCTCTGACCATGAAATTTTCCAGACAGAATACTGGAGTGGGGTTCCATGCCCCACTCCAGCAGGTCTTCCTGAACCAGGGATTGAACCCATGTCTCTTATGCCACCTGCATTGTCAGGCAGGTTGTTTATCACTAGAGCCACCTGGGAAGCCCCATAATTTGTTCAACCATTCACCTACATAAGATGTGACATTTGGGTTGCTTCCCAGTTTTGGCAATTTGATGAATAAGGCTGCTGCAAACATCCATGTGCAGATTTTTGAGTGGGTGTAAGTTTTCAGTTCTTTCAGGTACATATCGAAAAAGCACTTGGTCAGTCATATATTGAGTATGTTCAGTTTTCTAAGAAATTTTCAAATTGTCTTTCAAAGTGTTTGCAACATTTTGCCTTACTAGCAGCAAAAAATGAGATTTCCTATTGCTCATATTCTCACCAGTTTTTGATATGTCAGTGTTTAAATGTTGGGTGCCATGTAATGTTACCTCACTATTGTTTTTTAATTTCCAGATAACATAGGATGTTGAACACTTTTGTCATCTGTACATTTCCTTGGTGGGTTGTTTATTCAGATCTTTTACTCATTTTTAAGTTGAGTAGTCTGTTTTCATATTACTGACCTTTAAATAATTCTCTATATAGTTTTTTGAATTAACTTTTATTGGAGTATAGTTGATTTACAATGTTGTATTCGTTTTGCTGTACAGCAAAGTGAATCAGTTATACATAGACATATATCTACTCCTACTCCTTTTTAGATTCTCTTACCATATAGGTCATTGCAGCATATTAGGCAGAGTTCCTTATGCTACATAGTAGGTTCTTATTAGTTACCTACTTTATATATAGTAGTGTGTATATGTCAATTCTAATCTTCTAATTTATATTCCCAACCTACTTTTTGCCCTTGGTAACCATTACTTTGATTTCTACATCTGTGATTCTATTTCTCTTTTGTAAATAATACATGTGTACCCTTTTTTAGATTCTGTACATAAGTGATGTCATAAAATATTTGTCTTATGCATCCCACTTCTGAGCATATATACAGAAAAAATTCTAATTCAAAAATAGACATGTACCTCAGTGTTTATTGCAGCACTATTTACAATAGACAAAACATGGAAACAACCTAAATATCCATCAACAGACAAATGGAAAAAAAGATGTGGTACATATGCACAATGGAATACTACTCAGCCATAAAAAAGGATGAAATAATGCCATTGCAGCAACATGGTTGGACCTAGACATTATCATACTCAGTGAAGTAAGCCAGAAAGAGAAAGATAAATACAATAAGATATCACTTCCACGTGGAATCTAAAATGTGACATAAATGAACTTATCTACAAAATAGAAAGAGACTCTCAGTCATAGAGAACAAACATGTGCTTGCCAAAGTTTATATATAACTGAATTCCTTTGATATACAGTAGAAACTAACATAAAATTGTAAATCAATTACACCTCAACAAAATAAATTAAAAGATAATCTTTTATTTGTTTTAAATTTTTCTTTTGTCAGATATGTCCTTCACAAATATTTTCTACCAGTAGGCAGCACGTCTTATCTTTCTCTCTACATTGCTTTTTGACTAATAGAAGTTTTTAATTTTTGTGAAATCTAATTCATCAATTATTTCTGCCATGGACTGTGTTTTTGGTGTTTATATGTTAAAAATCATTATATACAAGTTTGGGCTTCCCAGGTGGCTCAGTGGTAAACAATCTGCCTGCCAATGCAGAAGACATAGGAATTGTGGGTTTTGATCCCTGTGTTGGGAAGATTCCCTGTAGAAGGGAAGGACAACCCCTTGAAGTATTCTTGCCTGGAAAATCCCACGGACAGAGGAGCCTGGTGGGCTACAGTCCCTGCAGTTGCAGGGTTGAACACAAGTGAGCACACACACATACACAAAGTCACCTAGATTTTCTCCCATGTTATCTTCTAGGAATTTTATACCTTTGCATTTTCCTTTTTTGGTTTCTGATCCAGTTTTACTAAGTTTTTATGAAAAGGGTAAGGTTTGTGTCTAGATTCACTTTTTTGCACATGGATCTCCAGTTGTTCCAAGACCATGTGCTGAATATCCTTTTTTCATTATATTGCCTTTGCTCTTTTGTCAAAGTTCAGTTGATCCCATTTGTGTGGATCTATGTCTGGACTATATTGTTTTCCATTTATCTCTTTGACTAGTCTTTCACCAATATCACACTGTCTTGATTAGTGTGACTTTATGGTAAACCTAGAAGTCAGGTAGTGTCAATTCTCTGACTTTGTTATTTTATTTCAATATTATGTTGGCTATTCTGAGTCTTCTGTCTCTCCATATAAATTTTTGAGTCAATCTGTCAATATCCACAAAATAACTTCCCTGGGATTTTAATAAAGATTGCTTTAAATTTTACATCAAGTCAGGAAAACTGACATCTTGACAGTATTAGCTTTGGCTATTTCTGAACATAGAACAGTTCTTCATTTATTCAGTCCTTTATTTCATCAAGTTTGTAATTTTATCTATAGGTCTTATAAATATTTTAATAGATTTACACCTTAGTGTTTTGGGTTTTGGGGAGATGGTAATATGAACAATAGTATTGTCTTTTAAATTTCAAATTCCACATATTCATTGCTGAATTCTGCACTTTTTAACTTCTAGGATTTCCAAATGTTTCTTCAGTTTCAAAACGTCCAGTAATATAATTATTTAAAGGTGTCTGAAGCCTCCTATACCTAAATATCTTTTTAATCTGTTTTAATATGTGTTTACCTCCAGACCTTTAGTTAAATGTCATTTTCTCTGCTATCTGGTGAGTTTTAAAGATTCTATGTGCTGTGTATGAAAACTTTAAACAAGAATGAAAGTAAGTTTCTTCAGACAGAGTGTAACTCAGCCTCTCACAACTTGTTGAAAGTAGAAGGAATCCAAGATCATCTTAATCTAGTTTTGATTATGGAGATAATTTTAAGATGTACTTCTTTTCTTACAAATACTACACTGCTTCCAATCTACCCTGACCCCAAAGGTGTAGCATCCTCTTGCCCTTAATCTAGGACTCTATTTTGTTCACTAGCTTCCATTCAAGTTTCTATTTTTATTCCTCAGTTTATCAGCCTTTCAGCAGCCTTTTCAAAATTACCAGATACTCCAAGCAGAAGAATGGTCCTAATTGCAACATAATTCTTCACTGCCTTGTTATCTCTTGAATTTGTTCATGTAGATTTACTTTTAAAAGCATTTTGTTCATCTTTTACAGTTGTCCTTGTTGAGAAGATTGGCATGAATTACCTAGTATACCATTACTGTCAGTAGAAACAGGTAATTTTTTTTATTTTTTAAAATCCATTAGCCTGTGATATCTCAAAGGAAGAATCATTTATATTCTATTTATCTTTATATATTTTTATACTATAATTCTACACCATTCTCTTGAGTGCTGTGAAAACAAATCATGAGTTCTCTATAAATGACCTAAAGAATAAACTGTTTAAAACAAACATACATACAATTTCATTTGCTATCTCCACATGTTTTAAAAAAATATGATGACTTTCACTTCTTCATAGAAGTATGTATCAGTTATGGAGAGGACAGAGATAAAATATGTTCTCCCAATGTTCCTTTTCCACTAAAATAATATCAGATTTTTAAAAAAAAAATCAACTATAGTAAATATGCTCTAAGGTTTTCAAAACTATTGGAAAAAGATTATTCTTTTCTGAAGATAAAGGAAAGGATCATATTTTGACTATGAATGATTATCTTTTCTGTATTTGTGTTACTATACCTTATATCACTTACTATTTAAACTCCAAGTTTCACACCAAAAATAAATGTGAAGTTATTTGATTTAATTTAATCAAAGTGTGCATGCGTGTGTGCTCAGTCGCTTCAGTCCTCTAGGACTCTTTGTGGGCCTATGGACTGTAGCCCACCAGGCCCCTCCGTCCACGGGATTCTCCAGGCAAGAATACTGGAGGGGGTTGCCATGCCCTCCTTCCAGGGGATCTTCCTGACCTATGGATCGAACTTGCATCTCCCTGCATTAGTCTAAAATATTATTAAGGAAACTGAGATAGAAGGAAAGTATATGAAATATATATTAGTCACCAGAGTTTTAGGATTTCAATTCTAATTGATTAGGCAACAGATTTTATTTATGTTTAATAAATCACAACACTGGTCATTAGTAGAAGATAAATAAAATGTCTGGATTCATAAAATTACTTATTTATGTATTTGAATGTACACATAGACAATCTTCACATTTTATCCTCCAGTACACTACAATGGAAGTAAACAAAAAAGATGTAATATCTCTTCATTTATAAAAAAAATATATCCTTATAGCTTACTTAAAACATACTTATAACTCCATGAGTGCTGGCTAGATATCTTCTATATCTGTTTTCACATTATGAATTTTTAGGCAATTCAAAATTTGTATGCAAGTAATAGGGGCTTCCCTGGTGGCTCAGAGGTTAAAGCATCTGCCTACGATGAGGGAGACCTGGGTTTGATCCCTGGGTCGGGAAGATCCCCTGGAGAAGGAAATGGCAACCCACTCCAGTATTCTTGCCTGGAGAATCCCATGGACAGAGGAGCCTGGTGGGTTACAGTCCACAGGATCGCAAAGAGTCGGACACGACTGAGCGACTTCACTTCACTTCACTTCACTTCAATGTCCAATTATTAACTACTGAATTTTGCAATTTTATCTCTGCTTATTGACTATAACATTCAAAAGAAGTTTTAAGTGTTGAGTTTTAAGATACTGAAACATCTTCACACACGCATGCTTAATTTGTAAGTTTCAAATTAAATAAGAAATAAAGGATATCAGGTTAAGGTGACATATAAGATTTTTTTTAATGATTTTAAAATAGTCTTTATTCTTTAGAATAGTTTGAATTAAAAATAGAAATTCCAAAATTGGAATGTGCTTCCCATATTCCCTACACACAGTTTCCTTTATTCTTAACATCTTACATTCATACGGCACATCTGTCACAGTTATTAAAGTAATATTGAGTCAGGACTTTGTTCAGACTTCCTTAGCTTTTATCCAGTGCTATTTTTCTATCCCAACATTCCACCCAGGGTACTATGTTAATTTTAGCTTTTGAGTCTCCTTTAACTCCTCTTTTCATTTTATTTTTTTAACTGGAAGATAATTGCTTTATAATGTTGTATTTGTTTCTGCCATATAACAATGAAAATCAGCAATTATTTGCCTCTTAAGCCTGCCTCCCCCCTCTACCATTCCACCCCTCTAGGTCATCACAAAGCATCAGGCTGTGAAACCTGTGTTATACAGCACCTTCTCACTAGCTGTCTATTTTACACATGGCAGTGTATATATATCAATACTACTTTCTCAACTCATCCCATCTTCTCCTTCCCTCATTGGGTCCACAAGCCTCTTCTATACATCTGTGTCTCCTTTTCTTCCTTGCAAGTTGGTTCATTAGTATTCTAGATTCCATAAATACACATTATATACAATATTTGGTTTCCTCTTTATGATGTATTTCACTCTGTATAATAGGCTCTAGGGTCATCCACCTCACAACAACAGACTCAAATCCATTCTTTTTTATGGCTGAGCAATATTCCATTATATATTATACCACATTTTCTTTATCCATTCATCTTGGTATGTAAGATTTCACTTTAAAATATTTTATTTTTTTTAAAAAAGATATCATATTGGATCCAAATTTTAAAGAGATTAACCAACTGAATATACATGTCAATGTCTACTAGAAAAGAAAAAAAATCAAACTGAGGAGTGGAAGTGAACTCTAATCTGGCAGTAGTGGGGCAGTGGTGGGTTTGTTGTGGCATATGGTTCATCTCTGAAAAACAATAATTGCTGTGAGGTTAAGTCTTTCCTCTCACAAAGAAAGTAAAAGAAAACATCTGTTCAACAACTGGATGCCTGGGGATTATGACTTTGTAAAGTGGGAAGAAAAAGACTCAGGACATGGTATGGTAGACAGGAAAGAAGTTACACTTAAAACTGGCTAAATAACTAAAGTGACAAATTATCTAGTATTGCTGAGGAGTAAAAATCATAAATCATTATTATAGGGTCAGTGTGTTAATTGGATATGAGGGAAATCTAATGAAGTCAAGTAAACAATCTACTAAACATAAATAAATAATAAGAGAAAAAAATTTCAAGTCATATGCGTAATTTTTAGAATCATAAACACACACTTATCAGAGAATGGGGTCTTCCTATAAATATGATAGGGTCACTTACATTTTATGCATATATCTGATATTGCAATCAGTATCATTAAGCAATACAAAAAATATGTTTGAATGTTTAGAGTAAAACTGACAGTGAAAGCAGACCATGGATGCTCCATATGTTAAAGTTAAAAGTGGTTTACAATAACTGTAAGTAATATGTCCAAGAAAATAGAGACAAGATGGATAAAGATAATGGTATGGATAATATCAATCAAGAATTAGACTGGGAAAAGAATCAAGTTCATTCTAGAAATGAAAAATAAATATATTAAGTAAAATTAAAATTTTGATACATGAGTTTAACAATAGATTCTACATAGTGCAATATAGGAAAGTTAAACAAGAAAGCAGAGTAGCAAAAGTAATTTTTAAAAAATGTAGAACAGAGCATAAGTGACCAAGGAGATGCCAAATAGTGAAACAATATCTAAGCAACAGTGACTACTTGGCTGTTATGCTGATTTGTTACAATTCCATACATTCAACCACTAAGGAAACAATGAGCCCATATGTATTTATACAATTAACTACTTAAAAATGTAACATATACAAGATCAGCATGTTATCAGCATGTTATCCTTATGTCCAATTCTGTGTGATCCCATGGGCTGTATAGTCCATGGAATTCTGCAGGCCAGAATACTGGAGTGGGTAGCCTTTCACTTCTCCAGGCAATTTTTCCAACCCAGAGATTGACCTTAGGTCTCCCACATTGCAGGCAGATTTTTTACCAGCTGAGCCATAAGGGAAGGCCAAGAATACTGGAGTCCGTAGCCTATCCCTTCCCCAGGTGATCTTCCTGAGCCACGGATTGAACTGGGGTCTCCTGCATTGCAGGTGCAATCTTCACCAACTGAGCTATCAGGGAAGCCCCCTTGTTCCACTAAATAACTCTAAAATGAATAAGCAAGAAGACAGATGGCACAAGCAATTGATTGCCTTGTAATAAAGAATACTTTCTAAGCTTCAAGTAAGAGGCTTTATAGTCTACAGCTTTATATCTAAATAGGTATAAAATGTAAAAATTCAATGCCTCACTGGAACCATGAAGGCAGATGATTAGCAGCAGGCAGCCTCCTGCAAGATAGGGAGCCATCTGAAAATTAATAAGGCAGTTGAAAAATGGCCTTGTGACAGCTCCTCACAAGACTGACTATCATTTTAGATTCCAGGAGAGGATCACATGGCATTCTGCCAAAACTATGGTTGAGCCTCCCTTCTGTATCTGGTATGAAACAAGCAAAATTTACAGAAAGCCACAATGGAGCTGTTTCGCCTCATAGCACACAAAGAAAAAATTTTACATACATGCTAAGGAAGTTCCAGAGAGAGCAGATAGGAATAATAAAGAAACAATACAGTATGTGTTATTAATTGAGAAATTCCCAAAATTGTTGTAAGTCATCAGTCAATGTCAAAAGAAACTCTACATATTAAAATGAGAAAAGACACATAAGAAAGCACAACTAAGCTTATTAGAGATAAATTTATACAAACCAAATATGAAGAGAAAACATTAATAGCAACCAGAGGAAGAGAAACATTTCTTTCAGAAAGTACGAATAAAACTGGCAGCCAATATCATAAAACAATGGAAGTCAGACGACAATGGAATGTCATGATATTAGAAGATAATCATTGTCAATGTAGAATTCTATTCCAGATTTTTTAAAAGTGATACAATTATAGGATAAAATAAATAGACAAAGAATTTGCTACTTCACATCTGCAATAAAAATTTCTGTTTGAAACCCAACTGGGGTACTTTATGTAGTATAGGGTATAATATGTATAAAACAGCATAAAAATACAGACAGGAAAAAAGCAATCAAAAGGGCCCAACATGGGCCATCATGTTGGTATACATTACATTATACTTCATGTTAGTTATCATGTAGTATGTAGAATCAAAATACATAATAACAACAATATAATAGGCCATCTAAGGTTCTAGTATTTTCAAGAATGCAACAGAGTAAGTATTTATACCATTGTAGTATGTAAAAAATTATGTAACATTTATGGTAGCCACTAAAAATAATAAAAAATGTGAAATTAAAATGTTAAGAAAAGATGAAATAACAAAAATGAGTATGCCATTATATATCAGGATCTATACAACAGAAAATAAATGATCTTGCTTAACCAATTACAGGGAAAACATTCAATTATAAATGCTGGAAATAAGGAATAAATATTGAAATAAAAAAAGGACTCAGTTGAGGGCATAATAACTTCACAAAGATTTTGAAATGGAAGATAGATTCCAAAACACTGCACTGAGAAATGGATAAGTAAAAGAGATGATAAAATGACTTGTCAGAGGATACAGCAGTTGCAAATGCTAAAATGAATGAATTGGCAAAGAAATATTTGATTATTCAATATGTTAAAATTATTCAAAACTGAAAAACCTAGGTCCATATATATATATATACACATATATATGTGTGTGTGTGTGTGTGTGTATGCCTACTGTACTAAGAAGTATAAATAAATATAAAACTTTTGTAGACATGTAATAATTGAAACTTCACCATATATATAATAAAATAAAATAAAACATAACCTTTATCAGAGAGAAATGAGATTGATTAAAATGAATGAATAATGTCTCATAAACATCAATAAAAACTAGTAGAAATAAATGATATTCAACATGGTGAAGATAAAAATAACAATTTTAACATAATAAAAGAGAACAAAATACTGCCATTTTCTATTTTAAGGTGTCATTACTGCCATTTTCTATTTTAAGGTGTCATTGAAAGTGATTTTACAGATATTAAATATATAAAATATGTTAGAATGGTGACTTTCCTAGTGGCTCAGACGGTAAAGTGTCTGCATACAATGTGGAAGACCTGGGTTTGATCCCTGGGTCAGGAAGATCCTGGGAGAAGGAAATGGCAATCCACGCCAGTACCCTTGCTTGGAAAATCCTATTGCTGGAAGGGCCCGGTAGGCTATAGTCCACAGGGTCACAAAGAGTCAGACACAACTGAGCGACTTCAATTTACTTCATGTTAGAAAAAAGGAATGCAATATTCAAGGTATATACTATATCTATAGTATAAATTTTTATTAATAGTAGTATAAACCATGCACATGAATGTGTTGTGCTGAGTACTCAGTTGTGTCCGACTCTTTGTGACCCCATGGACTGTAGCCCACCAGGCTCATCTGTCAATGGGGATTCTCCAGGCAAGAATACTACTCTGGGTTACCATGCCCTTCTCCAGGGGTTCTACCCAACCCAGGCATTGAACCATGGTCACCTGCATTGGAGATGGATTCTTTACCACATGACTGGCACCTGTCAAATTTCAGAATTTTTCAAATTTCTTTTCTCATCTGCTACTCCTAATAGATAGAGGAAAGGAATGTGAAATAGGTCAGATGGATATATATAGAAAAACATTAAAATTTATCTTTTGTTTTTTGTTAGATGAAAATAAAATACTAGTACTGGGCATTTCTTATTCCTTGATCTTTTTTTTGTTGTTGTTGTTGTTATAAATGGTTCATGTGTGTGTGTTCTCAGCCACTTCAGTTGTGTCTATTTGTGACACTATGGATTGTCAGGCTCCTCTCAATGGAATTTTCCAGGCAAGGACACTCAATGGGATGCCATTCTCTTCTCCAGGAGATCTTCCCAACCCAGGAATTGAACTGATCTTCTGTGTCTCTTGCAAGTGGATTCTTTACCACTGAGCCATCCAGGAAGCCCATAAATAGTTCAAATATATTTTTAAATAAACAATATTTCCATAGAATTTAACTTTTCCTATTGATTGTAAAGTTTATCAATTTAATGTCATCAATATCATCAATTAGTAAAATGAAATTACATTCTATAATAAATATGCACACAAAATGTTTGATATTCCAATTTCAGAAAGACTAAAACATGAAAAAATAAATTTGCTTAGAATCTTAGAAATGTGACAGCTCACTAATTAGTTGGCCTTTATAATAGTCCCAATGGGTGAAGTATTTCTTGCTCAACAGGAATTAAAGAATAATTTATAGCTTTTCATATGAAGATATTTTCCATTGAGAAATATTTATTTATTTCACTATTATGTCAGTTGTCTCAGAAGAAATACTTCTACTTACCTCCTGATAATAGCTTATATTTGCATAATGTAATCAACATCCTATGTCCTCATTTTGTTGTAGGGTTGAGAAAGCTTTGCATTCTATATTCAATACTGAAATTTATTTATTTTAGCAAAAAAAAAAAAATCAATCACTGAACAACTCCTTGGAGTCACCTATGGTTTTACAAATAAACATTATTAACTAAGAAATGATTCCGCAAGTGTACCAACAGACAGGGGGAGTCCTTGACCTGTTAAACATAGCCATGGGATTCCTCAGATAATGTATTCCACTGGTAGCAGCCCCAGGTAAATTCAAGAGACTAATTTGGTTCCTCTTCAAACTGCATTCAATCAATGATTCAGTCCATTTGGAAAATCAATATCCACAACTATCACCTTTGAAGAACCACATTATTCAGCAAAACCTAATTATCATAAATACTTACTCTATTACAACAGCTCTCTACTATTGTGTTAAAATTATGAAATAAGATTGTCTTGACATTTTAAATGAGTGAATCTATAACAGCAACAGGAAATTAGCTTTCTGTACTATAATATGCTATTACTTTTTTGTATTGTGATTCTTTTTCTAGTTTGGAAATTTGTTCAATGGAGAACTATACTAATCATCAACTCTGTTAACTTTCTAAATTTATAAAAAAATAATCGAAAGAAAGACTGAAAATCTCCTCGCTGGTCATGAAAACTACTGAGAAACAGCTACAAATTAAAAACTAATTAAAAGCAAAATTACATACACAGCTATTTATAAGATATATACTTTCAAATGCAAATGGAATAAAGAATGCATCAAAGAATGGAATAAATTAGAAAACAGAATTTATATGAAATAAAAAATAATCAATTACTATTATAAGTAATCTGTTTATAATAGATTATTTACAGATCTATTTTCATCGGGTAATATTTCAACAGCCTCAGTGATATTCCTGGTTCGAGTAACTATGCCAGAGTGGATCAAAGGAAACCTAGGTTCTCTGAAGCACAAAGGAGTTATTGTTTGACAGTGACTTCCTTAATTATAGTCAGTGTAGTATAGAGATTGAGTCAGATTGAGGAAACTGCCCTGGAGATGGCTAATGATAAAACACACCCTGACTGGAGAGTTCAGTATATTTTACATTAGAAGCATAATCAAGCAGTGAGGTAGCAGCTGAAGAAGGACCAAGAATCAAAGAGAATTTACATTCTTGTTCTTAATGTTTTTAAACTTAATATTACATATCTTATATGGTATTTGTATGCTTATGGAAATGATACACAAACACAGAAGAAATAGATGATTCTGGAAGAAAAATAATTTGTAGTAAAATGTCAACTTTGACCATAGAAAGGTTTGGCCCTTTGCCCCAAGTTCCTGGAAGGGAACCTCTTAACCCATGGAATGTCCTACCCCATAGGAGTGTTTTTGCTTACCTGGAGATTTGGGGCCATACCAGGTAATTTACGCTAACAATGTGATCTACGGTGGGAGCTTGGAACACAGGATACCAGCATGATCCCTGGAGAAGCTAGAGAGTAAGATCAGCCGTTAGGACACTGGTCATGTGACCAACTCCCACTACACATTCTGAACACAAAACTCTGGTGAGATTCCCTGGTTGGCAGTACTCCATGTGTTATTGTTACACATCATTGCTGAGAGAAATTAGCACTGTCCACACAAGTCCATTGGGACAAGACAGCTGGAAGCTTTGCAACTGATCTCTTCTGTACCTTGCTGTATATACCTCTTTTCTTTGTTGATTTACATCTGTATCCCTTTATGTAATAAATCATAACCATGAATATAATACTTTCATCAGTTTTAAGAATTATATCACCTGACACCAGTTAAAATGGTCATCATCAAAAAATCTATAAACAATAAAAGCTGGAGAGGGTGTGGAGAAAAAGGAAGCCTCTTGCACTACTGGTGGGAAGGTAAATTGATACAGGTACTGTGGAGAATAGTATGGAGATTCCTTAAAAAAACTAAAAATAAAACTACTATATGACCCAGAAATCCCACCACTGGGCATATACCCTGAGAAAACCACAATTCAAAAGGACACATGTACCCCAGTGTTCATTGCAGCACCATTTACAATAGCCATGACATGGCAATCTAAATTTCCACAGACAGATGAATGGATAAAAAAGATATGTACATATACACAACGGAATATTACTCAGACTTAAAAATGAATGAAATTGGGTCATTTGTAGAGGTGTGGATGGACCTAGAGTCTGTCATACAGAGTCAGGTAAGTCAGAAAGAGAAGAACAAATGACATATATTAATCCATATTCATGGAATTTAGAAAAAATGGTGTATCTATTTCCAAGGCAGGTATAAGAGATGCAGACATAGAGAATGGACATGTGGATACAGCAGGGTAAGGGAAGAATGGGATGAAGTGGGAAACTGGGATATATATATGTATATATATACACACAGACACTATCATCACCACCATGTATAAAATAGACAGCTAGTGGGAACTTGTTATAAAGCACAGGAAATTCAGCTCAGTGTTCTGTGATGATCTAGATGGGTGGGATGGGGTGGGGGAGGCCCATGAGGGAGGGGATTCATGTATGCATATGGCTGATTCACTTCATCATACAGCAGAAACTAAATGAGCAGTCCAGCTCCTTGCCAAAATCCCTTTGTGTGATTTTTCAGACTCAATCGTAGGCAAGTATAAAGTCTTTCCCTGGCAGGCCTCATAGGGGATAACAGTTGTCTCTTCACCAGACACGATACATAGCCAATGCATTGCACTCTCTGAAAGGCGTTACAGTTAGGCTACAGCCAAGGCTCTCTGGATGACATTCTCTTTTGTGTGTCTTCATTCCCAGCCCAGACACCTCCATTTGGAAGTATCTTTATAGGGAAATCTTGAAAACACTTTTTATTTCTCTGAGTCAGTACCTAGTTCTTTTCCACTCCTCGTCCTGTCCCTGTGGTCTCTGCTAGCCCCTGGGTTATTAAAATTACAATATCCTTTAATTCAAGAGTCCCTCAGCTTTGATATGACCACCATATCTGTGCTGATCCAGATCCTGTCTGCCACTTCATTCCAAGGATGAAACTGGAAAAGGAGTGAGTTGATGCTGTCTTCCATTTTAGCCTCTTACTTATACCACAACGTTGTTGTTTTAATCACTAAGTCGTGTCCAACTCTTTTACCACCCCATGGACTGTAGCCTGCCAGGCTCCTCTGTCCATGAGATTTTCCAGGTAAAACTACTGGATTAGTTTGCCATTTCCTTCTGTAGGGGATTTTCCTGACCAAGGGATCAAACTTGTGTCTCCTGCATTGGCAAATGGAGTCTCTACCACTGAGGCACCTGGGAAGTCCCTAGCCTATCATAGTAAGTGATTAGAGGCTTGATGATTACTTCCATTTTGGCACATTTCTTTAACTGACTACTCTGACACTTGGCAGCTGTCTTCCACTCTACTAAGCTCTTCATGAAGTTGCTCAGCCATGTCCGACTATTTGTGACCCCCATGGACTGTAGCCCACCAGGCTCCTCCATCCATGGAATTTTCTAGGCAAGAGTACTGGAGTGGGTTGCCATTTCTTGACCCTCCTTAATTCATAGCTCTAATGGCTATAGAGAGAGAACTAACTTGGCTGAAATTAACCAAGTAGTTGGAGATTATGACATCTTAGAACTCACTGTGATTAAACACTGTGAGGCGGCTGCTCTTTTCAAAAACTGGAGACAATATTGATAATTTTGACTGTATTAGTTTTTACTTTCTAAATGTTATCATCTTATTCTTTTTTCCCTATGTCATCTAGGACTTCCAGTACGATGTTAAGTGAAACAGAGCAGAAATATTTTAGTGAGGATACTTCTAAAACTTCATCATTAAGCATTGTTTATTATAGGTTTTTGATAGATTCTCCATAGATTCTATCAAAATTCTATGAAATTCTCCAGGCCAGAATACTGGAGTGGGTAGCCTTTCCCTTTTCCAGGGGATCTTCCCAACCCAGGGATCGAACCCAGGTCTCCCACATTGCAGGAGGATTCTTTACCAGCTAAGCCACCAGGGAAGCCTTGTTTCTCCATACTAGATTAGGATGTTTCTTTTACTGCCAGCTTCCTTAGGCATTTCTTTAGGGGGGAAATTTTTGAATTTTATCTAATTCCCTCAGCATTAATTAATAGATCCCATCAATTATATTCTCTATTTATAAATTATATTAACACATTTGCTAATTTGAAATCCTGCTTTCATTCTGTAGTAATGATGCATTTTTCCTTACACGTCTTTGGTAATAACTTAATATTTCCTTTATATATTCATATTTAGCTTATTCTATAGCTTCATTTTTCTTTATTTCTGCCATGATTTTTGTATCAAAATTAGATTAACTCCTAAAATTTAATATGAAAGTTTTCCTATTTTCATTCTCTAGCAGAATTTATATAACATTGAAAGTATCTGTTAATAATGATTTGCTGTAAATCAGCCAAAAATTCACTGAGACCTAGTTACTATTTTATGATTAGAATTTTAAATATATAGTTTCTTTTGATATTGGCTTTTTATATCTGATTATATATAAAGGACATGATCCTTTGTCTTTAGTTATTTTTTTAAATTACTGTGATAAAACTGAGCATAATGGTCTCATTGTTTTTTTCAAGCTAAATAAATCAAATCATTTCATATTCATCCATTCTGATTAAGAAAAGTGAAAAGGAGACATTTTTAGCCCAACATTTTCTCTCATCACTTTCATCTTTGTTAACTGTGAGTTTAGTAAAATAATCAAATATCTATTTGTGGAAAGTTTGGGGAAAACTACTTCCATATAAAATATATGTTAGGACTCATTACTATTAAATGATACTTCAGCCTTAAAAATAAAATTTATGTAAAATATCAAAATTAATGAATCTTAAATATGATACCTATGTTCAAAGCATTTTAAATGTGATGATTTTAGAAGGTTTTTGCATTCTCCCTTATCCTCTATGTCACAAAGAACTACTGAACCATCTTTTGCTGTCTGCAATGCTTCTCTGTGGGTGGAGAAACTACATTCCAGCACTTTGTTACCCATTCTGTTTTTCTGGTAGTTAATACAGTTAGCAGGTGGTGATAATTAAAATGCAGAAGTAAGCAGATGAATATCTCTGCTGAGTCCAAGTCAAGAAGATAATGAAAGATCAAGAAAAAGTTTCTTGTCATTACCTGAATTATCCCCACTTCAAATTAAAGGCATTTTATTTTCTGTGTCTTGGGTTTATACAGATATTAAAAAAAATTTGTAATACATTAAAAATCATTTATTCTTCTTAAATCCTCATAAATTAGCTCTCTGAGGTAACCAATTCCAGTTTCTTTATAAGCAAAAAATATATTGTATAATCCAAAAAAAATAAAAAGACACATTTGGAAGGCAGAAAACAGTTTTTGTTTGTTTGTTTTGTTTTTATCTTGACTCTTTATAAAAGCTGTGTGACTTAGGTTAAGTCAGATAATTTTTCTGCCTCTCACTTACCTCCTTTAAAAATTGAGAATAGCAACATTTAACTCACAGTGTTGTGCCTAACTTACACTGTTGTAGGAAGTTTCTAGTGAGGTAACTTCAACTCATTTATTTAACAGATGCTGTTCTGAGTGCCTATTGTGTGCTGCTTAGCTTCTAGGTAAATAGAACACATTCCCTGTTATCATGGAACATATTTCCAATCGGTAAGACAAAAATAAATGATAGCCTAGATCTTGCAGTTAGAAGCTTTATAAATCTGCTATACATATATATATATTTGTAAAGGCTCAATTAAGGACTGAATTGAAAATAACTGATCCTTCTTGTGTTGTAGAAGTATGTACCTCTGGCTTTTATTTTGGAACTGGCAGAGTTTTCTCTTCCCCTTTCATAAAATATGATAAACATTTAAAACACAAACATATATTTTCTCATAACATCATATTAAATTTCATCAGTTAGATAAATGGATATAGAATGTAAAACTATTTTAATGGGTTATCTAACTCAAAAAAAATAATATATTACCTTCCTAAAGTACTAAAGACTTTAATAGTCAGATAAGAGGGTTAATTTACGACCAGAAGAAGAACTGACAGCTCTCATGAATGACATAATAATGCTGAGTGTGTTTGGCAATGAGTAAATCTCACTTGTTTAGTCTTAAATCACTGACTTGTCTGTCCTTACACTCAATAATTAACAAACCTGTTTTTTTTTCCTGTGGAATATATATGAATTATAGAAATAAAAGCTAAACATGAATAAAGAAAACAGCTAAAGATAACCATTTCACTCCCCTGAACATCTCTAAACTGCTTATATATTAATAAAGGAAACTGACAAAATATAGAGGTTGTGGAATAGGTACAGAGAATGAGTGAAACAACTAACAGTATTCTTCTTAAGGTAGAGTCACAATTGAACAAAATGGATGGGTTTGATTAGAGGTCAGCAAAAAATTTTGTGAAGAAACAGTGAATATTTGGGGACTTTGAGGGTCATCAAAGGCCAAAAATTTTAAGTAAAAAGGATTGAGTGTGGTTGTGTCCTAACAAAGCTTTATCAAAAAAAAAAAAAAAAAAAGCAGCTGACTCTTGGCTATAGTTTGTTGAACTTTGATCCAGGTATGTCAGTTGACAGAAGATTGACCACTCAAAAGGAGAAGTGGCCTTTTGTTATTTAATGACATATCTATATCCATATCTATCTATCTATACATCTTAGGAAGCATTTCTATGAACTATGGAAGTTATTGGAAGTAGTGGAATTCCAGCTGAGCTATTTAAAATTCTAAAAGATGATGGCATTAAAGTGTTGCACTCAATATGTCAGCAAATTTGGAAAACTCAGCAGTAGCCACAGGACTAGAAAATCATTCAAATTCAAAGAAAGACAATACCAAAGAATATTCAAACTACCATACAACTGTGCTCATTTCACATGTCAGCAAGGTAATGTTCAAAATCCTTCAAGTGAAGCTTCAGCAGTATGTAAACCAAGAGCATCCAGATGTACATGCTGGACTTAGAAAGGCAGAGGAACTAGAGATCAAATTGCCAGTATTCATTGGATTATAGAAAAAGCAAGGGGGTCCAGAAAAAAATTCTGCTTTGTTAATTATGCTAAAAACTTTGACTGTGGATCACAGCAAACTGTGGAAAAGTCTTAAAGAGATGGGTATACCACACCACATTACCTCTTTCCTGAGAAAACAGGGTCAAAGAGCAGCATTTAGAACCAGAAATAGAACAGACTGGTTCAAAATTAGGAAAGTAGTACAAGGCTATACATTGGCAACCCTTATGGCAAGGATGACATCACCCTTATGGCAGAAAGGGAAGAACTAAAGAGCCCCTTGATGAAAATGAAAGAGAAGAGTGAAAAAGTTCGCTTAAAACTCAACATTCAGAAAAATAAGATCATGGCAAATGGTTCCATCACTTCATGGCAAATAGACAGAGAAACAATGGAAATAGTGACAAACTTTATATTTTGGAATTCCAAAATCACTGCAAATGGTGACTGTGGCCAAGAAATTTTTTAAAAATGGCTTGCTCCCTGGAATAAAGGCTATGACCAACCTAGATAGGATATTAAAAAGCAGAGATGTTACTTTGCCAACAAAGGCCCATCTAGTTAAAGCTATGGTTTTTCCAGTAGTCATGTATTGGTGTGAAATTTGGACTATAAGAAACCTGAGCACCAAAGAACTGATGCTTTTGAACTGTGGTGTTGGAGAAGATGCTTAGGAGTCCCTTGGACTGTAAGGAGACCAAACCAGTCAATCCTAAAGGAAATCAGTCCTGAAAATTCCTTGGAAGGACTGATGTTGAAGCTGAAACTCCAATACTTTGGCCACTTGATGCAAACTGACTCGTTAGAAAAGACCCTGATGCTGGGAAATATTGACTAAAGTAGGAAGGAGAAGGGGACAACAGAGGATGAAGTTGGATGGCATCACTGACTCAACAGACATGAGTTTGAGTAAACTCTGGGAGTTGGTTATGGACAGGGAAGCCTGGCATGCTGCAGTCCATGGCGTCACAAAGAGTCAGACATGACTGAGCAACTCAACTGAACTGAAGTAATATATTGGCATGCTGCTTACTTAACATCTATGCAGAGCCAGTAGGGGCTTCCCTAGTGTCTTAGTTGGTAAAGAATCTGCCTGCAATGCAGGAGACCCGAGTTGGATCCTTGGGTTGGGAAGATCCCCTGGAGAAAGAAGTGGCAACCCACTCCAGTACTCTTGCCTGGAGAAGTCCATGAACAGAGGAGCTGGGCAGGCTAGAGTCCATGGGGTGGCAAAGAGTTGGACATGACTGTGCAATTGACTTTCACTTTTACAATTTCATGCAGAGTACATCAGCAAAAGGCTGAGCTGGATGAAACAGAAGCTGAAATCAAGATTTCTGGGAAAAATATCAACCTCAGATATGGAGATAATGCTGCTCTAATGGCAGAAAGTGAAGAGGACCTAAAGAGCCTCTTGATGGGGATGAAAGTGGAGAGTGAAAAAGCGCCTTAAAACTCTACATTCAAAAAATTAAGATCATGGCACCTGGTCCTACCACTTCATAGCAAATTGAAGGGAAATGAGTGGAAGAAGTGACAGACACTATTTTCTTGAGCTCCAAAATCATAGCAGATTGAGACTGCAGCCATGAATTTATAAGACACTTGCTCATTTGAAGGAAAGCTATGAAAAACCTAGACAGCATGTTAAAAAGTAGAGGCATCACTTTTCCAGCGAAGATACATATAGTCAAAGCTATAGTTTTTCCAGTTGTGCAAAAATGTGAGTTGGACCATAAAGAAGGCTGAATGTGTGCTAAGTTGCTTCAGTTATGTCTGACTCCTTGTGACTATAGACTGCTATTGACTGCAACCTCCCAGGCTGCACTGTCCATAGGATTCTCCAGGCAAGAATACTGGAGTGGGTTGCATGCCCTCCTCCAGGGAATCTTCCAAACCCAGTGATCTAAACTGCATCTCTTCTCTCTCCAGCATTGGCAGGCAGATTCTTTACCACTAGTGGCCACCTGGGAAGCCCAAAGAAGGTTGAGTGCCACAGAAATGTTTTCAAATTGTGGTGCTGGAAAAGACTCCTGAGAGTTCCTTGGGCTGCAAGGAGATCAAACCAATCAGTCCTAGAGGAAATCAACCAGAGGAGCCTGGCGAGATAGGGTCCATGAGATCATTGAGAGTCAGAAAAAAGTGAACCACAACAGCAATTTATATATATATATATATATATAAAATAAGCAAGAATATGGCAAAAAAGGATCCAAATGAGGCCAGGTTGACATTTCTAAATGCTCATTTTTTAGTTTAATTTAGAATTACAAAACAACAACAACAACAACAACAATAAAGGAAATATGTTTTGGAATAAAATATAAAATTGTTTTAATAAGATCCTTTATATTTATAATTAATTATTACAGCTTCTATTGTCTGACTTTGTGATACCATGGACTGCAGCAGGCCAGGCTTCCCTGTCCTTCACTATTTCCTGGAGTTTGTTCAAACTCATGTCCATTTAGTCAATGATGCCATCCAACCACCTCACCTCTGTTGCCGTCTTCTCCTCTTGCCCTCAATCTTTCCTAGCATCAGAGTCTTTTTCAGTGAGTCAGCTCTTTCTATCAAGTGGCCTATTGGAGCTTCAGCTTCAGCATCAGTCCTTCCAATGAATATTTAGGGTTGATTTCCTTTAGGATTGACTGATTTGATCTCCTTGCTGTCCAAGGGACTTCTCCAAGAGTCTTCTCCAGCACCACAGTTTGAAAGCATCATTTCTTCAGCGCTCAGTCAATCCATAAATGACTACTAAAAAAACCATAGCTTTGACTAGATGGACTTTTGTCAGCAAAGTGATGTCTCAGCTTTTTAACATGCTGTCTAGGTTGGTCATAACTTTTCTTCCAAGGAGCAAGTGTCTTTTAATTTCATGGCTGCCGCTGCTGTCTGCAGTGATTTTGAAGCCCAGGAAAATAAAGTCTGTCACTGTTTCCATTGGTTCCCCATCTATTTGCCATGAAGTGATGGGCCTGGATGCCCATCACTGGATCTTAGTTTTTTGAATGTTGAGTTTTAGCCAACTTTTTCACTCTCCTCTTTCAAAGTCAGTAAGAGGCTCTTTAGTTCTCTTTGCTTTCCATTATTAGGGTTGTGTTATATGCATATCTGAGGTTACTGTTATTTCTCCAAGCAATCTTGATTTAGCTTGAACTTCATCCAGCCTGGCATTTCACATGATGTACTCTGAATATAAGTTAAATAAGCAGGGTGACAATGTACAGCCTTGATGTACTCTTCATAAAATATGAATATTGTACTTCATATTTTATATCATGAAAGTTGAAAAGAAGAAATTATCAGGTAAGAAACAAGCAAGAATATCTTCAAGGCAAAAGGCAGAATATAAACAAAGTTAGCAACAGCACAGTATGAAGATAGCTAAAGGGACTGAGTGTTAATGAAGCTTCAACAGAGATGGAAGATGACAGATGAGATATGCCACAGAAGGTCAAGGAACTTGGATTTTATCCTGAAGTCAGACTTTAAGGAAAGTGACACAATCTGATTTACATTATACATAGATCCCCTAGGCAGGAAATGAAGTGTGAATTTTAATTGAATAAGTTTGGAGACAGGTAGAATAGCAAAGAGGAAAAAACAGATTTAAAGGAAAGATAATGCAGATTTGAACTAAGATTTGAGGAGGAGTGACTAAAATAATACAGAATCAATGACAAAACAAGGAAGCTGGGATAAAGAAGGACATCCTGGATTCTAATAGCAGACCAAAAGAAATGAGAGCAAATCATTATCAGTGAATGTATTCTGAATACATATTTAGGGAATTCTAAGTAAATTAGAGATACCAAGGGAACATTTCATGCAAAGATGGGCTCGATAAAGGACAGAAATCGTATGGACCTAACAGAAGCAGAAGATATTAAGAAGAAGTGGCAAGAATACACAGAAAAACTGTACAAAAAAGATCTTCACCACCAAGATAATCGTGATGGTGTGATCACTCACGTAGAGCCAGACATCCTGTAATGTGAAGTCAAGTGGGCCTTAGAAAGCATCACTATGAACAAAGCTAGTGGAGCTGATGGAATTCCAGTGGAGCTATTTGAAAACCTGAAAAATGATGCTGTGAAAGTACAAAACTCAATATGCCAACAAATTTGGAAAACTTAGCAGTGGCCACAGGACTGAAAAAGGTCAGTTTTCATTCCAATCCCAAAGAAAGGCAATGCCAAAGAATGCTCAAACTACCGCACAATTGCACTCATCTCACATGCTAGTAAAGTAATGCTCAAAATTCTCCAAGCCAGGCTTCAGCAATATGTGAACCATGAAATTCCAGATGTTCAAGCTGGTTTTAGAAAAGGCAGAGGAACCAGATATCAAATTGCCAACATCCGCTGGATCATCGAAAAAGCAAGAGAGTTCCAGAGAAACACATCTATTTCTGTTTTATTGAATATACCAAAGCCTTTGACTGTGTGGATCACAATAAAGTGTGGAAAATTCTGAAAGAGATGAGAATACCAGACCACCTGACCTGCTTCTTGAGAAACCTGTATGCAGGTCAGGAAGCAACACTTAGAACTGACCATGGAACAAAAGACTGGTTCCAAATAGAAAAAGTAATATGTCAAGGCTGTACATGGTCACCCTGCTTATTTAACTTATATGCAGAGTACATCATGAGAAACTCTGGGCTGGAAGAAGCACAAGCTGGAATCAAGATTGCTGGGAGAAATATCAATAACCTCAGATAGGCAGATGACACCACCCTTATGGCAGAAAATGAAGAGGAACTAAAAAGCCTCTTGATGAAAGTGAAAGAGAAGAGTGAAAAAGTTGGCTTAAAGCTCAACATTCAAAAAACTGAGATCATGGCATCTGGTCCCATCACTTCATGGGAAATAGATGGGGAAACAGGGGAAACAGTGTCAGACTTAATTTTTGGAGGGCTCCCAAATCATTGCAGATGGTGACTGCAGCCATGAAATTAAAAGACGTTTACTCCTTGGAAGAAAATTTATGACCAACCTAGATAGCATATTCAAAAGCAGAGACATTACTTTGCCAACCAAGGTCCGTCTAGTCAAGGCTATGTTTTTTCCAGTAGTCATTTATGGATGTGAGAGGTGGACTGTGAAGAAAGCTGAGCACTGAAGAATTGATGCTTTTGAGCTGTGGTGTTCGAGAAGACTCTTGAGAGTCCCTTGGACTGCAAGGAGATCCAATCAGTCCATTCTAAAGGAAATCAGTCCTGAGTGTTTTTTGGAAGGAACGATGCTAAAGCTGAAACTCCAGTACTTTAGCCACCTCATGTGAAGAGTTGACTCATTGGAAAAGTCTCTGATGCTGGGAGGGGTTGGGGGCAGGAGGAGAAGGGGACGAGGATGAGATGGCTTGATGGCATCACCGACTCGATAGACATGAGTCTGAGTGAACTCCGGGAGTTGGTGATGGACAAGGAGGCCTGGCGTGCTGCAGTTCATGGGGTTGCAAAGAGTCAGACACAACTAAGCGAGTGAACTGAACTGAACTGACTGAAACTTTTGTATATGTAAACTTTATAATTATTTTCATTATTTTTCTAGGAATAAGTCACATATGTCACATTGCCATGACAGAAATATGTATGTGCTTAAAGGTACTATTTAATGGGAAATTGCTTTCTAGTTTCTATTTTGGTACCAAGAATATATCACAGTGTCCATTTTTATACACTATTTCTTATAACTTAAAAAATACAAGAATCTTTTGTTGACAATGTGTCTATATCAGTTTAAAGTATTATTTTGTATTTTATGATGAAAAACCTATACTTATTTAAAATTTTTGATTATGTGAATTACTAGAGCATTTTCTTTAATGTTTAGCTGTTAGGCATTAGTATTTTCTTACCTGTAGGAAGTCTTTATTTTTTATAAATCTTAAAGTTTATTTTAGAAAATCTGAAAAATACAGAAGATTAATAAGTAGAAAAGAAAAAATCACCAATAATTCCATACCCAGAGATAATCACGGTTAAATCATGGATGTATTTCCTTTCTATGCCTATAGTGTGTGTGTGTGTATGTATGTATGTATATATATATATAATAATTTTAAAAGAATTATGCTGTACTATACATAGTTTCATAGACTTAATTACCCATGAAACAATATGTGTATATTTCCCCATATTGGCAAATGTTCTTTTGGGGAAGGAGATTTAAACGTATTTTTAACTACTACTTCAAATTTTCTGACAAAACAGCTTTATATAGTTTCTTTATTGAAACATGTTTGATTTATAGTTTTATGTTAGTTGCAAGTATACAACAGTTATTCAATATTTTTTATAGATTATACTCCTTTTAAAATTATTACAAAATAATGACTATATTTCCCTGTGCCGCACAATATGTCTTTGCTGCTTGTAGGAATTTTTAAATTAATAATAATGAACATGATTGTCATATTTGTCATGTGTCTTTTCTTTTTCTTTATGGTATCCTATTAATATAAAGTGTTTTTAATAGCAATAACTTGGATATAAATTCTTGGAAGAAAGCAGATGGAAGGATCCTTGAATAAAGTAAGCTGAGAAAACTAATAGAATATTTAAATTTTGCATTTGGAAATAAAAATATTATAAATAAATGGAAGGAATAAAGGAAAAAATGCCAGTCAGAATGAAGCACATCAAATGTTGTGGATGAATATGACATGTTAAGAGAATCAAAGCATGAATAGTCATTTCAAGGGAATATATTTAAACTGGAAGAAGGCCACATTATAGCAGCCTTGTGAGGAAACTCAAAAGCGGATATAATTAAAAGGTTCTAATGAAATAAGGAATTCACACAATTTTTTGAAACAGAAATTATTGAAAAAAATTTATAAAAATATGTCTTCATATAATAAAGGCAAGTAAACACATCAAATAATCTTAAATATTTAATATGTGGACAGTCATAATTCCCTTTAATATGCTCTACTACTCAATAATCCTGACTTACTTGTATTTGTAGGGTCATCCAAACTTTAACATGCCTTTAAAATGCTCTTTTGTATTTTTAAGATATATAGAGAAGATATCTTAACAAATTAGTAAACCTACCTCTAGTTTTCACTCTTACAGATGGGTGAATAGGAACACATTGTTGATCTGAAGTTGCTGAGTGAGGTAATCTACATACATAATGCAGAAAGGATGACATTTTGCGAGGCACAACTAACAGATCATTTTAATGTCAACCAAGAATGCACAGAATACAATTATACTTTCACAATATGGTTAAAGAGCTAACAAGATGGATTATCTGCTTTTGTAAAATTGCACAAAATACTCTGCCATAATAGCATTCACAAAAACTTAGAGAATTTTAAGGTTAATGATATTTTTCAATTTATTACTAGTATCAAAAAATATGATACTCTCTGGTCTTTTTATGAGGAATTAAAGATGTTTAATTTTACATGAAATAAAGTTAGAAGAAATATTTACCTGTGGAGAAATAAAAGGAGGAAGACCTTTTCCTTTTCGGTTATTCTTTAACTTATACCAACAATATATGTGATTAAATTTTCTCATTAACATTGAATTAATATATTGTTACACATATTGCTTCAACATGTGCACGGGCTTCTCTGGTGGCTCAGTGGTAAAGCAACTGGCTGCAATGCAGGAGACCTGGGTTTGATCCCAGGGTCTGGAAGATCCCCTGGAGAATGGAATGGCTACCCACTTCAGTATTCTTGCCTGGAGAATGCCATGGACAGAGGAGCCTGGCAGGCTATAGGCCATGGGGTTTCAAAGAGTCAGACAGGACTGAGCGACTAACATTTTCACTTTCACACAGTTAGCTTATATATGTGCTATATCACACATATATCTTCCATAGAATTATAAAAATTCTATTCCAATTCATCCCACCCTTCCCTTCTTCCCACTGTGTCTACATGTCTGTTCTCTATGTCTATGTCTCTATTCCTGTCCTGAAAATAGGTTCACTTTTTTGGATTCCATATATATGTGTTAATATGATATTTGTTTTTTCTCTTTGTGATTAATTCATTCACTTACATATATACAATTTTTAAATCTGATGAAATAAGAACAATGTAATGAAAGGACACAAAATCTTGTAAACTAGACAAAGGTATTTGATGATCACAAACACTACATTTCACTTGTAGCTTTTAAAAATTGAGATATAATTGATATGTAACATTATATGTTATATTGTCATACAGTCAAGTGTATGACAAAATTGATATTTGTATACATTGCAAAATTATCATAAAAATTCAGTTAGCATTCATCATCACATATAGTTTGGAAGTTTTTTTCTTATGATGAGAACTTTTAAGATGTAGTCACTTAGCAACTTTCAAATACTCGACACAGAACTATTAAACATAGTCACCATGCTGTATATCCCATGACTTATTTGAATCATTTATTTTATAGCTGCAAGTTTCTACCTTTTTGCTACTTTCATTCACCATGACTGCCTACCTCTGTTATTGTTGTTTAGCCCCTGGGTCATATCTGACTCTCTGTGATCCCAGTGACGGCAGCACACCAGGCTTCCCTGTTCTTCACTATCTCCCTGAGTTTGCTCAAACTCATGTCTATTGAGTAGATGATGCCATTCCACCATCTCATCCTCTGTCACCCCTTTTCTTCCTGCCCTCAGTCTTTCCCAGCATCAGGGATTTTTTTCAGGGAGTTGGCTCTTCGCATCAGGTGGACAAAGTTTTGGAGCTTCAGCTCAGTCTGTCCAGTGAATATTCAGGGTTGATTTCCTTTTATGATCAACTGGTTTGATGTCCTTGCTGTTCAAGGGACTCTCAAGAGTTGTCCCCAGCATCACACTTCAAAATCATCAATTATTTTGTGCCCAGGTTTCTTTATGGTCCAACTCTCACATCCACTTATGACTACTGGAAAAACCACAGCTTTGACTACATGGACTTTTGTTGGCAAAGTGATGTCTCTGCCTTTTTTAATTTCTTTTTCATACATTGCATTGTCTAAGTTTATCATAGCTTCTCTTCCAAGGAGCAAGCATCTTTTAATTCATGGCTGCAGCCACTGTCTGCAGTGATTTTGGAGCCCAAGAAAATAAAATCTGTCACTATTTTCACTTTTTCCCCATTCCTTTGCCATGAAGTGATGGGACCAGTATGCCAGGAGCTTAGTTTTGGGATGTTGAATTTTAAGCCAGCTTTTTCTTTCTCCTGTTTTACCCTCAAAGAGGCTCTTTAGTTCCTATTCTCTCTCCACTATTAGAGTGGTATAATCTGCCTATCTGAGGTTATTAGTATTTCTTTCATAAATCTTGATTCCAGCTTGTAATTCATCCAGCCTGGCATTTCGCGTCATGTACTCTGTGTGAGTGTGTGCTCAGTTGCATCAGTCGTGTCTGGTTCTTTGTGACCCTATGTACTGCAGCCTGCCGGCTCCTCTGTCTGTAAGATTCTCCAGGCAAGAATACTGCAATGGGTTGCCATGCCCTTCTCCAAGGGATCTGTTCCAACCCAGGAAAAGAACCCACATCTCCTAAATTGCAGCACATTCTTTACCCTCTGACCCACCTGGGAAACCTGATGTACTCTGCATATAAGTTAAACAAGCAGGGTGACAATATACAGACTTGACGTACTCCTTTCTCAATTTTGGACCAGTCCATTGTTCCATGTCCAGTTCCAATTGTTACTTCTTGACCAGTATACAGGCTTCTCAGGAAACAGGTAGGGTAGTCTGGTATTCCTATCTCTTTAACAATTTTCCATAGTTTGTTGTGACCACATAGTCAAAAGGCTTTAGTGTAGTCAATAAAGCAAAAATAGATGTTTTACTGGAATTTACTTTCTTTTACTATGATCCAAAGGATGTTGACACTGATCTCTGGTTCCTCTGCCTTGTCTAAATCTAACTTGTACATCTGGAAGTTCTCAGTTCACGTACTGTTGAAGCCTAGCTTGAAGCATTACCCTACTAGCATGTGAAATGAACTCATTTGTACAGTAGTTTGAACGTTCTTTGGCATTGCATTTCTTTGAGATCAGAATGAAAACTGAACTTTCCCAGGTCTATGACCACTAATGAGTTTTCCAAATTTACTGACATATTGAGCGCAGCATTTTAACAACATCATCTTTCAGGATTTTCAATAGCTTAGGTGGAATTCATCACCTCCACTAGCTTTGTTCATAGTAATGCTTCCTAAAGCCCGCTTGACTTCACACTCCAGGATGTTGGGCTCTAGGTGAGGGACTACTCCATCATGGTTATCCCAGTCATTAAGACTTTTTTGTACAGTTCTTCTGTCTATTCTTGTCACCTTTTCTTCATCTCGTTTCTGGTAGATCTGGCAACCACAATCTGCCCTTAGTATCTACGAGTTCAGTTGTTTTGTTGTTATTGTTGGATTCCACATACTGTAAGAAATCATGCAGTATTTGTCTTTCCCTATCTGACATTTGCTATGATTCATGGGGTTGCAAAGAGTCGGACACGACTGAGAGACTGAACTGAACTGATCTGACATTTTACTTTGCATAAATTCCCTCAAGAACAAAGTTCCAAGATCAAGATCTATGTTGTCACAAATAGCAAGATTTTATTTTTTGTGTGGATGAATAATATTCCATTGTTTACATGTGTCTTTATGTACATATCCCATATTTTAAAAAATCTATTGATCTATCTATGTATACTTAGGATCCTTCCATATCTTGGCTATTGTAAACAATGTTGCCATGAACATAAGGGTGCATGTATCTTTTCTAGCTTATGTTTTTGTTTTTGTTGGATAAAGATCTAGAAGTGGAATCACTGGATAATATGGTAGCTCTATTTTGAATTTTTTGAAAAAACCCATACTATTTTCTATACTGGCTTCACTGGCTTATATTCTACCTAGACTGAACAAAAATTCCCTTTTCTCCACATTCTCATCAATTTCTGTTATTTCCTGACTTTTTGATTACAGTCATTCTAAATAACTTGAGGTGATAGTTCACTGTGGTTTTGATCCATCTTTCCTTGATAATTAATGATGTGGAGCACTTTTGCATATACCTACTGGATATGTTTACCCCGGGAAAATGTCTATTCAGATCCTCTGCCCATTTCTTAATCAAATTGTTTGTTTGATATTGAGTTTTATGAGTTATTTATGCATTTTTGATATTAATTCATTATAAGATATGTGATTTGAAAATATGTCCTCCCATTCCATATGTTGCCTTTTCTTTTCTTTTCTTTTTTTTTTTTTTTTTTTGCCTTTTCATTTTGATAATGGTTTCCCTTGCTATGGAGGAGATTTTTAGTTTAAAGTACTACCATTTGTTTATTTTTGCTTTTTATTGCTTTTTCATTTGCTTTTGTGTCAAATTCAAAAAAATAATTTCTAAGACCCATGACACGAATTTACCACCTATGATTTCTTCTACGAGTTTAATGGTTTCAGGTCTGTAATCTAGTCTTTAATTTATTTGGAGTTAAATATTTGTATCTTCTGATGCCTCATAAAGTTTGCTAATTCAGTGGCAAAATGGTTGACTATTTAAGCCACTAAACAGACTTCTAATTTCTTTGCTTTTATCTAGTAGAAAATTTCACTGAAAGATGTCAAAATCTCTTGATTCAAGCGAAGTCCTCATTATACAATCAATGTTACTTACAGTGGTTTGTCTCATTTCTAATCTCTTCTTTCCTCTCCTCCACACTGCCATCTCATCTTCTAAGTATTTTTTTCTGGCATTTTTGCAGTATGTACTCTCTCTCTATATATATATATATATATATATATATACACATATACGTCTGTCTGCTTAGTCATTAAGTTGTGTCCAACTCTTTCGCAACCCCATGGACTGTAGCCTGCCAGGCTCCTCTGTTCATGGGATTTCCCAAGGAAGAACACTGGAGTGTGTAGCCATTTCCTTCTCCAGGGGATATTCCTGACCCAGGGATTGAACCTGTGTCTCCTGCATTGGCAGGCAGACTTTTTACCACTGAGCTACCAGGGAAGCCCAATATGTACATATATATATAATATATATATTTCTTATAAATATGCCATTTGAACTTTCTTAATAGATCTTTATTTTTCTTGATTTTTATATTTAATATTGTATAAATATATTTAATACTGTATAAACATCATTTGAAATAAGCAGCTCTCAATAAATCGGTGGGCTTCCTTGGTGGCTCAATGGTAAAGAATCCTTTTTCCAGTGCAGAAGATGCAGGTTTAATCCCAGTTTTGGGAAGGTCCCTTGGAGAAGGAAATGACAACCCAATGAGGTATTCTTTCCTAGGAAATCCCATAGACAGAGGACCCCAGCAGTCTACATTTCACAGGGTTGTTAAGAGTTGGACATGACTTAGAGACTGAACAACAAGTACAAATCTGTTATTGTAAAACTAAAAATTTTGAAATAAAGATTTTTTAAGTGATTTTTTCTAAACATCAAAAACTTCTCATCCTCACTAACAGATTTAAATTTGTTGCTAAAGAAATGACACTAAAAGTATAATGATCATATCACAAACTTATTATGGTTTCTCTCCCTTTAAACTAGATGTCAAAATAAGTAAATTCCTTTCCTGGGTAGTCCTGCCATGTTGTCAAATAGCTTCTGACTTGGTAAAAAAAAATAAAAATAAAAAACTAAAGTGAACAATTCTCTTTGACTTGTCATGTAGATCAAGAGCAGAAAATACTCCACAGATTTCCAATGATGACATTAGAACAAGCATCCCCTTGGGTCTTCACAACATTTTCAAGACCATGTGCACCTTTAAGACATTTTTCCTCGAACTTTAATATATTATTCACGTATCACATAATATTTTATTTATTTCAATAATAGAAAAGAGTTTGCTTCAAACATTCAGTTCAGTTCAGTTCAGTCATTCAGTCGTGTCCAACTCTGTGACCCCATAAATTGCAGCACGCCAGGCCTCCCTATCCATCACCAACTCTCCGAGTTCACTCAAACTAAAGTCCACTGAGTCAGTGATGCCATCCAGCCCACTCATCCTCTGTCGTCCCCTTCTCCTCCTGCCCCCAATCCCTCGCAGCATCAGAGTCTTTTCTAATGAGTCAACTCTTCTCATGAGGTGGCCAAAGTAGTGGAGTTTCAGCTTTAGCATCAGTCATTCCAAAGAACACCCAGGGCTGATGTCCTTTAGAATGCAATGGTTGGATCTCCTTGCAGTCCAAGAGAATCTCAGGAGTCTTCTCCAACACCACAGTTCAAAAGCATCAATTCTTCGGTGCTCAGCTTTCTTAACAGTGAAACTCTCACATCCATACATGACCACTGGAAAAAATGATAGCCATGAATAGACAGACCTTTGTTGGCAAAGTAAATCTCTGCTTTTGAATAGGCTATCTAGGTTGGTCATAACTTTCCTTCCAAGGAGTGAGCATCTTTTAATTTCATGGCTGCAATCACCATCTGTAGTGATTATGGAGCCCCCCAAAATAAAGTCTGACACAGTTTCCACTGTTTCCCCATCTATTTCCCATGAAGTGATGCGACCAGATGCCATGATCTTCGTTTTCTTAATGTTGAGCTTTAAGCCAAAATTTTCACTTTCCTCTTTCACTTTCATCAAGAGGCTTTTGAGTTCCTTTTCACTTTCTGCCATAAGGATGGTGTCATCTGCCTATCTGAGGTTATTGATATTTCTCCCAGCAATCTTGATTCCAGCTTGTGCTTCTTCCAGCCAAGCGTTTCTCATGATGTACTCTGCATATAAGTTAAATAAGCAGACTGATCATGTACAGCCCTGATGTACTCCTTTTCCTATTTAGAACCAGTCTGTTGTTCCATGTCCAGTTCTAACTGTTGCTTGCTGACCTGCATATAGGTTTCTCAAGAGGCAGGTTAGGTGGTCTGGTATTCCCATCTCTTTCCGAATTTTCCACACTTTATTGTGATCCACACAGTCAAAGGCTTTGGCATAGTCAATAAAGCAGAAATACATGTTTTTCTGGAAATCTCTTGCTTTTTTGATGATCCTGCGGATGTTAGCAATTTCATCTCTGGTTCCTCTGCCTTTTCTAAAACCAGCTTGAACATCACGAAGTTCACGGTTCACATATTGCTGAAGCCTGGCTTGGAGAATTTTGAGCATTACTTTACTAGCATGTGAGATGAGTGCAATTGTGTGGTAGTTTGAGCATTCTTTGTCATTGCCTTTCTTTGGAATTGGAATGAAAACTGACCTTTCCAGTTCTGTGGCCACTGCTGAGTTTTCCAAATTTGCTGGCATATTGAGTGCAGCACTTTCACAGCATCATCTTTCAGGATTTGAAACAGCTCAACTGGAATTCCATCACCTCCACTAGCTTTGTTCATAGTGATGCTTTCTAAGGCCCACTTGACTTCACATTACAGGATGTCTGGCTCTAGGTGAGTGATCACATCATCATGATTATCTTGGTCGTGAAGATCTTTTTTGTACAGTTCTTCTGTGTATTCTTGCCACCTCTTCTTAATATCTTCTGCTTCTGTTAGGTCCAGACCATTTCTGTCCTTTATCAAGCCCATCTTTGCATGAAATGTTCCCTTTGTATCTCTAATTTTCTTGAAGAGATCTCTAGTCTTTCCCATTCTGTTGTTTTCCTCTATTTCTTTGCATTGATCACTGAGGAAGGCTTTCTTTTCTCTCCTTGCTATTCTTTGGAACTCTGCTTATATCTTTCCTTTTCTCCTTTGCTTTTTGCTTCTCTTCTTTTCACAGCTATTTGTAAGGCTTCACCAGACAGCCATTTTGCTTTTTAGCATTTCTTTTCCATGGAGGTGGTCTTGATCCCTGTCTCCTGTACAATGTCACCAACCTCATTCCATAGTTCATCAGGCACTCTATCAGATCCAGTCCCTTAAATCTATTTTGTCACTTCCACTGTATAATAATAAGGAATTTGATTTAGTTCATACTTGAATGGTCTAGTGGTTTTCCCAGTTTCTTCAATTTCCATCTGAATTTGGCAATAAGGAGCTCATGATCTGAGCCACAGTGAGCTCTCGGTGTTTTTTTCCTGACTGTATATAACTTCTCCAGCTTTGACTGCAAAGAATATAATCAATCTGATTTCAGTGTGGACCATCTGGTGATGTCCATGTGTAAAGTCTTCTTTTCTGTTATTGGAAGGGGTGTTTGCTATGACCAGTGCGTTCTCTTGGCAAAACTCTATTAGCCTTTGCCCTGCTTTATTCCGCATTGCAAGGCCAAATTTTCTGTTATCCCAGGTCTTTCTTGACTTCCTACTTTTGCATTCCAGTCCCCTATAATGATAAGGACATCATTTCAGGGTGTTAGTTCTAAAAGGTCTTGTAGGTCTTCATAGAACCGTTCAACTTCAGCTTCTTCAGCGTTACTGGTTGGGGCATAGACTTGGATTACCGTGATATTGAATGGTTTGCCTTGGAAATGAACAGAGCTCATTCTGTCGTTTTTGAGACTGCATCCAAGTACTGCATTTCAGACTCTTATGTTGACCATGATGGCTACTCCATTTCTTCTAAGGGATTCCTGCCCATAGTAGTAGATATAATGGTCATCTGATTTAAGTTCACCCATTCCAGTCAATTTTAGTTCACTGATTCCTAGGAATGTCAATGTTCACTCTTGCCATCTCTCGTTTGACCGCTTCCAATTTGCCTTGATTCATAGACCTAACATTCCAGGTTCCTATGTAATATTGCTCTTTACACCATCGGAC
Source organism: Oryx dammah (assembly GCF_014754425.2). NCBI lineage: Eukaryota > Metazoa > Chordata > Mammalia > Artiodactyla > Bovidae > Oryx > Oryx dammah. The sequence continues at coordinate 23,310,819 of NW_024070196.1, forward strand.
CTTGCTTCTATCACCAGTCTCATCCACAGCTGGGTATTGGTTTTGCTTTTGCTCCATCCCTTCATTCTTCCTGGGGTTATTTCTTCACTGATCTCCAGTAGCGTATTGGGCACCTACCCAGTAACCTATCATTTTGCCTTTTCATACTGTTTGTGGGGTTCTCAAGGCAAGACTACTGAAGTGGTTTGGCATTCCCTTCTCCAGTGGACAACATTCTGTCAGACCTCTCCACCATGACCTGCCCATCTTGGGTTGGCCTCACATGGCATAGCTTAGTTTCACTGAGTTAGACAAGGCTGTGGTCTGTGTGATTAGACTGACTAGTTTTCTGTGATTATGGTTTCAGTGTGTCTGCCCTCTGATGCCCTCTCACAACACCTACCATCTTACTTGGGTTTCTCTTACCTTGGACGTGGGGTATCTCTTCACAGCTGCTCCAGCACAGTGCAGCCGCTGCTCCTTACCCTGGATGAGGGGTATCTCCTCACGGCTGCCCCTCCTGACCTCAAACATTAGGAACACTGTATTTCATTTTGGTGCTTGTGTCTTATCCTTATATTTATTTTTGAGTTATTATTTGTCATTTTTTATTTCAGTGGCTTAAATGTTTTCACTTTCTCATATTTCTCATATATTAACGAGGCTGAAACTAGCTACTCAAGTCATTTTCTTCTTTTCAGAACAATAATTTGGATAACTGAATACTACAACCAAAGAGGTGGTAAACCATTATGTATGTGTATAGTTGTTTATTCGCTAAGTCATGTCCAACTCTTTTGCAACCCCATGGACTGTAGCCCACTAGACTTCTCTGTCCATGGAATTTCCCAGGCAAGAATACTGGAGTGGGTTGTCACTTCCTTCTCTAGGGATCTTCCTGACCCAGGGATTGAACCTGTATTCCTGCATTGGCAGATGGATTCTTTACCACTGAGCTATCAGGAAAACCCCTACTATGTATGCATCTCTATCTATATATGGCATGCATATCTCTAGCTGTATCTACAAATGGGTATCATACATGTATCTGTATATGAGATCTCTCTATATTTATATATCTATACATACACATTTACATAAATTATTTTACATACATCATTGACAAAGGAATTGTTACTTTTATTGCATTCAAATCACACTGGAGCATTTCTTTAAAAATCATGTGTTGACAGAGAGATTCAAATAAAGGAAATAGAAATAACTGAATGTAATATAATATGACTATATTGCCATTATGCAGATTGTACGACAGCTCATAATAATGTTTTATTTCTACCATGCTGTAATTGGCACTTATGCATTCCTTTCTCTGAGAGGCCATTAGAAATGCAATTATGCCAAAGCATGATGATATATTTCAGCACATGGAATTGAACCTCTGCCTTTGGCAACAGTCCCATGAGGTAAACACAAGCTTTGTGAGCAAAATATTTATTAAAGAAAAAAGAAGTGAAAGCTCATTTTCCTATTGTAATGTATAGTATTTGCTTCTCAACTTAAGACCAGTTTAAAAAAATTAAATAAAGGGGCACAGGCTGATACTTCTCCCAAGAGAAAGTGATCAGTCAGTGACTGATAAGATCATATAAGCAACAGGGCCAGGCTGTGATATTAACCAGCTTGTGATCTTATCTACTCCAGATAATTATTTTGCACTGGAAAGCAAGCAGTAAGCAATACCATCAGTTGCTCATGATAGGAAGAGGTTGGGTATTCTTCATTCACATTGATAAGCCATTCTCCTTGCAATGATTTAGTGTCAAAGACAATCCCGATCTCACTGGTTCTAAAACTCTCCATTACACCAGCTGATTCATTTACCCAAGTCACAACCAAAATAATTTACAAACGTGAAAAGCAGATATTGGAAAAATGTTTAGTGACTTTAGTTTCTAAAATCAAATGTTTATAAAAGTCAACCTCATTTTTCTGAGAATTCTAGAATTCTTATGTCTGCCTTACAGTATTTTTACTATAATAATTCCTTAAACTTAAAATATGCTAAGAAACTTATAGACCTAAATTATATTTAAGAAAAAGACAGAGACTCTTATTTTATTTTAATATAAAGATATTGAAATGTGAAAAGGCTCTGGAGTGTTGGAAGGACAAATGGCTAAACTAGAACCCAGGATTTAACACCACATGAAGAATAAATTCTACATAACCAAACTGTCTATATAAACAGCTTACGTTAGAAATACACAATTTGGACATTTTCCTGTTATGTGTTAATAATAATGGAGGAAATTGGGGAACACAGCATTTGAAAAAAAGAATCAAAGAACGTTAGACAATGTGAGAACTCTATAAAAGATTACTACGTTCTGTGAAAAGATTGTTAGCAGTGATATAAAAGATGATTTAATATGTCTATGATAAATAATTTTTTTTCCTCATTCCCTAGGATAGGACCTGAAATTTTGTTAGTAATGATTCAAGATAAATGTAGAGAAACTCTGACTATGGGTTGGATTTTCATGTAGCAGATATTCAAGGAGAGGTGAGTTATGCTTAAGCAAATCTTTAATTAATTTCTTTCCAGTTAGTGTGGGTTATATTATTGAAAACAGAAAATTACAATGCAAAGAAATGGGTATCAAAACTTCTTGTGGGCCTGCTGGAAAACAGATTAAACACACACACATACACACACGCGCGCACACACACACACACACACACACACACACACACACACACCTTGTATTGATAAGAAATGGAAATAAAAGTAAATGTATACTTTAAGGCTGGCCTTTTTATAACTAATTTGTAGTGAATTAATACACATGGAAAGTTGATATTGAAAATGTATTAATAGTTAGATTAAAACAATATACAATTTTAATAATAACTTATAGACAGTTCTGTTATACTATGTATAATTTTTCCTTGAAATTACTCTTTTCTCTGTCTTAAATAGAAACAGGCTATTTGCATTAATTTTAATGGTTCAACTGCTTGATTTCTCCCTGCATGAAACTGCATGCTTCAGTACCTCATACCTGCTGATATAATAATTTATATAATCTCAAGAGGTGTCAAGAAGAGATTTAAAGTAGAAGTAAAAAAAGCATGAACTGAAATTAATGATGATCTCCCACTATTTACTGATGAATAGTAAAACAAAGTCATTTCAACACAGAGTGTCTGTCTTTATTTCTCTTAGTCTTTTCTTCTCTTAGTCTTTTCTGATGCCTATGGATGTGGGTGTGTGATTATAAACTCCTTTGACACTTCTGGGCAGCACTAAGTAGAATAATGTTAAATCCATTCATTAAGAAATAACGAACACATTGTGTTAAATAAAATAATAACAATAGTACCCAAATACATTGAATATATATGAAATAAATCATGCAGCATTCAATAATATAGTTTATACAAAAATGTATATTGATTGTTTAGGAACACAGTTACAAATATCAGAAAAGACATACCAACCTACACAGAGAACTAAAACTTTAGCATACTTTCAAATTTTCAAGGATTTAGCCATTGCTTTTGTTTCTCCTCACTGAACCTTTCTCCACGAAAATAATCCACCTAACAATGAATGTAGATGTGTGAAATGACTTCTCTTCATAACTTTAGAACAAGAGGTTTCCTTCAATGTCATAGAACAGTTCTGCTTATAAGTCTTACATGCTTCTAATTACTTATGGAAATATGTAAAAAAAACTACCAATACCATCTCCTGAATTGGCCGTTCCATTCCATTTCCCTAGGGGAAACTGCATGGGTAACAGGATCCATCCTCACATTTCCATGATTGCTGCTTTTGTAAGTAATCTCAACAATAACAGTAATGACTATAGAATATTCACTGTGAAACTTACATCTGCTGGCCATTTTGTGATATCCCAAAAAATGAAAGATATTCACTAGTTGATACAATATTCACTGTACTTATTTCCAGAGTATTTGCATTTTTGAAGGGGCTAGCTGTCAAATTTGTGGCATTAAAATCACTTAAAAATTGAAAAGTAAGAAGAGCCATTATTTAAATGTTAAAGAAATACTTCAGTTGACCAAGGATTGGGCATTATGCCATCATGACAAATAGATGAGTGTCAGCTCTCCCAACTGATATGTGCAGGTTAAGTAAGAATTCTAATGTCAGGATCAAAGAGAAAACCACTTCACTAGTGTCTCATTATCAGTTGACTCCATACCAGGCTCAAACATGCCACAGACTATTATCAACCTATCTAATTGGGTTTTAAATATTAAATATGCATTTAAATTATGCAAATGAAAGGATAATTATATGTCTGATTATTTGACATAAACATATAACATGAAATAGTATATTTTAAAATATATACTTTTCATTTTAAAACTCTAGAAACTCCCATTTGGACAGTTGTCTCATTCTCAATTATTTTATAAGTCACACTAATGAAATCTTTGAGACTTTAAACAAAAATGTCTACTTACCAGCTTTCTCATTAAGTGGACTCAATCTGGGATTAAGGACGTTATTTTTCATTTTCGATATAAGCACAATTCAACTAGCTACATGATTGCAATTCACATTATTCTTTCCTTCATCTCATGTAAATGTATTCATTATACATTTTTGTGAAGTGAAAAAGAAAAGGACAGAATGACATATCATTGTCAGTATAATAAAATGGATTTCCTTAGCCAATTAATATTTTCTTTTTCTTCACATCACAAATATAATTTTAGTTGGCATCTATGTCTGAATATGTGTGTGTGTGTGTGTGTGTGTGTGTGTGTGTGTGTGTGTGTGTCTCACGACTGAATCATGACAGGTTTCACTGTTCAACTAACTCAGAAACCTATCTAAAGTACTTTTCAAGTCAGTTTGTATGTGGTCATTTTTATAGTTGTATCTCATAGTTGAAATCTCATGGGTCTTGCACATTTCCAAAGCTGGTAGATGACAACTAAACTTAGTTTTAAGCTCTAGTGTAGGAATTATTTTTAAATCATTAATCATCCCTTACGTTCACCATGGTATCTACCTATCAGGTCCATAGGTTCAACATCAATCCACTGGAGAGAAATTGTACTAACTTCCAGAACCTTTATTTCCCTGTCCAATGTCAGTACAACTTTCTGAAGAAATACTGATGGACACACTAAGAGACTTGGAAATTGTTAATACCTCTATAAGGATTTCTTCATTTCTATTTTATCTGTGCTTTCCCTCATAAAATTCATCACTCAAAAATACCAAAACTTTGCTAAAATATTTCTTAATATTTATTTTGATTTGATAATTATCTTCTGCATTAAAATTGATACAAAACGTATTGTTGATACAAAGTGAATTACAGACGTCTTCATGAGAGTTTTCCACCTGAAACTGTAGAAGTTGGCCTTATGCTAGAGCAGGCCAGTGTTGGGGTTTACAGCAAAGTCAGCTGCTCATTTCACTCTCCTTTTCCCATAGGTGTGTTTCTTAGTGCTGAGCTACCTGGGCTTAAGTCTGAGCTTACTAATGGGGATAATGTGGATATATCTTTCTTATACTCTTCAGTGACTATTTCTGTTCTTCATTCAGGTGCTATAAATCCTCACTTGGAATCCTTAACTCTTTGTGAAAGTAATTTTGTATGTGTGTGTGCAGATAGTTATTGAAATTAATGTTTTGGGGAGGGGACAGTGCTAGAAATTAAAATTTCTATAGGAATTCTTATACCACCATCTTTCTGATGTCACTACATGTATTCTTGTTGACTACAACCTTTTGTCCAGCAGTTTTTCTTAAAATGAGAAGATTTTCTAAATGTTTTATCGGTTGAAAGTATTTTCTTTTTGTTATTATATTTAAATGTGGTTTCACACAGTTCAAAATTCTTTGTACTCTCTTTCTTTCCCAAAGACCTTTCAGTCATTGCTAATTTTCTTCTAGCTTTGAATTTACAATTTTAGTATGTAAACTCATCTTTTGTTGTTGTTGTTGTTAAGTTAGAGGATCATTTTTACTCCCTGTACTTTCAAAGGATTTATTCTTTACCTTATAAACATGACACAGTTTTTATTGCTTTTTAACATTTCTTATTTGGAATAATGTGTGATATATTGTGGTCTATATTTTTTAATTGACGTATAGTTAGTTTACAAGGTTGTACTAGCTTGACGTGTACTGTAAGATGATTTATATACATATATATGTTTGTTCCATGTCCAGTTCTAAGTGTTGCTTCCTGACCTGCATGCAGGTTTCTCAACAGGCAGGTCAGGTGGTCTGGTATTCCCACCACTTTCAGAATTTTCCACAGTTTATTGTGATCCACCCAGTCAAAGGCTTTGGCATAGTCAATAAAGCAGAAATAGATGTTTTCCTCAAACTCTTTTGCTTTTCCAATGATCCAGCGGATGTTGGCAATTTGATCTCTGGTTCCTCTGCCTTTCCTAAAACCAGCTTAAACATCTGGAAGTTCATGGTTCATGTATTGCTGAAGCCTGGCTTGGAGAATTTTGAGCATTACTTTACTAGCATGTGAGATGAGTGCAACTGTGTGGTAGTTTGAGCATTCTTTGGCATTGCCTTTCTTTGGGATTGGAATGAAAACTGACCTTATCGAGTCCTGTGGCTGCTGCTGAGTTTTTCAAATTTGCTGGCATATTGAGTGCAGCACTTTCACAGCATCATCTTTCAGAATTTGAAATGGCTCAACTGGAATTCCATCACCTCCACTACCTTTGTCTGTAGTGAGGCTTTCTAAGGCCCACTTGACTTCACATTCCAGTGTCTGGCTCTAGGTGAGTGATCACACCATCGTGATTATCTAGAACTGGACATGGAACAACAGACTGGTTCCATAGGAAAAAGAGTATGTTAAGGCTGTATATTGTCACCCCGCTTATTTAACTTGTATGCTGAGTACATCATGAGAAACGCTGGGCTGGAAGAAGCACAAGCTGGAATCAAGATTCCTGGGAGAAATATCAATAACCTCAGATAGGCAGATGACACCACCCTTATGGCAGAAAGTGAAGAGGAACTAAAAAGCTTCTTGATGAAAGTGAAAGAGGAGAGTGAAAAAGTTGGCTTAAGGCTCAACATTCAGAAAACAAAGATCATGGCATCTGGTCCCATCATTTCATGGGAAATAGATGGGGAAACAGTGGAAACAGTGTCAGACTTAATTTTTGGGGGGCACCAAAATCACTGCAGGTGGTGATTCCAGCCATGAAATTAAAAGACGCTTACTCCTTGGAAGGAAAGTTATGGCCAACCAAGATAGCATATTCAAAAGCAGAGACATAGACATTATTTTGCCAACAAAGGTCTGTCTAGTCAAGGTTATGGTTTTTCCAGTGGTCATGTATTGATGTGAGAGTTGGACTGTGAAGAAAGCTGAGCGCCAAAGAAATAATGCTTTCAAACTGTGGTGCTCAAGAAGACTCTTGTGAGTCCCTTGGACTGTAAGGAGATCCAACCAGTCCATCCTAAAGGAGACCAGTCCTGGGTGTTCACTGGAAGGACTCATGCTGAGGCTGAAACTCCAATACTTTGGCCACCTGATGCGAAGAGTTGACTCATTGGAAAAGACCCTAATGCTAGGAGGGATTGGGAAAAGTAGGAGAAGGGAACGACAGAGGATGAGTCAGCTGGATGGCATCACCGACTAAATGCACATGAGTTTGGGTGAACTCCAGAAGTTGGTGATGGACAGAGAGGCCTGGCGTGCTGCGATTCATGGGGTCGCAAAGAGTCGGACATGACTGAGCAACTGAACTGAACTGAACTGATATGTTTGTTATATTATGAAATCTTTGTTTTATTATGAATTCATTTATGTTTGGAAAAATTTTTAATTTTTTATTCTTTGTTTAAAACCACCTTATTTGGAATATATTAATGGAAATATAGAATATACTCTACTATCATGTGCATATATGAAATATCTAATAAAAAACTTTTGCTATTACTCTTTATTTTGCTCAGTTGCACTTGAGCTGATAACTGTATTAAGTAAGGGCTTCCTGATAACTCAGTTGGTAAGGAATCCACCTGCAATGCAGGTGACCCCAGTTTGATTCCTGGGTTGTAAGTTAAGTTCATTCTCTTTTTGGAGGACTTAAAATAATTCTTTATTTCTATAATACCTTTGTATTATCTTCCTCTTCTTTTCTGAATTTTTGTAGTTTATATTCCATATTTTATAGGATTCTAGAATTTTTCTAAGAACTTTAAAATATATTTATAGTTTTATTTGCTTATGTAATTTTTAAAAGGAATCTATGAACATGAATTTAACTCAAGACATCACAAAAATTCTCTGTGTATCTTTTTCTCTGTGCTGTCTTACTGATCATATATTATCTCTGTAGGAATTTTTACACCTGATATGATGGGTCCACTTCTATTATCACTCATTTTAAATGGAAATAATTCTTCCCAAAATCAACCAACTGTCTTTATGGTTGTGTTCTAGCCTGTGAGAAAAATTTCCTGACTCAAAGTAAATGCATGAATAATGAAGGGGTAGGAGTGCTCTTTTTGTGTATGTATGTATGTGTTTGGGTTTGTGCTAGAGAAAGAGAGAGAGAGAGATCATTGAAATTATTAGATAAGCAATTGCATAGATGCTTATATAATTGAAACCTTCAGAGTGAGATGTGCATTAGAGACTATACTATTGCACTGATGGGGAAAGTCACTCCACCGAAAAAGATCAAGTTGCCCCTGAAAATTCAAATTGTATATTCAGTATCAAAAAATCATATAATTATTACCATAGGTGTTCTAAGTCACTTCACTCATGTTCAACTCTTTGTGACCCTATGGACTATAGCCCGCCAGGCTCCTCTGTCCACGGGATACTCCAGGCAAGGATACTGGAGTTGGTTGCCAGGCCCTCCTCTGGGGGATCTTCCCAATTCAGGGATCGAACCTGCATCTCACAATTCCTGCATTGGCTTTTTACCTGGGTTCTTTACCACTAGTGCTACCTGGGAAGCCCCAAGTATAGTAAGACAAAGCCCAAAGGATACCTCTTTAATCAGGAAGTTAAAACTCCCAGGTTTGATGAATATGTTTGCAACTTAAAATTATATGAAATGTGAAATCAAAAAAATTAGAAATCATGAAAATCATTGCACATGAATCAACCTTGAAATACTACCTCTTCTATATTCCTATTTTATTCAACTTTCTTGGTGAAATATCATACAACTGCCATTGAATAGTATATAGCATAGGCAGAGAGAAAGAAGAATGTAAGGACAAAGAAGAGACTTATTAGAACAAGTTGAGAACTACCTCTTCTGAATCCAATTGAGTTAAAGAGGCACACAGTAGGCTCATGCTATGTATTCACTTTTCCAAGTGCTAAGTATTCAAAATGAAAATACTGATCCTATCCTCATGTTCAGGAGCATTAGAGGTGAGATTCAGACAACATCAACTGAGCAGACAGAAAGAGAAATCTGTAAATGGTTAAGCATCTTGAATTTTTATAGTAACTACTTCCAAATCATTAAATTTGCCTTTAATCTGTATACATTTGATGTATTTACCAGTAATGATATCTAATTACAATGTATCCACTGCTACCTCTTTCTATTGTGACCATGAGACTCAATCTTCTTCCCTATACTCAAAAAAATAATAAATAAAATTAACAAGGAGCATGCATGAGAAGTTTTCAGAGAACAGAGACAAAAAGTTCAGAATATTATTTTTTGTTCACTTACTTATCAGAGCACATGTAAATTATATCTTAAAAGACAGTGGCCATGACTTTATTGGACCAGGCTCTGGAAATAGTGGAGGCAGGTTATTCACCCAACTCTTTCCAGGTAAGATTAGAATTAAGTAAGTGGAAGTCACTCAGTTGTGTCTGACTCTTTGTGACCCCATGGAATATGGTCCATGGAATTCTCCAGGCCACAGTACTGGAGTGGGTAGCTATTCCATTCTCCAGGGGATCTTCCATGGAAAATATCCAAAAGTCCATTTGGCTATCAAGATGATTATTCAAGATTTCCAAAGGAAGACTGTGCAGAGGCTTGTGATATTACATGAATAATACACATGGAATGCTCTTAGAAAAAGACCTAGTACATAGTAAATACTGAATAAATATTACTTATATCAATGATAAATTCCATTATTAAATTCCCAGGTTGTATTATTCTTTTTTCACTCCAACATTTTATGTTGCAGTGTCAGCCAGAAGAGTTTGGAGTATGTGCAAAGGAGTTTGTCAGCCACAGGAGGTTCCAAATCCTGAATTTGGAATTCAGGAGTACTTCTTCTGGGACTGCAACCCAAGCTTTCTAATATGTTCTTCTATTACTACTAAGAATTATAAAATAACAAGAAGTTAATGCATACACATGGAGAAGGCAATGGCACCCCACTCCAGTATTCTTGCCTAGAGAATCCCAGGGATGGAGGAGCCTGGTGGGCTGCCGTCTACGGGGTCGCACAGAGTCAGACATGACTGAAGCGACTTAGCAGCAGCAGCAATGCATCCAAAGTTAAATTTTCAAGCAGCAGTCTTAAAGGACAATTCACATATAATAAGTTATACAGAGAGTATACAATTTAAGTTTTGACATTTGTAAACACTCATGAAGCCCTCACTGTAAAAAGACACTGAACATATTCATTGCTCTCTAAGTTTTCTAATGCTTCTTTGTATTTCTTTCCCTCCTCCTTATTCCCTTCCTCATCTCTCGGCTTCCTCTGATCTGATTTTCATATCTATTCATTTTGCACATTCCAAAATTTTATAAAAATGGAATTGTATGAGTGCTGTAGCACGTATTTATTTTTATTCTTGAGTAATAGTCCAATGTATTGATATACCAGTTTGTTTATGCATTGAAACTAATGATGACCATTTGAATTAGTTCCAGATCCGAGTTATTACAAGAAAGGCTTTTATTAATATGCATGCAAAAAGTATGGGCATGTATGGGCATACAAAAAGTATTAGAACATATCTCATAGGTGTGTACTGGGGAGTAAAAAGACTAGATCATATCATAGGTAGGTATATCATTAAAAACAAAATTGTCAAACTATTTTTCTAGGTGATTCAGTGAATGAAAATTCTAGTTTCTTTACATCTTCACTAATCTTTGGTATGTCTGGACTTTTAATTGCTAGTCTATGTGTTGTGTAGTATTATTTAATTTGCCTTTTTTAATGATATATTTGACTATTTTTCATGTGCTTATTTATCATGTATTTATCACTTTAGTGATTATTTAAATCTCTTGTACAGCCTAATTTTTTAAAATTAAATTGAAAGGTCTTTACATATTCTGTATAAAAATAATTTATTAGATTTGTGATTTGCCAGTATTTTCCCTAGTTTTTGTACTGTCCTTTCATTTCCCTAGCAGTATCTTTGTAGAGCAGATTTTTAATTTTGATGAAGTTCAATTTATAAACTGATTTTATTAAGCATCTTTTTAGTGTCGTATCCAATAAATCTTTGTCTAATTCGTAGAAACAAAGATTTTCTTCTATGTTTTCTTCCAGAACTTTTATATTTACATTTTATATTTATATTTGGGATTTACATTTAGATCTCCAGTTTATCTTGACTTAATTTTTGTATGGTGTGAGGTATGGGTCTGAGGACATTTTTTTGTGTGTATGGATATCCAACTGTTGCAGCACTGCTTTTTTAAGTCTATCATTTCCCAATTGTCTTCCAACAATATCACTATTCACTTGTTCTATTGTCTGTCTGTTTGAATTTATGCCATTACCACACATCTTGATTATTGAATCCTTATACTATCTTGAAAAAGGTAGTGTCAACTTTACAAATTTATTCTTCTGTCTCAAAGCTTTTTTTAGTATTATATAATTTTGCATTTCCATATAAATTTGAAAATCAATTTTTCAGTTTTTGTAAAGCATCTGTTTGGATTTTGATTAGGATTTCTTATATCTGTATATCAATTTGGACAGAAATTTTCTCCCAACAATATCAAGTCTTTGAACTCATAAAAGTGGTATACTGTTTATTTATTTTGGTCTCTTTATCACACTAGTGTATTATAATTGCACAGGTCTTTCTTATATTTTTGGTAGATTTTTCTCTCAGTATGTTACATGCTTTGACACTATTATATATGGTATTGGTTATAAATTTAATTTCTGATTATTCCTTGTTCTTATATAAGATACAATTGATTTTTATATACAGATATTTTTCCTTCACTCATTTATTAGGTTTTGTGTTCAATTCACTTATTTGTTTCAGTGAGTTTTACATATTCCATCAAAATGTTAATCAAACTATTTGCAAAAAAATTAGAAGATCATCAGATGAAAATATTCCTTTTTAATTTGGATGATTTTTATTCTTTTTTCTCATATCACTATATTGACAAAAATCTCAAGGACAATGACAGACAGAAGTGATGGAAATAGATGACCTTGTTTTCTGCCATATCTCCAGAATAAAAGATTAAATTTTTTGCCATTAGATATGATGCTAGCTCTGGAAGAGGGCATGGCAATCCACTCCAGTATTCTTGCCTGGAGAATCTCATGGACAGAGGAATCTGGCAAGCTATGGTCCATGGAGTCGCAAAGAGTTGGACATGACTGAAGTGACCGAGCAGGACACACGAATGATGCTAGTTGTAGGTTTTTGTAGACATTTTTTATTAAATTTAGGAAGTCTCTATCTTAACATTTTGATAATTTCTATCACTAATGGCTGTGGTGTTTTGTTAACTGTTTTATCTGCATTTATTGAGACAGTAAAATGTTTTCTAAAATTTTTAAAATTCAATATGATGAACTAATAAAAAAGCAGAGATATTACTTTACCAACAGAGGTCTGTATAATCAAAGCTATGGATTTACCAGTTGTCATGTATGGATATGAGAACTGGACCATAAAGAAGGCAGAGCACTAAAGAATTAATGCTTTTGAACTGTGCTGCTGGAGAAGACGCTTGAGTCCCTTGGACTGCAAGGAGATCAAACCTATCAATCCTAAGAAAAATTAAACCTAAATGTTTCTTGGAAGGACTTTTGCCAAAGCTCCAATACATTGGTTACCTGATGTAAATAGTCGACTCAATGGAAAAGACCCTGATGCTGGGAAAGTTTGAAGGCAAAAGGAGAAGGGGCCAGCAGAGAATGAGATGGTTAATAGCATCACTGACTTGATGGACATGAACCTTAGCAAACTCCAGGTGATAGTGAAGTACAGGGAAGCCTGGTGTGCTGCAGTCCATGTGGAAGCAGAGTCAGATGTGACTTAGTGACTGAAAAACAATAGGTTGTAGATTTTGAAAAACCAGCAAAGATGATCTGAAATATTGGCCAGGCTGAAAACAAAAATATTTTCTTTTTCTGTTGTGTTTTATTTGCCACCTCTTTTCTCCAGATAACATACATTTCCTATTGTTATTTTCCTTGCCTAACTATATCAATGTTTGGGTCTTGGCCATATTATGCATTGGGTGGCACAAAGAAAACAGAGAGAGGAAATTTGTGTCTACTTTCTTAATGTTTGAAAATTGAGGTTAATTAATGTCTAATAAAGCTTACAGCATGAAAGTAGTTTATAGCAAGATACAGGAAGGAGTATGGATGTGAATTACTCTACTGTTTATTACCATGCCATCAGAGAAACTAGGTCAAATAATTGTCCTTGAGGCCAAACTACAGTGGAGGTAATGAAAATAATGGTGACCTCCTTCTAAAGGTCCCATGCATGCACTGTTTCACTCAGTGCCCCTGACCCTGCAGCAGGCCACCGCAAACCCATGCCTCTGCCGGAGACACATAGACACTCATGGGCATGTCTGAGTCAATCTCTTGTGGGGTCACTGCTCCTTTCTCCTGGGTCCTGGTGCACACAAGGTTCTGTTTGTGCTCTCCAAGAGTCTGTTTCCCCAGGCTTGTGTAAGTTCTTGTGGTTCTGTAGTGGGGTTAATGGCGACCTCCTCCAAGATGGCTCATGCCATATCCAGGTCTGCTGCACCCAGAGCCCCCACCCCTGTGGCAGGCCACTGCTGACCCAGACCTCAGCAGGAGAAGACACTCAGACACAGTTCTGGCTCAGTCACTGTGGGTTGGGCATGCGTTTTGTACCATTCCCAGGTCTGAGCAGCTCAGGCGACCAGGTGCTTGGCAAGCACACTGACCCAGGTAGGCCGTGCATATTAATCACCTCCCCAGTCCTGGATGCTCGGTTTCCCAGGTGCACTGCAAGAGCACCATCTCAGATGTGCCATATATCTCCTCTGGAGAGCTGACCTCAGGCTGCAACCCTCCTGGTGGATGTCAACCATCCAGGATCTCAGGAATACATGGCTAGCAGCTGGGGCCTGCTCACAGTTTGTTGGAAGATGCCATCTCTGAGGCTGAGATAGCAGCAGCACCATGCCTTCTGGCTTTGGCTGTAGCAAGCCTGACTCTTCCTCAATGTGGAGAAGAGATGGTAAGGAGACTGCTAGCTCTCCTTTGGTATTTGCTCAATGCTTTGTTCTGTGAGTCATGAACAATATGAAAAGGCAAAAACAATGACACTGAAAGCTGAACTGCCCAGGTCGGTAGGTGCCCAATATGCTACTAGAGAAGAGTGGAGAAGTAACCCCAGAAAGAATGAAGAGACTGAGTCAAAGCAAAAATACCCAGTTTTGGATATGACAGGTGATGAATGTAAAGTCCAATGCTGTAAAGAGCAATATTGCATAGGAACCTGGAATGTTAGGTCCATGAATCAAGGCAAATTGGAAGCAGTCAAATAGGAGATGGCAAGAGTGAACATCGGCATCTTAGGAATCAGTGAACTAAAAGGGGCTGGAATGGGTGAATTTGACTCAGATGAACATTATATCTACTGTTGTGGGCAAGAATCCCTTAGAAGAAATGAAGTAGCCATGATAGTCAACAAAAGAGTCCAAAATGCAGCACTTGGATGTAATCTCAAAAACGACAGAATGATCTCTGTTCATTTCCGAGGAAAACCATTCAGTATCATAGTAATTCAAGTCTATGTCCCAACCAGTAATGCTGAAGAAGCTGAAGTTGAACAGTTCTATGAAGACCTACAAGACCTTCTAGAACTAACTCCCCCAAAAAAGATGTCCTCTTCATTATAGGGGATTGGAATGAGAAAGTAGGAAGGCAAGAGCAAATTTGGCCTTGGAGCACAAAACAAAGCAGGGCAAAGGCTAACAGAGTTTTGCCAAGAGAACACACTGGTCATAGCAGACCCTCTTCCAACAACACAAGAGAACATTCTACACATGACATCACCAGATGGTAGATACCGAAATCAGTTTTCATATGATAGAGGGAATACCTGAAGAACTATGGACAGAGGTTCACGACATTGTACAGGAGGCAGTGATCAAGACCATCCCCCAAATAAAGAAATGCAAAAAGGCAAAATGGTTGTCTGAGGAGGACTTACAAATAGCTGTGAAAAGAAGGGTAGCAAAAGGCAAAGGAGAAAAGGAAAGATATACCCATTTGGATGCAGAGTTCCAAAGAATAGCAAGGAGAGATAAGAAAGGCTTCCTCCATGGTCAGTGTAAAGAAATAGAGGAAAACAACAGAATGGGAATGACTAGAGATCTCTTCAAGAAAATTACAGATGCCAAGGGAATATTTCATGCAAAAGTGAGCACAAAAAAGGACAAAAATGGTATGGACCTAATAGAAGAAGGATATACTAAGAAGAAATGGCATGAATACACAGAAGAATTATACAAAAAAGATCTTCATGACCCAGATAACCACAATGGTGTGATCACTCACCTAGAGTCAGACATCCTGGAATGTGAAGTCAAGTGGGCCTTAGGAAGCATCACTACGAACAAAGCTAGTGGAGGTGATGGAATTGAAGTTGAGCTATTTCAAATCCTAAAAGATGATGCTGTGAAAGGGCTACACTCAATATACCAGCAAATTTGGAAAACTCAGCAGTGGCCACAGGACTCGAAAAAGTCAGTTTTCATTCCAATCCCAAAGAAAGGCAATGCCAAAGATTGTTCAAACTACTGCACAATTGTATTCATTTCACATTTTAGAAAAGTAATGCTCAAAATTCTCCAAATCAGACTTCAAGATGTTCAAGCTGGATTTAGAAAAGGCAGACGATCCAGAGATCAAATGCCAACATGTACTGGATCATTGAAAAAGCATGAGAGTTCCAGAAAAACATAGCTTTTTGCTTTATTGACTATGTCAAAGCCTTTGACTGTATGGATCACAATAAACTGTGGAAAATTCTGAAAGAGATGGGCATACCTGACCACCTGACCTGCTTCCTGAGAAATCTGTATGCAGGTCAGGAAGCAAAAGTTAGAACTGGACATGGAACAACAGACTGGCTCCAAATCGGGAAACTAGTATGTCAAGGGTGCATATGGGCACCCTGCTTATTTAACCTATATGCAGAGTACATCATGTGAAATGCTGGGCTGGACGAAGCAGAAGCCGGAATCAAGATTGCCAGGAGAAATATCAAATACATCAGATACGCAGATAACACCACCCTTATGGAAGAAAGCAAAGAAGAACTAAAGAGCCACTTGATGAAAGTGAAAGAAGAGAGTGAAAAAGTTGGCTGAAAACTCAACATTCAGAAAAATAAGATCATGGCATGCAGTCCCATCACTTCATGGCAAATAGAATGGAAACAGTGGAAACAGTGAGATACTTTATTTTGGGGGGGCGGGGGTGGGGCTCCAAAATCACTGCAGATGGTGACTGCCACCATGAAATTCAAAGATGCTTGCTCCTTGGACAAAAAGCTATGGCCAACCTAGACAGCATATTCAAAAGCAGAGACATTGCTTTGCCAACAAAGGTCCATCTAGTCAAAGTTATAGTTCTTCCAGTAGTCATGTACAGACCTCAGAGTTGGACCATAAAGAGAACTGAGCGCCGAAGAATTGATGCTTTTGAACTGTAGTGGAGATGATTCTTGACAGTCTCTTGGACTGCACCAAGATCCAACCAGTCCTTCTTAAAGTAAATCAGCCCTGAATATTCCTTGGAAGGACTGATGCTGAAGCTGAAACGCAAATACTTTGACCACCTGATGTAAAGAACTGACTCATTTGAAAAGACCCTGATGCTGGGAAAGATTGAAGGTGGAAGGAGAAGGGGACGACAGAGGATGAGATGGTTGGATGGCATCATCAGCTCAATGGACACGAGTTTGAATAAACTCGGTGAGTTGGTGATGGACAGGAAGTCCTGGTGTGCTGCAGTCCATGCGGGAGTGCCTGAACTGAACTGTTTAACATGAGAAAACTGAGATACCAGGGAAATTAAGTAAATTTTTAGGATCACAAGCTGATCTGTTGTGACTTCAGTATTGCAACCTCTTTGTTTCGTGTGCCTTGAGCTTGCACTGTTATGTTTGATAAATGTATTTCTCTGCACTGATAATTTGACAAAATACTGGTATAAATACTATTTGCTCTAAAATGATGAGGAAATTCAAACATATACTCATTCTCTAACAAAAACTAGAAAATAAAGTTTAAACCCTTTAAAGTATCATTAAGATAACCAGAATGATGCATATGGTTGATTGAATCATTTCTTATCATCACTTATTTTCTCACTTATATATCTAAATACTACACTCAAGACTTTAAAATTCAGATCAGTGATAGTAAAATGTACCTTAGCTGTTTATTACATTAATATAAGAAAAATATAATTTAAAATAAAAGTTATTCAATTCAGCAAGCTGGTAACTTTTTAAAGATGAATTTATGCAGAGATAATTATCAAATTTCTTTTTCCAAAAATATTATTTGATATGTTATGAAGAACCAATAGAAATTTTAAAAAAAAATCTGTTTAGATTTATAAAGAGATAAAGTGAATGTTTTCACTGGTGCAGTATTTTTAGTCTTTGCAAAATAGAAAATCAATATTCTCATGTTTTAAAAAAGTTCATAGATATAAATATATATTTATAATTTTCCAATAATTTGTGATTATCAAAAAATGCTCTCGTGAAGGATAACAAGATGGCAGAGGAGCAGGTAGATGTGGAGAACATCTCTCTCCATGGATACATCAGGAATACACCTTTAGACACAGACGTGCATGCAGAACACCAGCTGAGAATAGACAGGAATACCTGACCAGTGGAAAAGAATACATAGAAACATGAAAACTCAGTAGAATGAGGAACTAGGGGGAAAACCAGGAATGTTAGTAGGACTAGACCTGCCCTCAGCGGGTGGGGGAACTGAAGCAGGGGTCCAATTCCCACAGCACGGCAACTGTCTGAGTCAGAGGAGAAACATTTAAAGCTGAGAGGGAAACAGCTGATCTGTGGCAGCCTAAATGGAATGAGAATCAGACAGTCCTTGCCACAGTCATACATAGCTCAGACAGGTATGCTGGTCACCTGGAAGGTACAGCAGCTGGGAGCTGGAATTTAGGGATTGTGGAGCAATGCCAGGGTGAGGGCTGCTGTTGAAGGCATAGAGATGGATTGAGGAGATGTGAGGGAGGAGATCATGGTGGGAAACGCCCATGGAGGAAAGCCAGGCAGCCATGGAAGCAAGGCGATACTGCTGAGTCACATGTAGGGGGTGGAGTCATCACCATAGCCTCTCCCTCCCCATGCACCAGCATTGGCAGCTGAATAACAGAGAGTCTGGCCCATCAAACGCCTGACACACTGAACTAGAGTAGGACCCCACTCGGGGTGTTCCTTTCATTGACTGATGTGCAGAACTACAGAGTAGGACCCATCCCAGGGTGCCGTTTTAAGTGCATGATGGGCAGATCTACAGAGTAGGACCCCAGCCAGGGGTGCCCCCTCTATGTGCCTGACACACCAACCAACAGAGAAGTACCCCAGGAAAGGGAGCCATTTAATTGCCTGAACAGGTGGAACTATGGAGAAAGACCGGCCAAAGAGGGCTTCCAATTGCCAGCTACAAGAGGCTCAGAAAAAGGATCTGATAGGACCATAACTCATGTGGGCAAGTCAGTCCATGTCTCTGCACACAGGGTGCTGTCAGGGTCCCTGCAAGCCAAGCAGCTATGCCACCTTCATGCTCAACTATCATTGGG
This sequence comes from Oryx dammah, assembly GCF_014754425.2. Classification (NCBI taxonomy): domain Eukaryota; kingdom Metazoa; phylum Chordata; class Mammalia; order Artiodactyla; family Bovidae; genus Oryx; species Oryx dammah. Next base: position 23,329,849 of record NW_024070196.1, read on the forward strand.
GCAAAGCTGCCACAGCAAAAAGTCTTGTGTCTATGCGTGCAGGGTTGCCTCAGCCATGTCCGACACTTTGCAACCCTATAAACTGTGGTCTGCCAGGCTTCTCTGTCAAGGGGGTTCTCCAGGCAAGAATAATGGAGTGGACTGGCCAATACTGGTTGCCATACCCTTCTAGAGCACTATATATTTCCTGCTGCACTAGCCACCAACCACCCTGAGTATCTGGTGCTGCCAGAACCCCTGCAACCCAAAAGGCTGCACCGCCTCAACACTTTGCCTGCACAGGGGCAAACATAAGCTCTTCAGGGCAGCCTCAGGAGCTAAATCCCAATGGATGGCCCACATGTAGAGATGGAAATAAAACCACAATTGAAACTCAGGGCAGTGTGGCTGAGGAAGAAGACCCAAAACCTTCCCACCAGCTGTAAAAGCTGCAGATTAAATCCACATGATCAACTAAGCAGACTCTGTGTCTACAGAATATATATATAAGGGCACTGAGCTCCAACAAAGGAAAATGCACTAGCTCTGATAGCTGTGGACATTGGAGGCAAGAACACACAGAATTAGGACCAGATTAGAATCTGAGCTGCCCCCACAGCAGGTCCAGAGATCAGCACAGTGTTGGAGGGCATCCTAGGGAGGTAAGGTGGAATATGACTTCCAGCGAGGCAAAGGACTCTGAGAGCAGTGACTCAAAAAAAAACATTTATTATTATTTTATGACTTGTTCTGAAGATTCTTCTGGATTTTTTAATTTATTTTTCCCCCTCTGTTGTAGTTGTCAATTTTACCATCTGAGCTAGAAGGGAAGCCCTTATTGACACTAAGAAATCCAATTAAACTTTTGAGCTTTTAATTTTTTTCCTCAGTCACAGTTTTTGTTGTTGTCATACACCTCTGCCTCTATGTTGGGCTTTTGCAGTTCTGTGGAGTTTTCCTTTTCTCTTTTTTTTAATTTTAATTTTTAAAACCTATTATTATTTTTCCACATTTATTTCATTGTTTGCTTTTAATACTGTTCTTTACCCCTTGTAGTTAATCTTTAATGTATATAAATCTTCTTTATCTACCTCTATTTAACTTTGTGTGTCTATTCTTTCTTTCTTTTCTTTTTCTGTCAACATATCTATTAGTTTTATTTTCATTGCTTTATTCCCCAGTTGGCACCTTGATTCAGTTTGGTTTTCCAGTTTGTGCTTTAATTAGTTTTGTTCAGGAAGATATAATTTTTGGTTTCCTTTGTTCTCAGTGAGTGAGTTGAGTGAAGTTGCTCAGTCGTGTCTGACTCTTTGCGACCCAGTGGACTGTAACCTACTAGGCTCCTCCGTCAATGGGATTTTCCAGGCAAGAATACTGGAGTGGGTTGCCATTTCCTTCTCCAGGGGATCTTCCCAACCCAGGGATTGAACCCGGGTCTCCCACCTTGCAGGCAAACGTTTTAACCTCTGAGCCACCAGGGTAGCCCTTCATCCCTGGAGAAGGAAACTTGGCACCTTGCTTTAGTTTTATTTTTCAGTTTGTGCTTAAGTAAGTTTTTTTTTTTTTTTCTTAACTGTTAAACATAATTTTTGATTTCCTTTGTTTGCCGGGTCAACCTACTGTACCTTATTTTTGTTGGACTGTTTTCACTTTGCTCATGGGTGTATATGTGTATGTGTATATTACATATTTTAATTGTTATTTGCCTGATTTTGTAACTGCCATTTGTCTGGGGTTTTGTTTCTCTTTTTGGATATTTGTTTTGATTTCACTTAATGCCATAACAAACCATTTGTAGAATCTTCATTCCTGACCAGAGATCAATCCCTGAGCCTTTGGAGTGGAGGCCCTGACTCCAAGACCCTAGACTAACAGAGAACTAACCCTAGGGAGTATCAAATAGTGAGAACTAACACAAAAGAAACCACTTGAATATAAGATCTGGCATCACCCAACCACCAGTAACACCCTGTGCAGAACACCTCATCTAAACAATAAACAAAACAAAAATACGAACCCAATCATCAGCAGACAGGATTGCCACCTCACTCAACCTTGCCCATCAGTGGATAAACAAACAAAAATTCAGCACAATTCTCACCCTATAGGAAGCTCACACAAAGGAAGGAAGAAACCAAAAGGAAGAAAGAATTCAACCTTCTTCAAGGAAAGAAGTCAACTTTCTTTGAAGCCTGGGAAAAAGAGACCACAAACATAATAACTTAAAAAAATAATAATAATGAAAAGAGAAACAGTGCACAAATGAAGGAACAAACTAGAAACACAGAAGTCCAAACAAATGAAAAGGAAATAGGTAAACTATCTGAAAAAGAAGTCAGAATGATGGTAATAAAGATTATCAAAAACCTTGAAAACAAAATGGAGAAAATGCAAAAATCATTTAACAAAGACCTAGAAGAATTAAAGAATAAACATACAGAGAAAAACAACACAATTACTGAAATTATAAATATGTTAAAAATGAATCAATAGAAGAATATCTGAAGCAGGAAAACGAATCAGTGAGCTGGAATATAACATGGTGGAAATAACTTCTAAAGAGCAGAATAAAGTAAAAAGAATGAAAAGAGCTGAGGACAGGGACAGTATCAGAGACCTCTGGGACCATATCAAACACATTGAAATTATAGGGGTTCCAGAAGAAGAGAAAAAAGGTATGAGAAAACTTTTGAAGGGATTATAGTTGAAAATTTCACCAACATGGAAAAGGAAGCAGTCAATCAAGTCCGAGAGACACAAAGAGTCCCATACAGGATAAACCCAAGGAGAAATATATCAAGACACACATTAATCAAACTAACAATGACTAAACTGAAAGAATATTGAAAGCAGCAAGGGAGAAGCAACAAGAAACATACAAGGAAAACCCCACATGCTTAACAGCTGATCTTTGAGGAGAAACTCTGCAGGCCAGAACAAATAGCAAGACATATTTAAAGTACTGAAAGGGAAAAATCTACAACCAAGATTACTGTACCTGGCAAGGATCTCATTCAGAATTGATGGGGAAATAAAAAGCTTTTCAGACAAGCAAAAGTTCAGAGAACTGAATACCACCAAACCAGCTTTACAACAAATGTTAAAGGGACTTACATAGTCAAGAAATACAACAGAAGAAAAAAGATCTACAAAATCAACCCCAAACAATTAAAACAATGTCAATAGGAACATCTATATCAATAATTAATTTAAATGTAAATAGATTAAATGCTCCAACCAAAAGACATAGACTGGCTGAATGGATACAAAAACAAGATCCTTAAATATGCTTTCTACAAGAAACCCACTTCATACCTCAAGACATATATAGACTGAAAGTGAGAGGATGGAAAAATATATTCCATGCAAATGGGAAGCAAAAGAAAGCTGCAGTAGAAATCCTCATATCAGACAAAATAAACCTTAAAATAAAGAAGATTATAAGAGATAAGGAAGGACACTACATAATGATCATGGGATCAACCCATGAGGAAGACATAACAGTTGTAAATATCTATGCACCCAACATAGGAGTACCTCAATACATAAGACAAACACTAAAGGATATAAAAGGAAAAATTTACAGTAGCACAATAATAGTAGGAGACTTTAACATCCCTTCTCACACCAATGGACAGATCATCAAAACAGAAAATCCATAAAGAAATACAAGTCTTAAATGATACATTAGATGAGATGTATCTCACTGATATCTTCAGGACATTCCATCCAAATGCAGAAGAATACACCTTCTTCTCAAGTGCACAGGGAACATTCTCCAGTATAGACCACATCTTGGGTCACAAATCAAACTTCAGTAAATTTAAGAAAATTGAAATCATATCAAGCATCTTCTCTGACCACAATGCTATGAGACTAGATATCAATTACAAGAAAAAAAGCATAAGAAACAAACACATGGAGACTAAACACTTTTCTAAATAAACATCAGGTTACTGAAGCATTCAAAAGGGAAATAAAAAAAATTTCTAGCAACAAATGACAGTGAAAACATGACAACTCAAAACCTATGGGATGCAGCAAAAACAGTTCTAAGAGGGAAATTTATAGCAATACAATCCTACCTCAAGAAACAAGAAAAACATCAAATAAACAAGCTAACTTTACACCTAAAACAACTGGAAAAAGAAAAAAAATCCAAAAATTAGTAGAAGGATAGAAATCATAAAGATCTGAGGAGAAATAAATGAAAAAGAAATGAAATAAACAATAGTAAAGTATAATAAATCTAAAAGCTGGTTCTTTGAGAAATAAACAAAATTGACAAAACTTTAGCCAGACTCATCAAGAAAAAAAGAGAGAATTAAATCAACAAAATTAGAAATGAAAAAGGAGAGGTTACAACAGACAATGCAGAAACACAAAGGACTATACGAGACTATTATAAACAACCATATGGAAATAAAATAGATAACCTGGAAGAAATGGACAGATTCTTAGAAAAATTCAATCTTCCAAGACTGAACCAGGAAAAAACAGAAATTATGAACAAACCAATTACAGGAACTGAAATTGAAGCTGTGATAAAAAAAAAAATCTCCCATCAAAAAAAAGCCCAGAACCAGATGGCTTCACAGAATTCTATCAAACATTTAGAGAAGAGCTAATGCCTATCCTTCTAAAACTCTTTCAAAAAATTGCATAGGAAGGCACACTTCCAAATTCATTCTACAAGGCCACCATCACCCTGATATGAAAACCAGACAAAGACAACACACAAAAAAGGAAACTACAGGCCAATATCACTGATGAATATAGATGCAAAAATCCTCAAAAATTTTTTAACAAACATAGTTCAGTAACACATCAAAAAAGCTCATACGCCATGATAAATTTGGGTTTATTCCAGGGATGCAAGGATTCTTCAATATATTCAAATCAGTCAACATGATACACCGTATTAACAAATTGAAAGACAAAAACCATATGATCATCTCAATAGATGCAGAAAAAGCCTTTGACAAAATCAGTACCTATTTATGATTAAAACTCTTGAAAAACTGGTCATGAAAGTAACCTACTTCAACGTAGTAAAGGCCATATATGATAAGCCTACAGCAAACATTATTGTCAATGGTGAAAAATGGTAAGTGTTCCCAAGATCAGGAAGAAGACAAGTTGTCCACTTTCACCACTATTATTCAAGATAATTCTGGAAGTCCTAGCTATAGTGATCAAAGAAGAAAAAAGAAATAAAAAGAATCCAGATTGGAAAAGAAGAAGTACAGCTCACTGTTTGCAGATGACATGATACTTTATATAGAAAACCCTAAAGATAGTATCAGAAAATTACTAGAGTGCATCTGTGAATTTAGAATAGTTTCAGGATACAAAATCAATACAGAGAAATCACTTGCATTTCCATATCCTAACAATGAAAAATCAGAAAGAAAAATTAAGGAATCAATCCCATTCACCATTTCAGCAAAAAGAATTAAATATCTGGGAATAAACTTACCTAAAGAGGAACTAAAAAGCCTCTTGATGAAAGTGAAAGAGGATAGTGAAAAAGTTGGCTTAAAGCTCAACATTCAGAAAACTAAGATCATGGCATCCGGTCCCATCACTTCATGGGAAATAGATGGGGAAACAGTGGAACCAGTGTCAGATTTTATTTTGGGGGGCTCCAAAATCACTGCAGATGGTGATTGCAGCCATGAAATTAAAAATAGACGCTTACTCCTTGGAAAGAAAGTTATGACCAACCTAGATAGCGTATTCAAAAGCAGAGATATTACTTTACCAACAAAGGTCCATCTAGTCAAGGCTATGGTTTTTCCAGTGGTCATGTATGGATGTAAAAAAGCTGAGCACTGAAGAATTGATGCTTTTGAACTGTGGTGTTGGAGAGGACTCTTCAGAGTCCCTTGGACTGCAAGGAGATCCAACCAGTCCATCCTAAAAGAGACCAGTCCTGGGTGTTCATTGGAAGGACTGATGCTGAAGCTGAAACTCCAATACTTTGGCCACCTCATGGGAAAAGAGTTGACTCATTGGAAAAGATTCTGATGCTGGGAGGGATTGGGGGCAGGGGAAGAAGGGGACGACAGAGGATGAGATGGCTGGATGGCATCACCAACTTGATGGACGTGAGTTTGAGTGAACTCTGGGAGTTGGTGATGGACAGGGAGGCCCGGCATGCTGCGATTCATAGGGTTGCAAAGAGTCAGACAAGACTGAGTGACTGAACTGAACTGAACTGAACTGAAAGAGACAAAAGAACTGTACACAGAAAATTATAAGACTCTAATGAAAGGAATCAAATATGATATAAACAGATGGAGAGATACTCCATGTTCCTGGGTAGGAAGAGTCAATACTGTGAAAATGACTATACTACCAAATGCAATCTACAGATTGAATGTGATCCCTATCAAATTACCAATGGCATTTTTAACAGAACTAGAACAAAAAAAATTCACAATTCGTATGGAAACACAAAAGACCCCAAATAGCCAAAGCAAGCTTGAGAAAGAAGAATGGAGCTGGAGGGATCAACCTTCCTGACTTCAGATTATACTACAAACCTACAGTCATCAAGACAGTATGGTTCTGGCACAAACAGAATATAGACCAGTGAAACAAAATAGAAAGCCCAGAGATAAATCCATGCTCCTATGTGTACCTGTTTTTTGACAAAGGAGGCAAGTATACAATGGGGAAAAGACAGCCTCTTCAATAAGTGGTGCTGGGAAAACCAGACAGCTGCATGTAAAAGAATGAAATTAGAACATCTCCTAACACCGTAAGTTAAGTTAAGTCGCTCAGTCGTGTCTGACTCTTTGTGACCCCATGGACTGTAGCCCACCAGGCTCCTCCGTCCATGGGATTCTCCAGGCAAGAATACTGGAGTGGGTTGCCATTTTCTTCTCCAGGGGATCTTCCTGACCCAGGGATCAAACCCAGGTCTCCCATAATAGAGGCAGCCGTTTTAACCTCTGAGCCACCACGGAAGCCCCTACACAAAGATAAACTTAAAATGGATTAAAGACCTAAATGTAAGACAAGAAACTATAGGTCTTAGAGGAAAACATAGACAGAACACTCAGTGACATAAATCAAAGCAAGATCCTCTGTGACTCACCTCCTAGAATAATGGAAATAAAAACAAAAGTAAACAAGTGGCACCTGATTAAACTTAAAAGCTTTTGCACAGCAAAGGAAACTATAATCAAGGTGAAAAGACAACCCTCCAAATGGGAGAAAATAATAGAAAAGGAAACAACTGACAAAGGATTAATATCCAAAATATACAAGCAGCTCATACAACTCAATACCAGAAAAATGAACAACACAATCAAAAATTGGGAAAAAGACCTACACAGACATTTCTCCAAAGAAAACAGACAGCTAACAAACACATGAAAAGATGCTCAAAATCACTCAATATTTCTCTAAATGCAAATCAATACTACAATGAGTTATCACCTCACACTGGTCAGAATGGTCCTCATCCAAAAGTCTACAAACAATAAATGCTGGAGAGGTTATGTAGAAAAGGGAATGCTTTTGCACTGTTGGAGGAAATGTAAATTGATAAAGCCACTATGGAAGACGGTATGGAGATTCCTTAAAAATTAGGAATAAAACCACCATATGCCTAGAAATGGGCCCAGCAATCCCATTCCTAGGCATATACCCTGAGGAAACCAAAACTGAGAGACACATGTACCCCATCATTCATTGTAGCACTATTTACAATAGCTAGAACATGGAAACAGCATAGATGTCCATCAACAGATTAATGGATAAAGAAGTTGTGGTACATATACACAATGGGATATTGCTTGGCCATAAAAGGGAAGGCATGTGAGTCAGTTCTAATGAGGTGGATGAACCTAGAACCTATTATACAGAGTGAAGTGAGTCAGAAAGAAAGATAAACACCATATTCTAACGCATAGATATGGAATCCAAAAAAAATGTTACTGAAAAATGTATTTGCAGGGCCTCAATGGAGAAAGACATAGAGAATAGACTTATGGACACGGGGAGACGGAAGGAGAGGGTGAGATGTATGGAATGAGTAACGTGGAAACTTACATTACAGTATGTAAAATAGATAGTCAATTGGAATTTGTGTATGGCTCAGGAATCTCAAACAGGGGCTCTGTAGTATATACATTACTCTATACTTTTCTCCATACTAATTAATAATATAAAAATATACATGGAAGATATTTTACTGTTTAAGAAAATTGTTTCCTTTTATATGTTTTCTCTTCCTATTTGTCACTGCATGTAATTATGTTTTTAATCTTTTAATTAATTCTTTATATTAACTTAAGATTTATTTTATCACTTGTATGGTCAAAACTTCCTCAGAAATTCAAATGGGTTGGGCATTCAACAAATTTGTGGATAGTTTTGATACTATAAGCAACTCTGCAGTAAATATTGAAAGTGAAAGTGAAAGTCATTCAGTCACGTTCAAATCTTTGCAAATCTTGGAAGTCCATGGAAATCTTCAGGCCAGAATACTGGAGTAGCCTTTCCCTTCCCCAGGGTATTTTCCCAACCCAGGGAATGAACCCAGTTCTTCCACATTGCAGGCCAATTCTTTACCAGCTGAGCCACAAGGAAAGCCCAAGAATACTGGAGTGGGTAGCCTATCCCTTCTCTAGTGGCTCTTCCCAACCCAGGAATTGAACTGGGGTCTCTTGCTTTGCAGGCGTATTCTTTACCAACCGAGCTATCAGGGAAGTCATATTTTTTCCATATATATATGGTAAATATTACCAAATATAGTAAATATGATCTACTACAAAGTTTTTGAAATATGATATCTATTTTTATCTAGTAGAGTAACAGTATTGAAAATGTTTCTAAGAGCATGAGCATTTTCACTTTAATAGATGTTGACATACTTGATTTCTCAACAAGGTAGGAATTTCTACCATACAGTGCATTAGAATACAACTCTGTCAGAATTAGGTGTTATCATTTCCCTTCCTGCTTTATTTTATATTATCATTTGTTAAAGTCATATTTTTTCACTTTTTTACCATATATGGAATAAGGATGTCATTTACAATGTATGACATATTAAATTTAATTTTCAAGGTGTTTTTCTTGATAGTGTAGAAAACAATGCTTTGTCTTAGATTTTAATTGAAATATGGTTAGTTTGTAAAAGCTTATTCAGGAGGTATAAAATGATTCTAGACTGCGTGATATGAAAATGCTATGTAGTAGTTTAACTGATAATTTAACTTTACTTTTTGGTAACATAAAATACCAGCTTCCTATTATGTATAGCTGAATCATTTTGCTATACACAGGAAGCCAACACAACATTGTGAGTAAACTGTATTTCAGTAATAAATAAATATATTAAATAATGAAAATATCAGCTTCATGTCAATAGTGATATATTCAGTTCAATGGATTAAGCAATATAGCACTATGTTTTACTGTGTAATTAATATCTCTAAAACATGGGATTAGAAGAAATGCTGAAATAAAAATGGCTCCTCTCACTGTCATTACTGATAATCTATATGCATGATAATAAATTATTCATCCTATGCTGAAAACTAGATTAAGGATCCTAGCCCATGGGGAGCAGAGAGGAGTTATTTCTGCCAAGGGACACAGCATAAAGTCCACTGAACTGGAGCTGCCACTTCCCACTGGTCACTTAGGCTATGGATCAGCTGGTAAAGGATCAAACCAATTTGCTGTCAGTGAAAGTATAGCCTGATTACCATGAGAAGCTGTAATTGCTACTATACAATTGCAACAGAAAGAAAAGCATTTGGAACCTATTGGTTCACTGGACATTGATTATCATGGTGAATATATATTCTGTGATAATGGAAAAAACAATTGTGATAAGAAAGGCAAAACAACTAAGACTCCATCACCTGAAGCATAGATCTGTTTAGTCTCTAAGTTAGCATGTTTGCACAGCTATAAATAATTATCACAGACTGCATAATTTATGCACAACTTAAGTTTATCTCTCACAGTTCTAGACACTGGTAAGTCTGTGATCAAGGCACCAGCAGATTAGATGTCTAGTGAGAGAGCACATCCTGGTTCATAAGATAGTGTCTTTTCACTGTATTTTCACATGGTAAAAGAAGCGAGGGAGCTTTCTAGGGCCTCTTTTATAAAGGCATTATTTCCATTGATCAAGACTCCATCCTCATAAACTAATCACTTCCTAAAGACCCCAGCTCCGAAACCATTTCATTGGTCATTAGGCTTCAACATATGAATTTCAGGGGAACAAAACTTTCAGACCATAGTAATCATTTCACCATACAAGCATAGCTGCCTCACCAAAGTGCTGCCCAGGATAAGAGAAATCTAGAATATGTTAAAGGAGATGGTGGGAAAATTCTCAGCTATAAGAGCAGTTGGATCAGCAGGACTGGAACTTGTTTCTTAAAGACACTTGAAAAGGATTGTGATGACTGAAACTTCTCTCTCAGATAAGAAATAAGAGCACCTTATTTACACACGTGTTCCCTCTTGTAGTACTGGGAGATGGTAATAGTGAAGGTATGAATAAATGTGAGTGGCACAGTAGATTGTACCAGACATCTCTGATTAACAATTTCAACCATAGCCTTCTCTTTCTTTTATTGTATCTGTTGCCTAGGCTCCATTATTGTATTCCTAGATCCTGATAATACTAGGACCTCATAGTAATTGGATCTGAAAAATGATTTAGTTTTCTTAAGTGTATTCATTTCTGAATTGACATTAATATACATCCTTTTCTAGGCATGAATTGTATCATGATTTAATTATATCAATAAACATTAATTTGAAAACATATTTATAAAATATGATGTATGTCAGTACTTAAAAAAAGCATTTAAATATATTTGAGTAATTTGTCAATGTCATGCATTTAAATAGCAGAATTGAAGGATAAATTGACAGATTGAGGTTAACTATACATACTACTATTAATATATATAAAATAGATAACTAATAAAGATCAAATGTATAACACAGAGGACTTTATTCAATACTCTATAATTTACTCGATACTCTGTAATGAGTGATATAGGAAAAGAATCTAAAAAAGAGTAGATATATGTATACATATAATGGACTCACTTTGATGTACAGCAGGAATTAACACAAAATTGTAAGTCAACTATACTCCACTAAAAATTAAAAAAAAAAAAGTAGCAAAGTTGATATTTGAACTCACACTAATCTGATAACAACTTGTAAACTTTTTATTATTATTACATTCTATCTCTTAGTTTAAATGTCTATAAAATAGTACTGTGAAAATTAATCATTCTCATTAGAGATAACAAAAGCATAGTAAAATAAAATTTGTCTAAATTCAAAGAATAGGCATTTTTTGGAATCTTTGTGATTCTTAAATTATTGAGAAGAAATAATACATTGCACAACAGTTTTTAGATAGACAATAATATGAACCTTTCTCTACCATATATTGAAATTCTAATAATATCAACTATATTCTACAGTTATGAAATGGACAAAGAAATTAATAGAATAGAATATTGAGTTGAATTCTATTGCATAACTGATAGTAATGAATGGATTTGCCATCTTAATAACTATTCAAAACGTGTATCCATCAGTAATGGTCTCTGTAATCCAGTATATCAATTAACACACAAGCAGACTTATGGATTTTAAATGAATATATTGTTAGGAAATCCCATTTAACTCTGTCTTAACTCTAGGTTTAGGCAGTAGCAAAGCTATATTGAGGACTTCCCTGGAACTCAAATGGTAAAGAATCTGCCTGCAATGTAGGAGACCAGCCCTCCATCCCTGGTTGGGAAGATCCTCTGGAGAAGGGAATGGCAATCCACTCCAGTATTCTTGCCTGGAGAATTTCACGGACAGAGAAGCCTGGTGGTACAGTCTGTGGTATCTCAAAGAGTAAGACACGACTGAGCGACTAACACACACAAAAAAACTAAATTGGGAAGCAAGGTCATGGTATTTTATAGTGTTATTTTCCTGCCTTTATATGTGTTACATTTGGTTGTTTCACTCAGAAGCAAATTCATATATGACATTTTGTTTTGTGAAGTTGATATTATTAATTCACTTGATGATTATTCTGAATAAATAAATAACATTTTGAAGAAATTAAAAATGTGTGTCAGGTTGATTTTTTTCAAATTGATGTTTTAAGATTATGTGTTATCTACTTGGGTAATTATAAAAGTGTATTCAATGTAACTACTAATATGTCAAATTCATCTACTGCTTGTGTATAGATGAATAAAAATAAAATACAAAAAGTGAAAATATTTTTAATATAATAGATAATAATCAGCATACAATATTCTCAACTTCTCAATCAACAAAATACTGTGTAAGAAGAAGCTCTTCTGTTTGTTGTTAGTTAGTATGAAAGCAGAACTATTTTGCATTTTAGAGGTTAAACATTTTTGCATTTTTATAGAAGCCACTGTATTTTTTCTTTTCCTCTTTTTTTTCTTCTCTCCTTCAATCCCTCCTTTCTTTCTTTTTCCTTTCTTTGCCTGACTCCTTCCTCTTTCTCTTCTTGCCATTTTCTCTTGCTCTCCCCCCTTCCCTCTTCCTCTTTTCTTCTTTCCTTCTTGTTCTTTCCTCTTTTCAACTGAATACATATACTTTCCCATCACTGTTGTTTAATTTTATCCTTATAAAACCAATTAATAATAATACTTTTAAAAACCCTTTTACTTGTCCAAGGGAATCACATCCCTAATATAAAGCAGACCCTTGTTTTCATGTCTGGAAAAAGAGCTCATATTTAACTAAGTAGGCAATATATTTAGGTTTCACTCTTTTCTCCTTTCTTTGCATTTCCCTCAAGTAATTAGGAAGAACAGGGGTACTCCTTTCACAAAGCACCTGTATTTAATTGTAGGTTATTGCTTGTCCCACAGGAAGACATGAACAGCTGGATTAAAATAAACTGTAATGAAACAAGAAGAAGAAGAAGAAGAAAAAAAAAAAGAGAACATTCTCATTTGGAGAATAATTTACGTTGCTTGAGGAGAAAATCCAACAAAATTAAATAGGAGCTCTGAGGCTAAACAATTTAGGTGTTTTGGTTTTGTCAATTTTTTAAAAATTTGTACCTCTGTCTTCCTCTGACTCCATCATGTTAACACTCTGAAGTAAAGATATTATTATCTGAAAGTCAATATCCTGAAATATATCAAAGCCTCACCTTAGAGGAAAAAACAAACTACTGTAGCTGACTGAGCTTTCAGTCTCCTGTTTATTAGTGGAAAGGTTTCCCACACAGCCTTGGCTGCTATTCAGAGTCTACATTTAAATGTGTATAATTCAATAAGATCAAAGCACTTTGTCTTTTAGGAGAGGTTTACTTAGAAGATAAATTTTAACTTAAATTAAGGTGATTTTTTTTTTCTTTTTCATCTTACTGTCTATATAAGGTTTTCATTGGCTCTTTGTGAAAGGTTATGAAATCCAGCCGGGCAAAAGGATAGGAAAAGTATGTACCTTTTAAATTTCACTGTAACTGCTTTCTATCTTTAAAAGAGTGTTTTATGGAATATAAATTCTAACTAGAATATTACAAACACCATTCCAAAAATGCTTTTCTGCAATACTTGTATTGAGTGTTCTCCCTGGTGGCTCAGCCAGTAAAGAATCTGCCTGCAATGGGGGAGATCTGGGTTGGATCCCTGGGTCAGAAAGACCCCTTGGAGAAGGAAATGCCTACCCACTCCAGTATTCTTGCCTGCAGAACTCTATGGACAGAGGAGCCTGAAAAGCTACAGTTCATGGGATTGTAAAAAGCTGGACAAGACCAAAGGACTAACACTTTCATTTTCACTTTCTTTTCTGACTATACAACTACAGGTAGAGAAAAATTAACAAAACTAGAAATGAAGCCTAAACATAAACGTGCAGTGTTGGGTAATATATAGACACACACACATATAAAATTTCTGGAAAGTTCATTGCAGTTCCATAGTAACATAACATGAATTTATAATACAGAACTTCGAAATCTGAAGTTGACTCCCTTGCTGTATCACACTTATTTTTGGAAATATGCATATTGCCAATCTGAAAATATTGAATTTTATAACTTGTATTCATAATATAAAATAATATAAAATACCTAAATTGTAAAATTTAGATATTATGAAATATCCAATATAAAGGACAATCATTGTAAGCCGGCCTGTGATCATTTGAGCCCTGGCAAGGCAGAGAGAATTTTGTCTTTATCTTATGTGGCACTTTTAGGGCAGTCTCCTGTGCCTTCATGCAAAAGGTGCTAGGATTTGGCACCCTTTCAAATCAGTATTACAATGTGACAATCTCTGCCTTTTCAGGATATGAAGAAATTAAAGCAATGTATTAATAATGGATGTCTTCTGGATATTAAGGAAATTTGATGACTTAATGGAAATGAATTTTTAAAATTGACATGACTAAAGGAAAATTATTGACCACTAATTTAATTTTTCTCAGCTATAGTTTTTATTTACCTTTTCCATGATTTCTATAATCCATGTGCTGCAGAAATGACTATTGTTTTATAAATTAGCTTTGTGCATTGTAGTTAGCCAGTAAATAATTATCTATTAATTTTTTTCTGGATATTATTTCTATAAAATCCATCTATATCTGCTATATGATATCTATAATTTTTATTCCTCTCTATTCTGTTATTCTTGATTTTGCTTTGTCCAGGCTTAAGTTTTTTATAAAGTATATATTTCCCTCTTTAGTGTGTACCAGTATGCATATGATATGTATGCAATCATTTTCTAAAATCCATTTACTTTAGGTGTACTTTTTTAGTGCTTTTAAATTCAATCCATTACCTTTGGTTTACTTATTGATACTATTAGGCATATTTATATACTAAGTTTCTTATTTCTTAAAATTAATTCAACACATAAGCATCTTACTAATATTGGGCACTATTCAATCATTGTATAAATTCAAAAGTATATTTATTGAGAGTATTTAAATGCATAAATATATCCATAAATTAAATTAAAGAGCTTGTATTTATGTCAAGAAAATAAGAATTGCAACAAAAAATAGAAAGCACATGTTAAAGTTTTGACAAAGAAAGAAAAAGTTAAATCAGTTTTATTGACTTTAGAACTGAGTTATTTCCCTTAAGCTTGAAATGGAAAATAAAATCAAAGATGGGTTGGTTCAAAAGGAAAAGTTTGTGGGTTTCTTGTTTTTGAAATTATCTCAGGATAGGAGATTTAGGAGTCCAATAAATGATGTAGTGAGGTTTGGAGCCAAGCTGTTGGGTTTGAAACAAGTCTTTGCCAATTAATAGTTTTGAAGTCATAGAGAAAATAATAGCACCTAACTGATAAGGATGATACACATGAAATTATATATATAATATTTTATAAATTACATATACAATTTATAATATTATATATAATATGTTTATTATATATATATATATATAATATGTTTAGAATAGTGACTGGCACATGTATTCAAGCGAAAATTATCATAGTCTTACCATTGATTTTATTAAGTGCTGAACTACTTGAGAAATTAGATAAAGTTCTAAGGCTTAGTAGAGATAAGTGTGTCTTTGTTGCAGAACAAGCTGACCTCAGAGGTTTCAGTTCATATTTGAAACAATTAAGTTTCCAAAAATTTAGTCTGGGAGTGAGACAGACTTCCCATCTTCTCATTGTCAGTAATGCATTAGGACAGATGTCTCTGTCACAGGATTTACAGTTAAAAAAAAATTAGGAATAAAGGTACAGACAGGAACAGGAGAGCAATGAGCAGTGAGAAGAAAAGAGCTATACTTCATATTCTCTAGTCTCTTTTCTACATCCTAAAACAGCAAAATCATTCCAGCAACACTATCGCATAGGGAACTGAAGGGAATAAAAATGGAAAAGAACTTTACACTAAAACAGCTTCCTTTTTAAAAATGAAATTTCTACAAGAAGGAAATAAGCCCCCTGACCTGCTCCAAAAAGCAATGAATCATTATATCCATTATATCCATTACATGACAAATCAGGTAACAATTGTATTGTAAAACAGACTTCCAATACACAGAACCTAATTCCAGACAGTCTTTGGGTTCTTTTTGATAGTTTTATGGAAGATTGAAAATTTGATGGAGATAGGGAAAATTTAGTAGAGATAAGTAATCAACTAATCCCCTCCATATTTATTGAATAGATATGTAAGTAGTACCACTGAGGATATAGAAACAATGGAAATATTGAGTATGATGCTGAAGATTTTCAGTAGGCATAGGAATATGAAGAGATATAATTAACAAGTGTAGGTACAGATAATAAGAGAGGTATTGGTATAGTCCACTTCAGTATTCTTGCCTGGAAAATCACATGGATAGAGTAACCTGGCAGGCTACATACAGTCCATGGAGTTGCAAAGAGTCAGACATGACTGAGCACACACGCACAAAAGGAATTCAGGATTGAGAGCACTCTGTGCTTGGGGGGAAAATTGGTAGGATAGGTCTTAAAATAGATATTTTCAGGACCCGATTTTATGAGCCCAATTCTTGAATCTCTTCATATCTAGTAAAAGCACTAAAATCCTTCATGGTGACAACTATTCCTCAAGAGATTAACAGAAACGCCTGGAAAAATATGTGCTTTATTGCATGTACTCTCCCTTCACCAAAATCATATATACTGACCATCCCAGTCTCTTTGGAGCAGTTACTCAGAACTATATGAAGTGCTTTTTCCTGGGCTGCAGTTCTCATTTTGCTCAAATAAAACTTAATTCTCAACACGTCTGGCATTTTTTTTTAAGTCTGCAGAAGTCACTGGTAAAGCTAAAGCTTTACTCATTATCTTAAAAATGCACATTTCATAGCTTAATTCAAAGGTCATAACATGTCTTAAATCACATAAACTATTGATGACAATTACAATAAAATGTGGTTCCTTTATTTACTATTCATGATCAAAATTTTTAGGTTATTTCTTCAGTTAGAAAATATTTAAGGAGATGCAATATCTAATTTTTAAATTTTATTTTGTTTTACATTACATATTTAAATTTATATTTTAATATTTTGAAAATATTTGTTGCCATTAAGTTCAATTATTTAATAAAATTTTAATATAAATATAATTTTCATATGTATATATGTTTAGATGACAAAATGCACATTTGTAGTAAATTTGTGTGTATTCAAGAATATTTTAGATTTTAGAGATTGATAAAGTTGAAGAAATTTTGAAAATTTATGCTTTTATCAGTCACTGCTTTTTGGTTCAGTAGATATCAACTGTAATAGGTGTAACTTTGGATCTCATTATTCCTTAGTTTCCTGATCATTGAAATGGGGATAATAATATTGTCGATTTCATAGAGTTGATTTGAGCCTTAAATTAAGTCAAATATGTAAGTACTTAAATAGTGCCTGACACAAAATTAATGCTCTAGAAATTATAACTACTATGTGCACTTAACTGTAATTATTCTGAGAAGGAAATGGCAACCCACTCCTGTCCTCTTGCCTGGAGATTCCCATGGAAGGAGCAGCCTGGAAGGCTACAGTCCATGTGGTTGCTAAGAGTCTGGACACAACTGAGCGACTTCACTTTCACTTTTCAGTTTCATGCATTGGAGAAGGAAATGGTAACCCACTCCAGTATTCCTGACTGCAGAATCTCAAGGACAGAGGAGACTGTTGGGCTGCTGTCTATGGGGTCGCACAGAGTCAGACACGACTGACGCAACTTAGCAGCAGCAGCAACTATAATTATTACTATATTATTCTATTATAAACTAATTTGAAAACATAAGAAACTTACTACAAGGAACCTAACCCAGGTGCTCTGATTTTAAAAACTAAGGCTAAAAAGGCTAAGCAATGCATCTACTCTCACAAAAGAATCTAAAGTTTAACTTAGAACTAAGACAAGGTTTCTACAGTAAAATTTGATCCTTTCCACCACACTTTCTAACTTCAGTGTATACTAAGGATTTTTAACCCATATTAAGAGTGATCGTAAAGAAAGAGTACATTGTTGCTGAAGGTTTACTCCTGTTTTGCATTTCCATTTTAACAAACCAGAGACAAATAAATAAATCCATAGCCTCTCCCAAAATTATACTTTTACTTTTAATACACATTAATCTAAATATAATAATAATTTTAACTTGAATAATCTTGACATAGAAAATGGACATATATATATGTATAATATGCATATTAACATGTTTAAAATCATACTTTGTGTGGGTATATGTGTACAGTTTGTGTGGGTATTAGTACAGTACAGAATGACACATTATGATATAGAATCCCTTAAAATGTTGGAAATTACATCAATTAACAGTAAAAATATTTATTAGTATATATTTTTAAGATTTTACTGCAAGTCTCCAAAGTTTACTTTCTCAACCTTAATTTATGGATAAATAGCTTTTATCTTCCCATAAAGTACTTAGTCATTGCTTTGCTAAAAAATGTTAAATATAGTGTCATAAAATCACCTCAGAAAAAAATGAGTCATTTTTTTTGTATTATATAACTAAAACCATACACTTATGTTTCTTTTAGTTTGCTGCTATATATCACAGAATATATATATATATGTACTTAATTTAGAAAGACATTGATATGCTGACAAATTAAAAAGGATAAAATAAATATTTAAAAATTATCATGCCATTTACTGGAATCAAATTTAATCTCCCTTTACCTTTCCTACACCATTCTACTTAGAGAAGGAATTAAGAAGTTTAGAGGGTGATGACATACCTTATGTGACCCGAAAATAATGAAGGCATTAACAAAAGATTTTCCAATTGCAGTTTAGATCTCATCATTCACAAAAGGCATACTTTATATTTTTTTGGAAATAGGAAGAATTCCTACTTCACATGACAGAAGAATTCTTAGTACATATTCAGTGCCTCCCCTATGTCATATGACTATAAAAGGGAGAGACTGTGTAAAATTAGTAACTGGCAGAACTACAGATGCTTGGATTTATTGGTATTACTACCAAAATTATTCCAAGACAAAATTATGTGATTAACAGTAAAGGTTACTGTCAGTCCTTATCTAAGAAAAGTATCTGCTGGTAATTTTTATTTTCACTCTCTTAATCCAACTGGATCAACATTCCCAAAATATTTTGTTAGCCTAATTCTATTCAGTAAAAGGTATGAAATTCTGTCATGGATCTAAAGTTATTAATGGTTTTATTTTCAAAGACAGTGTCATGAAAGTTCAATTTTCCATTCACAAGGAATTGCAATTGGTTTCTTGCCATTCTCTAAACATTTATGAAATTCCATTTTATTTCATTCAAAAGGAATTTCATTACAGATAAGTTCACAAAAATAAAATACCACCTTAATTTAGAAATAACAATATATCTTCTCCTCACAAAAATACATATGCTAAATTCCTCACAATGGTGAAGAAATTTTCTAAACACCAAGCCTTCTACCTCTTCATATAAAGAACGTCTGTTACTTAATGCTGTCACATCAAAATGCTGCAATGAAAAACTATATAAAATATTACCCTGGAATTTAGTTTTGTAGATACATAAATATTTTAAACGTTGAGGGTCTGTTTCCCAAGACCTGTAGGTGGTGAACTACTGTGTATAAAAATAACTTTCTTCAAATTTTTTAAAATTGGAAACATACAGTATGAAAAAATCAAAAACTTTATATTCATTAATCTTTCATCATTTGTCTTTTCTTCAGATGATCTCTCAAACAGGAGGCTTTTTCTTCAAAAAGCTGTTGTGTTTTATTTGTCCAGTAAACCACTTAGTCAACGCAAAAGGAAAAAATAGGAAGGTTAAAGCAGAAGAATGTTAATGGCACAGCTATATCATCTGATTTACTTTGTGTCATCTGTTGTCCCTTTGAATAACCTAAGCATGTGTTGACCTTGTCCTTGAAAGGGAAGGCTGCACAGTGCAGAATAGTTTCCTTAGTTCAAATCTTCTTTCACAGGAAAATTTGCAAACCAATAAAATGAGGTGGTTAGGAACACACATTTGACAACAGACTGAAATCTGCTCAAATTTAGGCTCTGCCACCTTTTAGATGTAAGATCTTGACAATTTTCTTAATTCCCAAGACCTGAATTTTTATCTCAAAAAATATACTAATAACATCTATCTCAAAAGTTTTCATGAGAATCAAAATTGTATATGAAAGTACATGAGGCCTAATGTCCCTCACATATTAAGAGTATAAAATATGGTCATAAAGACACAAATTTGAGTGAAGGATACACACTTACTATAGAAATGGATTTCTTTTCTTAAATTTCAATTTATTCATTTTAATTGGAGGCTAATTACTTTACAGTTGTAAAGTAATTGTATTGGTTTTGCCATACATCAACATGAATCCACCACAGGTGTACACATGTTCCCCATGCTGAATGCCCCTCCCACCTCCCTCCCCGTACCATCCCTCTGGGTCATCCCAGTGCACCAGCCCCAAGCATCCTGTATCCTGCATCAAACCTGGACTGGAGATTCATTTCTTCTATGATATTATACATGTTTCAATGCCATTCTCCCAAATCATCCCACCCTCGCCCTCTCCCACAGAGTCCAAAACACTGTTCTATACATCCGTGTCTCTTTTGCTGTCTTGCATACAGGGTTATCATTACCATCTTTCTAAATTCCATATATATGCATTAGTATACTGTATACACAATGGAGTATTACTCAGCCATTCAAAAGAATGCATTTGAATCAGTTCTAATGAGGTGGATGAAACTGGAGCCTATTATACAGAGTGAAGTAAGCCAGAAAAAAATGGATTTCTTGTCCCTTACTGCAAGAGTGTTTTTTGTTTTGTTTTGTTTCAAATATCTCACCTCTCTTCAACAGTTTGGCAGTATATATTCAGAGAAGTGATGTTTACAAATAAACCTGAGGTACCCACTGAATGGACTGATTCAAAATTAGGAAAGGAGCATATGTCAAGGCTGTATATTGTCACCCTGCTTATTTAACTTATATGCAGAGTATATCATGCAAAATGCCAGGCTGAATGAAGCTCATGCTGGAATAAAGATCTGGGAGAACTATCAAACACCCTCAGATATGCAGGAAGTATATCCAGCGGTAGAAAGTGAAAAGGATGAACTTCTTGATGAAAGTGAAAGGGGAGAGTGAAAAAGCTGGCTTAAAACTCAACATTCAAAAAACTAAGATTATGGCACTTGGTCCCATCACTGCATGGCAATTAGATGGGGAAACAATGGAAACAGTGACAGACTTTATTTTCTTGGGCTCCAAAATCATTGCAGATGGTGACTGCAGCCATTAAAAGACACTTGCTCCTTGGAAGAAAAGCTATGACAAACTTAGACAGCATACTCAAAAGCAGAGACATCACTTTGCCAACAATGGTCCATTTAGGCAAAGCTATAGTTTTTCCAGTAGTCATGTGTGGATATGAGAGTTGGACCATAAAGAAGGCTGAGCACCAAATAATTGAGGCTTTCAAACTGTAGTGCTGGAGAAAACTCTTGAGAGTCCCTTGGACAGCAAGGAGACCCAGCTAGTCAATCCTAAAGAAAATCAACCCTGAACATTCATTGGAAGGACTGACGCTGGAGCTGAAGCTCCTATATATTGGTCACCTGATGAGAGGAGCTGACTCAGTAGAAAGGACCCTGATGCTGGGAAATACTGAAGGCCGGAGGAGAAGGGGACAACAGAGGATGACATCACTGACTCAATGGACATGAATTTGAGGAAACTCTGAGAGATAGTGAAGGACAGGGAAACCTGGTGTGCTGCATCCATGGGGTCACAAAGAGTTGAACAAGACTGAGCGACTGAACTGAACTGAACTTACACAACGTTGCACACCTTGTATTACTGCTCAGTGGAACGCTAGTCACGTTCCTTCAAACAAATATGTCAGGCATTTACACTCTTAGTTTTGCATCTCTTATTATGTAGGGGCTTTTAGGAAGAATATCTTTCTGGGTCAGAACTTCCTCCCAATAATACTGTTTAAATCAATTTATTTTAAAACAGATAAACAGTAATGTAGAATTGTTTACAGTATAAACAATATATGTTCTTTTACCTGGCAGCATAAATAATATATAAATTATCTTTTTTATTCAATATTTGACTTGGCCACAGATTGTATGTTATTTTTATATTGTTATTCATTTAGCATTCTTGTTCAAAACCTGTATTATTCTATGTACAAAACCTGTATCATTTTTATAAACATATTTCTGAAAAGTATGCAAACTTAAAAATTAATGATATGAAGGTCTCTATCTTTAAAAAGTATAGGTTATTCCTATTTGGATAAGTATGGTTATGTTTGGCCTCTACTCAATGTTATATTTTATATACATTTTATTTGCTAAGCTATCTTGTGATCTTTTGCTTCTTTTCCCTTTATGCTTCAGAACTGATTGAAATTTCATATTTTATATTACTAGTATAAGGGAATTACACACTACTTGTATTCTTTCAGAACTTAATTTTAATTTTCAGATGGCATTTAAATATTTCTGTCTTATATAATTGAGAATAGCTAACATTTACAATTCCCACCAAATGAGAAGCTAGATATAACCATTTATTCAAGTTTAATTATCACACATCACATATATATCAATTATGTTCATATTTTTCAAGAATGCTTCTTGTTCTCCTATTATGCTATTTTTCATTTGTGACTGATCTTACTTGATATTTCAACACCACCTCAAACACTTTGTAGACTCTCCTGAGGAAATAAATCAAGTTTTTTTTTTTTTTTCTTTTTATGTAATTTCTGCTTCTCCTCAGGTCAATTATTTTATTCCCATGATTTTTCAGTTTGCTTTTTTTTTTCCAAATGATTAATGATTTTTAACTAGTCACATAAACACAAATAAAACATTGTCTTTTGATTGCAAGCAAGTTGCTTATATCCAGTTTTGAAAGTCTGTTCCAAACCTATTTATCCATTTTGTGTACAACCTGGCTGTGGCTGTGTGGGTAAGGGGCAGGGGCCAGGGGAATTTAAACAGAGCCTCCAATTGAAACTCTCTTATAGAAAATAGCCATTAGCCATGAGAATAAAAAAGTAAGAAAGATTTAATCTGGGTTTGTAAACTATACTATATTTTATTTTTAAATTTTCTCTCTTCCTTTGTATGTTTTCTAGGTAATTTTTGATAAGGTTCAAAGCAGCCTCTTCCTGTTTTTCTCTCATGCCAATCCATATTAAGAAGATGTAAAGGAGCATCACCACTTTATTTATGAGGTTCATGAGGTTACACTTGGGACTACAGAGTGACACGATGAAGGCTTTGAAGGAATCCTGGGCCCAAACTTTCCATATCTATCCTATTAATTACTCTATTTTTGGTCCCTCCCTTTCTCCTGTACTCAGTCCTGGCCACCTCAGTCAGTTCAGTCACTCAATCGTGTCCGACTGTGCGACCCCCAAAATCACAACATGACAGGCCTCCCTGTCCATCACCAACTCCCGGAGTTAACTCAAACTCATGTTCATTGAGTCGGCGATGCAATCCAGCCATCTCATCCTCTGTTGTCCCCTTCTCCTCCTGCCCCCAATCTCTCCCAGCATAAGGATATTTTCCAGTGAGTCAACTCTTTGCATGATGTGGCCAAATTATTGGAGTTTCAGCTTCAGCATCATCCTTCCAATGAACACCCAGGACTGGTCTCCTTTAGGATGGACTGATTGGATATCCTTGCAGTCCAAGGGACTCTCAAGAGTCTTCCCCAACAACACAGTTCAAAAGCATCAATTCTTCGGCACTTACCTTTCTTCACAGTCCAACTCTCACATCCATACACGGTCACTGGAAAAACAATAGCCTTGACTAGATGGACCTTTGTTGGCAAAGTAATATCTTTGCTTTTGAATATGCTATCTAGGTTGGTCATAACTTTCCTTCCAAGGGGTAAGTGTCTTTTAATTTCATCCCTGGAATCACCATCTGCAGTGATTTTGGAACCCATAAAAATTAAGTCAGCCACTATTTCCACTGTTTCCCCATCTATTTCCCATGAAATGATGGGACCGGATGCCATGATCTTCGTTTTCTGAATGTTGAGCTTTAAGCCAACTTATTCATTCTCCTCTTTCACTTTCATCAAGAGGCTTTTTAGTTCCTCTCCACTTTCAGCTATAAGGGTGGTGTCATCTGCATATCTGGGGTTATTGATATTTCTCCTGGCAAACTTGATTCCATCTTGTGCTTCTCCCAGCCCAGCGTTTCTCATGATGTACTCTGCATATAAGTTAAATAAGCAGGGTGACCATATACAGCCTTCACGTACTCCTTTTCCTATTTGGAACCAGTCTGTTGTTCCATGTCCAATTCTAACTGTTGCTTCCTGACCTGCATACAGATTTCCCAAGAGGCAGGTCAGGTGGTCTCGTATTCCCATCTCTCTCAGAATTTTCCACAGTTTATTGTGGTTCACACAATCAAAGGCTTTGTCATAGTCAATAAAGCAGAGATAGATCTTTTTCTGGAACTCTCTTGTTTTTTCCATGATCCAGCGGATGTTGGCAATTTGATCTCTGGTTCCTCTGCCTTTTCTAATACCAGCTTGAACATCTGGAAGTTCATGGTTCACGTACAGATGAAGCTTGGCTTGCAGAATTTTGAGCATTACTTTTACTTTACTAGTGTGTGAGATGAGAGCAATTGTGCAGTAGTTTGAGCATTCTTTGGCATTGCCTTTCTTTGGGATTGAAATGAAAAGTGACCTTTTCCAGTCCTGTGGCCATTGCTGAGTTTTCCAAATTTGTTGGCATATTGAGTGCAGCACTTTCACAGCATCATCTTCCAGGACTTGAAATAGCTCAACTGGAATTCCATCACTTCCACTACTTTTGTTCCTAGTGATGCTTTCTAAGGCCCACGTGCCTTCACATTCTAGGATGTCTGGCTCTGGGTGAGTGATCAAACCACCGTGATTATCTGGGTCATGAAGATCTTTTGTGTACAGTTCTGCTATGTATGCTTGCCACCTCTTTTTAATATTTTCTGCTTCTGTTAGGTCTATACCATTTCTGTCCTTTATCGAGCCCATCTTTGCATGAAATGTGCCCTTGGTATCTCTAATTTTCCTGAAGAGCTCTCTGGCCTTTCCCATTCTATTGTTTTCCTCTATTTCCTTGCAGTGATCACTGAGGAAGGTTTCTTATCTCTCCTTGTTATTCTTTGGAACTCTGCATTCAGAGGCTTATATCTTTCCTTTTCTCCTTTGCTTTTCGCTTCTCTTCTTTTCAGAGCTATTTGTAAGGCCTCCTCAGACAGCCATTTTGCTTTTTTTTTTTTTTTTGCATTTCTTTTCCATGGGGATGGTCTTGATCCCTGTCTCCTGTACAATGTCATGAACCTCTATCCATAGTTCATCAGGCACTCGGTCTATCAGATCTAGTCCCTTAAATCTATGTCTCACTTTTGATTTAGGTCATACCTGAATGATCTAGTGGTTTTCCCTACTTTCTTCAATTTAAGTCTGAATTTGGCAATAAGGAGTTCGTGATCTGAGCCACAGTCAGCTCCTGGTCTTGTTTTTGCTGACTGATTAGAGATTCTCCATCTTTGGCTGCAAACAATATAATCAATCTGATTCCGATGTTGACAATCTGGTGATGTCCATGTGTAGAGTCTTCTCTTGTGTTGTTGAAGAGGGTGTTTGCTATGACCAGTGCATTCTCTTGGCAAAACTCTATTAGTCTTTGCCCTGCTTCATTCTGTACTCCAAGGCCAAATTTGCCTGTGACTCCAGGTGTTTCTTGACTTCCTACTTTTGCATTCCAGTCCCCTATAGTGAAAAGGACATCATTTTGGGGTGTTAGTTCTAAAAGGTCTTGTAGGTCTTCATAGAACCGTTCAACTTCAGCTTCTTCAGCATTACTGGTTGGGGCATAGGCTTGGATTACCATGATATTGAATTTTTTGCCTTAGAAACAAACAGAGCTCATTCTGTCGCTTTTGAGATTGCATCCAAGTACTGCATTTCAGACTCTTTTGTTGACCCTGATGGCTAATCCATTTCTTCTAAGGGATTCCTGCCCCCAGAAGTAGATCAAGGGCCACAGCCAAGATGAGCTATCACACCGGCAAGGTCAGGGCAGCGACCGGGAGGAGCTACCACACTCCTGAGTTCAGGGGTGGAGGCTGAGAGGAGCTAATCCACGTTCAAGGTCAGGAGGGGTGGTTGTGAGGAGATACCCCTCATCCAAACTATGGAGCAGTGGCTGCGCTTTGCTGGAGCAACTGTGAAGAGATACCCCACGTCAAAGGTAAGAGAAACCCAAGTAAGATGATAGGTGTTGTGAGAGGGCATCACAGGGCAGACACACTGAAACCTTAATCACAGAAAACTAGCTAATCTGATCACATGGACCACAGTCTTATCTAACTCAATGAAACTAAGCCATTCCATGTGAGGCCACCCAAGAAAGGTGGGTCATGATGGAGGGGTCTGACAGAATGTGGTCCACTGGAGAAGGGAATGGCAAACCACTTCAGTTTTCTTGCCTTGAGAACCCCATAAACAATATGAAAAGGCAAAATGATAGGATAGTGAAAGGGGAACTCCCCGGGTTGGTAGGTGCCCAATATGCTACTGGAGATCAGTGGAGAAATAACTCCAGAAAGAATGAAGGGATGGAGCCAAAGCAAAAAACAGTACCCAGTTGTGGATGTGACTGGTGATAGAAGCATGGTTCGATGCTGTAAAGAGCAATGTTGCATAGGAACCTGGAATGTCAGGTCCATGAATCAAGGCAAATTGGAAGTGGTCAAACAGGAGATGGCAAGAATGAACATTGACATTCTAGGAATCAGCGAACTAAAATGGACTGGAATGGGTGAATTTAACTCAGATGACCTGGCCATCTGCAATGCCATATTTCCTTTGTGTCATTTGGGGATAGGAGCCCTCTCTGCCACATACATCCTCTTCTGTGCTGCTATGGTTTTTGGACTTCACCAGGATGAATTCTGGCTCAAGCTTTATAGAAGTGTTCCATTTAAAGATAGGCTGTTGACAATATACTCTGCTAATTCCATTACCTTTATGGGTTTCCCACTCTTTTGTTCATTCAGCTAAATTGCATTTTGGGAGGGCAGGAAAGTGAAAGCTTACATTTAATATACAATTTTGAAGCAGAAGTTAGAAATGCCGTCTTGAAGAGGGTTTGAACTTACACTGAATTCTGTGTCTATTGTTATTAAATGGGAAGTCTGCTTGGATTAGATGTCCTGATGAAAAAAAAATTTGCACAATTTAAATAATAAGAATTGTCTATACATGTATAATCAAGACACTCAACCATTTGGGTATTTTCATATTCCAATAATTGCTTTACTTTTTAAGAAACATTAAATGCTTATTAAAATTCCCTGAAATGAAATAGTGCTTTACCCTCTTACAAACTATATTTATCTCTATTTACTCAAATCAGTTGCCCTTATAACATGAATAGTTGGACTTATGTGGAAGTCTACTAATTTCTACAAGACTATCACCAAAAAGGAATTGTTTACTTTAGAAAGCAAGCATTTTTCAGAATTCCTGTTTTTTTTGCCATTTCTTTTACACGTCTTATGCTCTTTGTGTGAGTCCTTTCATTGATTTATGTAAAAAGAAATACCCTGGCTAGTACTTATTACAGAATCTTGTTACTTACTTTCATCTATTTGTCTTGTGATGTTTGAGTCTCTTCTCTGTGTATCTTATCTCTATGTGTGTATCTCTTCTCTTATCTCTCCTTCAGAAAAGGGGAAATAAAGCTGACTGACTAAGAACCACTGTTCAGAGATGTAGGATTTTTAGTTACTAATTAGGACTCAGCTATTTCTATTAATTGCCCTTATTTAATAGTGCTGAAAGTCTGCATCAGCAGGATTCCAAAGAATAAATAATGAATCACAGGAACTTTTAGAGGGTGTTATATATGGGTGTGAGAGTTGGACTGTGAAGAAGGCTGAGTGCTGAAGAATTGATGCTTTTGAACTGCGGTATTGGAGAAGACTCTTGAGAATCCTTGGACTGCAAGGAGATCTAACCAGTCCATTCTGAAGGAGATCTGCTCTGGGATTTCTTTAGAAGGAATGATGCTAAGCTGAAACTCCAGTACTTTGGCCACCTCATGAGAAGAGTTGACTCATTGGAAAAGACTCTGATGCTGGGAGAGACTGGGGGCAGGAGGAGAAGGGGACGACAGAGGATGAGATGGCTGGATGGCATCACGGACTCGATGGACATGAGTCTGAGTGAACTCCGGGAGTTGGTGATGGACAGGGAGGCCTGGCGTGTTAGGATTCATTGGGTCGCAAAGAGTTGGACACGACTGAGCGACTGAACTGAACTGAACTGATGACCTGAATATGTCTCCCCCCAAATTCTACTTTCCACAGATAAGTTTAGATGAAGTCGTGAGGATGAGCCCCTGGTGATGAAATCAGTGCCCCTGAAAGAAGAGACATCAGAGAATTTATTCTCTCTCCAACCATGCACAACTAGAAAAAGCCATGGGAGGCTACAGCAAGAATTGGCAAACCATGAAGTGGGTCTTCCCAGAACTTGACCATACTGTCACCCTGATAGACTTCCAGCTTCCAGGATTGTGAGAAAATAAGGGTCTACTGTTTAAGCCAGGTCTATGGTATTTTGTTAAGACAGCCCAGGCTGACTAAGACAGAGGGGCAAATCTACTGCCACTCTCTTGATTCCTGCAATCAAATCCTTGTTATTGGAGACCTAGCAACTTATCCAGTAAGACAGTACATCAAACTTGAAGCATGTTGTTCTGAAATGCTACCACTGCTGGGCCTTTAACAGGAAAACCCATGTGTTTTTGTTTGTTTGTTTAAACATGATGGTTCCTGAATCATATCACCCTCTATGTTTTATCCACAATGCGAAACTCCATTATTACCACATAGAATTTGTGCCTGAAACAACTCTAATTATAAAGATTTTAGTATAATAATTTCCTTCATATTGTCATTTTCCATTCTTACTGTAATATAGCATGACTTCTCATGAGATAGAGAGAGGAAAGAAAGAAGAAAAATAAGAAAGGGAATGAAGGAAGGAAAGAGAGACAAGGCAGGGAAATGATTTAAAAAAATAAAACAACATATGGCTTCTTTACTGGTTCCATTTTATGTATCTAAACTTGTTCCTAAACTTTCACATACATTATAAATTTACATAAAACAATTGAAGAAATTAGAGCACATTTATTGGGTGAACCCCTGCCAAGATATAAAAATAATACATAAATCATGGTATACAAATTCCAGGCCAAGAGGAAGCTAATTAGCAACTATTTTGGCTGCTTTCATATTGAATCTTTTTCTAGTATTTTCGTAAAGAATATTAGTATCTCTTTCATTCACTCACCCTGAAATGAGTGAATCAAGTTAACTTTTAGTCTATTTCTTTAATATGTGTTGATATACATACAAAAATAAGGAATAAATTACTTTTGTTTCCACCTGCCTTCCTATTAGTAACTAAATGTAAGTTTTCCAAGTACTACTAGTGCACTGATGGATGGTTACTTACTTTATGGCTGCATTTAAGTTGCTGAGGTACAATCTGTAACAAAACATAAATCAGTCAGCATGAGGGTAGACATAAATATCGATTCTGGTGGTGAAAATCCTCAGGAGATGGTTTTTCGAAAGCCACATATTAAGACTAAGTCTATGCAGAAATATCATTGAGCATTTATTGATCTTTGGCTAAATAAGTATACAAATAATGGTACAGAACTTTTCACTGTTGCCAGTGGACCTAAATTACATGTTTTAGATCTAAAATCTTAAATATTTCTAATATACAAGTAGATAATTAAATGTTTTGATAAAACAGAAGTCATTGTTGCTGTACATAAAATCACTGATTTCTTTGTAAAATCTCAGTGGCCGAAAAAGAAGACATGAAAAATAATTGCCTTGTAAGGATATAGACAATCACAAAATAAATAACTAAATAAATAAGAGAGAAGTATTGTTTTGGTTGGTTCACAATGGGTGAATCAGAAGTATGAACTGATAAAGATTTCTTTGTGTCTAGCTTATTTGCCAAGAGAGGTAAGAAATCTACAGGAACATTGATAGTAAAATTTGAAAAATCACATAGAAATGTTGTTATCACTTCTATCACAGTTTTGGCTGCTGTCCCTGCAGCTGTTACTAAAAGCAGAAATTGTATTACAGGAAAAAGTATGAAACAGAGGAGATATATGCTAAATGAACAAATAAAACTTACTTAACTCTTCATGAGAAGATGTTTTATACTGTGGCATTCACCCTAATTTATTTTACATAAAAGGAACGAATGTTAAATATATAGTATTTTAAAAGATGATAGTGATACAATGTCACTGAACACTTAGGGACCTTTCCTTTCTTCAGCCTTTTCTCAGTAAAGCTCCTGGAGTGAGTCTCAAAATGTGTGCCAGATGGTACCTTTCCTCAAAGCCTTCTAATTGCTGCCCACGGCCCTCAGTGGAACCGTGTTCCTGAGAGTAACCAGTAAGTTTGACATTCTCTAATCCCATGGTGGCTCTCTCTTCATCCCCTGCCCTCTCCTTTGCTCTCCATATCCCAGCCCTTTCCCTCATTGTTGATTACTGAGTATGCTATTCACTCTCTTCTCTTTGGGTTTTTATGCTTCATCAAAGTATATCTCATAATTAGAGTATTCCCTAAGCACTCCACATAAAATAGGATCAGCTACTTACAAGCACACATAACAGTTTGGGAGATGCCTGTGCCCATTTCCTTTATCAAACTTTATTTTTGTTCATTGTACTTTTTGTCATTGAGTTTACTGTGCATTTGATTGTTTATTTGCTTGATTTTAGCCCTACGTCTCCCCAGGAATTGAAAGTTCCTCAAGGGCAGAGATTTTGACTCTTTTGTTTATTGCTGTATATCCTGTTCCTGGAATAAAGAGACTCAATAAATACTGTTAAAAGCCTAATACTACAAATTACCAACAATTCCCACACTTGCCTAATTTAATCTTTATATTATTATGAACCACATCTTATAGATAATTTAAATTACATAAATTCCCAAATATTACCACCTTGCAATTTTTAGATAAGGTCTTCTGCACACTTTGTTTGATTTGTTGCTTAGTATAGTGGTTTCTCTACTCTCTGCATTGCACTTTTGAGGTTGCCAATCATTTAGTAATTCAGAAGCCAATTTAATGGTCAGCCTAAAAATGTAAAATGAAATAATATTCACTATATATCATCTGTCTTAGTCACCAATCCCAGGGCCAGAAAAAATAAAGCAACAAACAGAACTGAAGTTGTTTATAGTTCAAACCTCAAATAGTGCCATTTATTTTGGTTTTCTCTTTTATGTAAAGGGAGTATGTTGCCCTACATTTAATTCAGGCAACTACGTGCAGCATTGCTATAAGGAAAAACCAATAAATACCATGTTTTACTCAGCCCTGTCATCCCTAAAGTTCTGTGCCTCCTGCTGTTTTCAAACTGTGCGTCAGTAGTTCAGAAAAGGTGTTAGATTCTCCCCGCCAATTACCCAACACACAACATGTCAATTCCCATGAATTCCTTACACTAGATACTGCCATGTAAATGGAGGACTACATTTTTCATACCTTCCCTTATCTTTTCTATGCATGAAGGTGAGATACATCCAATATGTGTTAAAAATACATCATTCAAATGGTGTTCTAGTGATTCCAATTGCTGTATCTTATACCAAGCCTTACATTTTCTTTTTAATAATTAAATGTGATCATCTATGCTGAAAGGATGCTTTAAGTGATTATCACAATAGGCTCTTAGTTCTGTGTTATTTAAAGAATGGAAACATTAAGACATCTAATCAACACTTAGCATCAAGTGTAAGACAAAAGTGTAAGAAAGACATATTTATAAGAATTTAGATATCCACAGTTTCCCATAACTATCTTCCATAAAAATTCTCAACTGCATATCAATTGTCATTTTACCTAATACGGCAATATGATTACAAATATCCAGAACCAAGAAATTTATTCAAGTTGTTATCTTTCTTGACTGTGCAATATTAAAAAATAACTCCATCAAATTTTATCATAAACATTTCTGAACTAAAAGGGAATAGCCCTACATAGCTTATATAAGAAGAGATTTTATAGTTTATTTGACTTAGGTAAGTGATTGTATTAAAACGTAGGCAATAATGATTCCTTATTACCTAAGTAGAGTTAAGTTATCTTTCTTTTAAAGCTTTATAAAATTTTTAAGAACTTATAAAGCATCTTGTGTGAAATGAAAGAAAAGATGGATTTAACTGTCAAAAAATGGATAAAAAGAATTAAGACATATCACAGAATTTTGTGCTTATTTTTCCCCCTTTTGGGGCAATCGATGAATATACTGGTTGTTTACTTGTATAGTCACAAATATACAAATGTACTTGTAATGGTTAATTTTATGTGACAACTTGTCGAGGCGATCATAAGTTGAGATCAGTTAGATCAGTTAGCTGCTCAGTCACGTCCAACTCTTTGTGACCTCACAGACTGCAGCACTCCAGGGTTCCCTGTCCATCACCAACTCCCAGAGCTTGCTCAAACTCATGTCCATCTAGTCAATAATATCATCAAACCATCTCATCCTCTGTCATCTCCTTCACCTCCTGCCTTCAATCTTTCCGAGCATCGGGGCCTTTTCCAGTGAGTTAGTTCTTCACATCAGGTGGCCAAAGTATGGGAGCTTCAGCTTTAGCATCAGTCCTTCCAAAGAATACTCAGGACATGATGATCAGATATTTCATCAAATATTATTCTTGATGTTTCTATGAGGGTGTTTTTGGACGAGGTTTATACTTAAATCAATGGACTTTGAGTGAAGCAGAATGCTCACAATAATGTGTGGGGGTGGAGTTCATCTACCCAGTTGAGTATCTGAAAAGAACAAGGGACTGTCCTCTCCTCCCCTCAACCCCAGCAAAATGAAATCTGCAGCAGATTGCTTCTAGTCTTCAACTTCAGTTCTCCAACCTGTCTGCCTACACTGCAGGTTTCAGACTTGGCATCTTCTATAAATACACAAGGCAATTCTATTACATATATATAAAAGCAACTTAGGTAAGTAGTTGCATTAAAACATAGACAACACTGGTTCTTTATTATTTAAGTAAAATTTAGCTAATTTTTTTTATACTTTACATTATTTTGAGAACACCCACATGCATGCACACATATTCTATTTCTCTGTTTCTCCAAAAAAAACCTGACTACATTATTTATCCAGAGAAGAGATGAAAGAAGTGGGAAAAGAGCATGGGAAAATATCTAAGCTATTTATTTAATACAAACCATTATAAAATATTAAATTTCTATAATCATATTATATTTCAAAGACTATCAGTTCAAAGTTTTAATGAATTTTCAACCTCTCTTTTCTGTAACAAAGTACAGAGATAATGATTAGTATTGGAATGTTGCCATAGAAACGGTCAGCTCCTATCTTACATAAATATTGATATGTTTAACAATACAGTATGAAACCATATGACACCAAATCAGCCTTCAAGTGTAATTTGTTTTTCTGTAATAATTATCCTATTTTTTTAGATAATGATGTATTTTTCTGGCAATCTATTATCTTATGAAACTAAATATTTCCTAAGCGTCTTTATGGAACTGATTGGTTAACCAATTAAAAATAAGTGTTATATGAGGCAATGGGAAATGTAACTTACTGTGTGTGAAACTGCATTGTGTACATATGATGAATTCATTGCAGTCAGTATTAAGTAGAAATAGATTCCTAAACTTTCTAATATTTATACCTTCAGTCTCTTTTCATTCAAATAAGAAACATAAACTAATATCTGAATAGCTTACTGTTTATTCATATGGTTGACCTATGAAAGTTAAGAATTTGGAAATATGCAACTTTATGACAAAATAATCTTAACTTTTTTCTTATTTAAATTTTACCTAACCTGTAAATCAGGGATTTGATATGTATGCTTGTTTCCCTTTATGTTATTAATATACAAGTTAATATTAACACATTAAAACCAATATTTTTATAAATATATTCTATGTATGTACTGTAAGGCACTATAACCATATACACTATTATTCTTGCTGACTGTATTTTTTTATTTGGTCATCATGCACTAATAGAAATCCTTGCAGTAAATAGAAATCCTTTTATAAAAGCTTTCTACTTTTCTGGAGTCAGACTGTCTGGTACTTAGTATCCAATTCATGACCCATGGAGACACTCACCAACAAAAAAAGAATATTGAGTGTGACAACTCACCACAAAATACATCGTGAAAAACAATGACTAAACTAAATGATGTCATATACAAAGATACTTATGAGAAGCAGAGATCACCAGCCATTACATGTCATCCAACTATTCCACCATATCTCAGGAAGGGAATTTTTTAAAATGTTTACTGAGAATACTTGGACAAAAAAACCCAAAAACCAGAATACAGATGTGAACGTTAGAACTTATGATGTTTTGGAGTAAAGTACCAGATTGTCTTTTCAAACTTGCTGATTTGAAAATAAATAAGGGAATAAAAGAATGGTAATAAAAATAAACTTGGGCCAAATGTATTTTGGGTTACATAGAGAAGCACTTTTAATTTAGTGCTGCCTTAGTGAAAAGAGTAAATCATCTCCAATTTAATATGTATTCTTTTTCATTCAAACCATTGTTTTAAATTACGGAAGCCAAGTTGTTTTTAATGATCATTACTTTATGTTCCACGGAGAAAAGAGGAATGGTTTGCCAAGCTGGAAATTTCAAAGGCAGAAAAGAGATAAACCACAAACAATGAGCACTCAAAGGATAAAATGTTTACTGGTTACTATTTTGTTACTTAGAATTACAGACATTAGATTATTCCTGGAACGTCTTGCTTAGAAGAGTTGTTTTAGATACACAGAATACCATCTCTATTTCTGCATATCTTTGTGACAGATATGCATTCAAAGAAAGTAAAGTCCTGAAGTCTAATCATTAATCTCTTGTGTAAACATTATCTCACCTTCTATTTTTAACACATTTAATAAAGCCAGCACTTTATTACAGCACTTTATTTATTATTTTGTTCTACCATTTTGGAACAACACTTTTTGATTATCTGAATAATAAAAATTGACCTCTATAATATGAATGGTATAAATATACTAATTAAAAACAGATTGCTAGAGTGGATGAATAAAAAGGCCCCATTATATCTTATTTATAAGAAAAATTCACTTTAAGTATAAAATCTCACATTGGTTAAAAGTAAAGGAACGGGAAAATATTTACCTTCCTAACAGTAATAAAATGAAAGCTGGAATTGCTATATTAATTTCAGATTAAACAAATTTGAGACCAAAAAATGACAGATGATTAAGAAGAGTGTTGCATGATGATAAAATAGTCAATTTGTTAATTCTCCAAAAAAGATGTAATAATCTCAAATGTGCTTCCACATAACAATACAGAATTAAAATGTGTGTGGCAAAAACTGATAGAATGATGCAAGGAGAAATAGGCCAACCTACCCTTGTAGTTCAATTCGTCAGCTTTTCTCTTTCAGTAATTCACAGATCAAAAAGGTACAAAATCAGAAAAGATAGCTGACCTAAATAGCACTAAATAATCTAATCAACATTTATAGAATACTCCACTCAATAATAGGAAAATATGTTCTGGGCTATAAAATATACCTTAAAATATTAGAATAGAAATCAAAGTATGTTCTTATCTACATGGAATTAAATTAGGAATCAATAATAGAAGATAGTTGGAAATTCCAAATATTTGGAATAACATAATTCTAAATAATACATGGGTCAAAGAAGAATTCTCAAGTAAAAAGTTTAAAAAATATATTTGAACTTATAGAACATAAAAGATCAAATTTTATAGAAAATTAGTTCTAAGGATTTAGAAATAAGTGCATACATTGGAAAAATAGGAAGATTTGAAGTTAATTAATTATTAAAGCATTCACCTTAGGAAATTTTGGAAAGAAGACCATTTTAAGTTAAAGAAAATAAGTAATTTAAAAAGAGCAGAAATTAATGAATTTGAAATCAAGAAATAGATAAGAGAAAATGAATGAAAGTAAAAGTTGATTCTTTTAAAAGATTTTTGAAAAGATTAATAAAACTAATAAACCTCTACTGATGCAACCCAATAAAATAAAGAAGTCATAAATTAATACTAGAAATGAAAGAAGTCCATTACCACTAATATCATGGACATAAAGAGTGATAAAGGAATACTATCAACAACTCTGTGTTCACAAATATACTAAATTTGAAAAATAGAATAACTCCCTGAAAGACATAATCAACTAAAACTCATTCAAGGATAAACAAAAAATCTAAATAGACCATTGTGTGTATTAAGTCACTTCAGTTGTGTCTGGCTCTCTGCGACCCTATGGTAGCCCGCCAGCCTCCTCTGTTTATGGAATTTGCCAGGCAAGAATACTGGAGTGGATTGTCATGCTCTTCTCAAGGGGATCTTCTCGACCCAGGAATCGAACCCACATTTCCTATGTCTCCTGCACTGGCAGGCAGGTTCTTTACCACTAGCGCCACCTGGGAAGGCCCAACAGACCTATATGTGTTCAGGAAATTGAACCAATAATTACAAAAAAGAAATCCTCAAACTCAGAAGCTTTCCCTGGTAAATTATATCAAACATTTAAGGAATAAATGATACTAACTTCTCACAATCTTTCCCAAAATATAAAAACAAAGTGACCCATTATTAACTCATTGCTCTAATACCAAACTGAAAGCCAGTATCTTTCATCAAAATAAATGCAAAAATCTTCCAGACAATATTGCAACTGAATTTAACTCTAGATTAAAAGAATCATATACCATGACCAGATGGAATTTATGCCACCTATAAAAGGCTAATTCAATACTATAGCAATAATAATCAATCAATATAATTCACTGCATTAATAATATGTAAAAAATAAACATCATTCACTGACGATTTTATAAAGCTCAGAAAACTAAAAATAGAAGAGAATTTCCTCCACTTGACGTAAAACATTTACAGCTCTACAGCTAACATCAAACATCAAGCATGTGGCAAAATAACAGATGCTTTATCACAAATATCAGAAACAATATAAGGATTTCGTCTCTTTCACCACTCCTATACAACATTTTACTGGAAGCCCTAGTTAGCCTATTAACAAGAAAAGTAAGCAAAATGTATAAATATTGGAAATAAAGAAATAAGACTTTTCTTGTTCATAGATAATATGATTTTTAAAAATCCCAAACAGTTGACAAAAAATAGCCTGGAACTAAAAAGTATTACACAGTTGTCGGATATAAGGTTAATATTCTAAAAATTGATAGCTTTTCTATATTCAAGCAATATACAATTGGAATCTGAAAAAAATACCACCGAAAATAATGAAATACATAGATGTAAATCTAAAAAAATACACACAGAATTTAAAAATTCTAGTAAAAGAAAAACAAAAGGTCTAAAGAACTGAAATTTCATGTTAATCAGATGGAAGACTTGAAGTTATTATTATATTACCAACTTCATCTATAATTTCAGCACCATCTCAATCAAAATCACAGCCATCCTAAATCTGTGGATAAGACAAAGAACCAAAAATAATCAAGAAGAATAAAATTACAAGGCTTACATTACCAATTTCAAGATTCTTTATAAAGCTATGTTAGTTAGGGCAGCATGGTATTGGGGAAACAATTGAAACATTGGTCATTAGAACAGAAAAAAAGAGCTCATAAATAGACAACACAAATATAGGCAACTGATCTATGTTCCTGCAATCACAAAGGAACACAGGCAATTTCAATAAATAAAGGACAAACTTTTCAACAAATACTACCAGAGGAATTGGATGTCAATATTCAAAAAAGAATAAACATATAAACAAGCATTATACCTTTCTCAAAAATGATCTCAAAATCATAGATCTAAGTTTAAAATGCAAAATTCTTAGTAGAAAACATAGGAGAAAGTCTATATGACCTAATGATCATGAGTTTTTAGATTCAACACCAAAAGTACAATCCATATGGAAGAAAAAAACTGGTAATTTCATTAAAACTACAGGTCTAAGCTCTGTGAAATACACTGTCATTAGAATTTAGAGTAAAGACACAGACTTGAAGAATATATTTTTCAAAGATATTTTTGGTAAAGGTCTTGGATCCAAAATATGCAAAATATGCAAAAAAATTTTATAACTCAACAATAAGAAAACAAGCAACTCAGTTTTAAAACTGAACAAAAGAAGAGTTCAGAGACCTCATCAATGAATATATATAGATGAAAAATAAAATACAAAAATATATACTACATCATACTTCATTAAGGAATTTTGAATTAAAACAGTAATGAAATATCACTATACAACTATTATAATAACTATAGTTTAAAATATATTCATATTACAAATTTCTGGCAAGGATGCAGAGCAACAGGAATGCTAATCTATTAGTAGAGGAAATGTAAAATGCATAACTTTGGAAGATAATTTGGATGTTTCTTACAAATCTAAATGTAACCTTGCCATATGATCTTTCAGCCAAATCTAGATACTTAACTGATCAGAAATGTTATGTCCACACAAAAGCCTACATATGAATATTTATAGCAGATTTATTCTTATTCTCTGAAAAGGAAGACACCAGTAGCCCCATTAATAGGTAAATGTATAAACAAGTTGTGGCACAATATAGTGTAATATTATTAAATAATTAAAATGAGTTATTAAGCCACATCAAGGGCTTCCTGATAGCTCAGTTGGTAAAAAATCCACTTGCAGTGCAGGAGATCCTGGTTCAATTCCTGGGTCAGGAAGATCCACTGGAGAAGGGATAGGCTACCCACTCCAGTATTCTTGAGATTTCCTGGTAGCTCGGTTGGTAAAGAATCTACCTTCAATGCAGGAGACCTGGGTTTGATCCCTGACTTGGGAAGATCCCCTGGAGAAGGGAAAGGCTACCCATTCCAGTATTCTGGCCTGGAGAATTCAATTGGCTGTATAGTCCATGCGGTCACAAAGAGTCAGACATGACTGAGCAACTTTCACTTTCACTTTCACTAAGTCACAAAAGGTATGAATCAACTGTAAGTGCATATCACTAAATGAAAGAGGCCAATCTGAAAAGGCTATGTATTTATGATTCTAGTTATAGAGAAACATAGAAAAGTCAAAACTACAGAGACAGAAAAAAAATTGATAATTCCCAGGGATTTGTGGTGTCAGAATATGTTTGAATAGGTTAAATACAGGGCATGTTTTAAAGTGGTGACTGTATCCTATATGTAATTGCATTTCTGGGTACATGATGTTATCCATTTGTCAAAATGAATACAACCTTATAGTTCAAAGAGTAAATCTTAATGTATGCAAATTAAAAAAAATAATTTAGTAGGTTGAAGAATCCCAGGAAGGAATGAAAAATAGGACAAAACAATCTAATTGTATTTAAAATGTCTGAAATGACCTTTCTGAAAAGAACAGGGGGAAATGTGTTGACCACAGGCACTTTGGAAATGAAAGACATAAGTAAATTTAGAAACAAAAGAAATTTTTAATCAGCACCATATTCTAGCTAATAACAATGTGTTCCCATGAAGTTATAGATTAAGAATTCTGATATTGCTATACATGTATGCTGGTATTGAAAACTGATGACTGATGGTAGGTGAAAGCCATGTTTCCCACTATTGCAGTGAGAGTTTACAAAGAAGTTGAAGGGGAAACCAGTGTAATCCATGCAGTAGTCATCTAGAGTTGAACTCCTATTCAACTGAAGTTCAGACATATATATATGGAAATATTTATGGATTGAAGTGTATAGATAGGTTGTATTCACACATATACTTCCTTGTTCTGCTAGTTGACAGGGTCTAGAAACAACGCAGGCCTCACTGCAGTAAGCAGACCAAGCACCCAGATGTTGGCTTCTGATTTCACTCATTAATAAAATGAAACAGGGCTCCTATGAGAAAGGACAAATTTTAGGCCCAGGGCAGGGGATACACAAATGAGCCTGGAGTAGTTTAAAGTGACAGAAAGTAATGAAATGCTCAAAAACCAAAAGAGAGAGAAAAAAACCTGCACAAAATGATGTAATGTTCTCAGTTGCTCAGTCAAGAACAATTCTTTGCGACCCCATGGACAGTGGCCTGCCAGGCCCCTCTATCCATGAGATTTTTCAGGCAAGAATATTAGAAGGGGTTACTATTTCCTCCTTCAGGGAATCTTTCCAATCTAGGAATTGAACCCAGGTCTCCTGCATCTTCTGCATGTGGATTCTTTACCACTGAGCCATCTGTAGAGGTATGTAAATGTTATACAGAATTTAACAGAGAATTCCACAGAAGGGGCCCCAAAAACAAACCAGGAAAATAATTTGATCATATAAATCAATACAGAAGAACTAGATTATAACCCATTCATAAAATAGCTATCCAAGATTCCATGCTGATATAAATAAAAGATGAAATAAATAAATAATGAAAGAATAGTGATAAATCTCTCATGCAGCAAAATTCCAAATACATATACAGATACTATGACCTTAGGCTGGGAGCGCATACACATCCACTCCATATGTGTGGACTGAATAGGTTGACTTCTTTCAAAAGAGTACACCACGAAATGCGGGAAGGAGTAGAATAATTTTACAGTGAAGAAACCTGGCAAGCTATCTCAGCCAGGTTACCAGTAATAGTTACCAGTTAGCATCAATAATGATAAGGCTTGTTGATAGCATATAATCTTGATATGAGGTAAAGAAATGGCACATTTCCTCTTTGCCCTTCCTCCCTCAAGTTCACAACTCCAGTGTAATCATGAGAAAAATCACATTAGACAAATCCCAATTGAAGAGCATTATATAAAATTGTACCTGCTCTCAAAAATGCCAAGGTCATTAAAAACCAGGAGTGCCTGAGAAACTATCACAGATAAGAGAAGTCTTCAGAGACCTGACAATTAAATGTCATGCTGTATCTTGAATGGGAAATGCCATAATAGCAAAGGACATTGGGTAAAACTAAGGAACTATGACAAAAGCAGAACTTTAATCAATGTTAATAACTCAATTGATTCCTTATCAATAAAAGGGGAAATTTGGTGCAGAGTATATGAGACCTGATTGAAATATCTTGCAATGTTTCTATAAATCTCAAAAAAGTATTCTAAAAATTTCAAAAATTTAAACTTCATTTAAAATATCTGATAGTGTACTTTTAATAATGTTACCTATCTATTTATTTTCAATTGGCCTCATAAGTCAATATCGCTCAGTCGTGTCCGACTCTTGGCGACCCCATGGACTGCTGCACGACAGGCCTCCCTGTCCATCACCAAATCTCGGAGTTCACCCAAACTCATGTCCATTGAGTCGGTGATGACATCCAACCATCTCATCCTCTGTCATCCCCTTCTCCTCCTGCCCTCAATCTTTCCCAGCATCAGGGTCTTTTCAAATTAGTCAGCTGTTTGCATCAGGTGTCCAAAGTATTGGAGTTTCAGCTTCAACATCAGTCATTCCATTGAACACCCAGGACTGATCTCCTTTAGGATGGACTGGTTGGATCTCCTTGCAGTCCAAGGGACTCTCAAGAGTCTTCTCCAACACCACAGTTTAAAAGCATCAGTTCTTCTGCACTCAGCTTTCTTTATTGTCCAACTCTCACATCCATACATGACTACTGGAAAAACCATAGCCTTGATTAGATGGACCTTTGTTGGCAAAGTAATATCTCTGCTTTTTAATATGCTGTCTAGGTTGGTCATAACATTTCTTCCA
This sequence comes from Oryx dammah, assembly GCF_014754425.2. Lineage (NCBI taxonomy): Eukaryota > Metazoa > Chordata > Mammalia > Artiodactyla > Bovidae > Oryx > Oryx dammah. The sequence goes on from NW_024070196.1 coordinate 23,371,677, forward strand.
AGGAGTAAGTGTCTTTTAAAATCATGGCTGCAGTTACCATCTGCACTGATTTTGGAGCCCCCCCAAAAATAAAGTCAGCCACTCCTTCCACTGTTTCCCCCTCTATTTGCCACAAAGTGATGGAACCAGAGATCAAATTGACATCCGCTGGATCATCAAAAAAGCAAGAGAGTTCCAGAAAAACATCTATTTCTGCTTTACTGACTATGCTAAAGCCTTTGACTGTGTGGATCACAATAAACTGGAAAATTGTGAAATAGATGGGAATACCAGACCACCTGACCTGCCTCTTGAGAAACCTGTATGCAGGTCAGGAAGCAACAGAGAGAACTGGACATGGAACAACAGACTGGTTCCAAATAGAAAAACACTGAGCTGGAGGAAGCACAAGCTGGAATCCAGACTGCCAGGAGAAATATCAATGAACTTAGATATGCAGATCACACCACCCTTATGGCAGAAAGTGAAGAAGAATTAAAGAGCCTCATGATTAAAGTGAGAGGACAGTGCAAAAGTTCGCTTAAAGCTCAACGTTCAGAAAGCTAAGATCAGGGCATCCGATCCCATCACTTCACGGCAAATAGATGGGGAAACAGTGGCTGACTTTATTTTTCTGGGCTCCAAATCACTGCAGATGGTGATTGCAGCCATGAAATTAAAAGACACTTACTCCTTGGAAGGAAAGTTATGGCCAACCTAGACAGCATGTTAAAAAGCAGAGACATTACTTTGCCAACAAAGATCCATCTAGCAAGGCTATGGTTTTTCCAGTAGTCATGTATGGATGTGAGAGTTGGACTATAAAGGAAGCTGAGTGCCGAGGAATTGATAGTTGTGAACTGTGGTATTGGAGAAGACTCTTGAGAGTCCCTTGGACTGCAAGGAGATTCAACCAGTCCATCCTAAAGGAGATCAGTCCTGGGTGTTCAATGGAAGGACTGATGTTGAAGCTGAAACTCCAATACTTTGGCCACATGATGTGAAGAGCTGACTCACTTGAAAAGACCCTGATGCTGGGAAAGATTGAGGGCAGGAGGAGAAGGGGATGACAGAGGATAAGATGGTTGGATGGCATCACCGACTCGATAGAAGTGGGTTTGGGTGAACTCGGGGATTTGGTGATGGACAGGGAGGCCTGGCATGCTGTGGTTCATAGGTTCACGAAGAGTTGGACACGACTGAGCAACTGAACTGAATTGATGGGCCCAGAAGCCATGCTCTTGGCCTCACAGAGGTAATGGAAAATGTGTGGGTGTATTAGTAGCTCAGTCATTCCAACTCTTTGTCACCCCATGAACTATAGCCCACCAGGCTCCTTTGTCTATGGAATTTTCCAGGCAAGAATACTGGAGTGAGTTGCCATTTCCTTCTCCAGGGGAATCTTCCCAACCCAGCACTGCAGACAGAGTCTTCATTGTCTGAGCCACCAGGGTAGCCTTAATAAGAAAATATCTGCTCTCAAATATCTTAATCTTTAAAAATCTAACATTCAGTCATTGTCAGAATTTCATATGAAATATTTACTATTTGAGGAAAATTCATTAAAATATGTTTATCATGCTTCATGTATATTGTTATTTATCTAAAAAATATCTATTAAAGCACTGCTAATTTCTTAGCTTTATAGTCATCATTACTGATACTGTGTGTATAAAACTATTATGCTCTCTACACATAACATCTAGTCCCTGAATCTAGTTAAATTTTCAGTAATATAGTGGAAGATAATAACCAGAACTATATTACTTTGGATTTATTGAAATATTTGAAAATATTATTTATAATCTTAATAAAATATTTATTAACAATTAAGATTCATGGTCATTAATATTTCTTTTCAAAGAGAATTCTGTTTAACAAAACAAATATATTATTTTAATGATCTATATAACTGCACATAGCTTCATCTTTTTAATAAATAGAAATTAAGTAATTAACAATATTCACTTTTGTGTTTCAACTATCAGGATGTTCAGAAGAGATTTTCTTCTCAGACAATTATATTTAATATATTCATGCATGCTAATTTGCTTCAGTCATGTCCGACTCTTTGTGACCCTATGGACTGTAGCACACCAGGCCTCTCTGTTCATGGGATTCTTCAGGCAAGAATACTGAAGTGGGTTGCCATGCCATCCTTTAGGGGATTTCCCAACCCAGGGATCAAAACAGCATCACCCATGACTCCTGCATTGCTGGCAGATTCTTTATCACTAAGCCGCCAGGGAAGCCCCTTTAATATATATATCATATTTAGTCAGACTTCTTTTACTCATTTTTATTAGCATTATTTCAATTATTTTAGTTTATTGACTGAAGGAGTTTTGTTGAAACATTTAACAAAAACTTTGTTTTTAAAATAAGGATAAAATCATGATGTGAAAGGAAATGAATATGTTTCATATGGAGAAATATACATCCTTCTTTTATGTTGGGAGTGGCTTGTTACTTTTGTAAAATGAAAGTGAAAATGTCAGTTGCTCAGTCCTGTCTGACTCTTTGCTGTCCCATGGACTGTAGCCCACCAGGCTCCTGTGTCCATGGGATTTCATAGGGAAAACTACTGGAGTGTGTGCCATGCCGTCCTCCAGGGGATCTTCCCAACCCAGGGATGAACACAACAAATTTCAGATACATTCTTTACTGCCTAAGCCACTAAGGAGAGTGTTATTCTTGCAACTCTATATCAAAATACATCTCTCCCCAGGCTGTTAAACTTGAATTCTGTCATATTGAGAGCTCAGAGGACAAATCTGATTACCTCTGAGTTAAGCTATACTGATAGATAGAGTGCCTGACGAACTATGTGTGGAGGTTCATGACATTGTACAGGAGACAGGGATCAAGACTATGCCTATGGAAAAGAAATGCAAAAAATCAAAATGGCTGTCTTGGGAGGTCTTACAAATAGCTATGAAAAGAAGACAGGTGAAAAACAAAGGAGAAAAGGAAAGATATAAGCAGCAGAATGCAGAGTTCCAAAGAATAGCAAGGAGAGACAAGAAAGACTCCCTCAGCGATCAATGCAAGCAAAGAAATAGAGGAAAACGACAGAATGGGAAAGACTAGAGATCTTTTCAAGAAAACTGGAGATACCAAGGGAACATTTCATGCAAAGATGGGCTCGATAAAGGACAGAAATGGTATGGACTTAACAGAAGCAGAAGAGGTGCAAGAATACACAGAAGAACTGTACAAAAAATTACTTCATGACCCAGATAATCATGAAGGTGTGATCACTCACCTAGAGCCAGACATCCTGGAAGGTGAAGTCAAGTGGGCTTTAGAAAGCACCACTATGAACAAAGCTAGTGGAAGTGATGGAATTCCAGTGGAGCTGTTTCAAATCCTGACAGATGATGCTGTCAAAGTGCTACACTCAATATGCCAGCAAATTTGGAAAACTCAGCAGTGGCCACAGGACTGGAAAAGGTCAGTTTTCTTTCCAATCCCAAAGAAAGGTAATGCCAAAGAATGCTCAAACTACTGCACAACTGCACTCATTTCACACGCTAGTAAAGTAATGCTCAAAATTCTCCAAGCAGGGTTCAGCAATACGTGAACTGTGAACTTCCTGACGTTCAAGCTGGTTTTAGAAAAGGCAGAAGAACCGGAGATCAAATTGTCAACATCAATTGGATCATTGAAAAAGCAAGAGAGTTCCAGAAAAAACATCTATTTCTGCTTTATTGACCATACCAAAGCCTTTGACTGTGTGGGCCACAATAAACTGTGGAAAATTCTGAAAGAGATGGGAATACCAGACCACCTGACCTGCCTCTTGAGAAACCTCTATGCAGGTCAGGAAGCAACAGTTTGAACTGGACATGGAACATCAGGCCGCTTCCAAATAGGAAAAGGAGTATGTCAAAGCTGTATATTGTTACCCTGCTTATTTAACTTATATGCAGAGTACATCAAGAGAAATGCTGGGCTGGAAGAAGCACAAGCTGGAATCAAGATTGCCGGGAGAAATATCAATAACCTCAGATATGCAGATGATACCACCCTTATGGCAGAAAGTGAAAAGGAACTCAAAAGCCTCTTGATGAAAATGAAAGAGGAGAGTGAAAAAGGTGGCTTAAAGCTCAACATTCAGAATACTAAGATCATGGCATCAGGTCCCATCATTTCATGGGGAATAATTGGGGAAACAGTGGAAACAGTGGCTGACTTTATTTTGGGGGACTCAAAATCACTGCAGATAGTGATTGCAGCCATGAAATTAAAAGACGCTTACTCCTTGGAATGAAAATTATGACCAACCAAGACAGCATATTCAAAAGCAGAGACATTACTTTGCCAACAAAGGTCCGTCTAGTCAAGACTATTGTTTTTCCAGTGGTTATATATGGATGTGAGAGTTGGACTGTGAAGAAGGCTGTGCACCGAAGAATTGATGCTTTTGAACTGTGGTGTTGAAGACTCTTGAGAATCCCTTGGACTGCAAGGAGATCCAACCAGTCTGTTCTAAAAGAGACCAGTCCTGGGTGTTCATTGGAAGGACTGATGTTGAAGCTGAAACTCCAATACTTTGGCCCCCTAATGTGAAGAGCTGACTCACTGGAAAAGATTCTGATGCTGGGAGGGATTGAGGGCAGGAGGAAAAGGGAACAACAGAGGATGAGATGGCTGGATGGCATCATAAACTTGATGGACATGAGTTTGAGTGAACTCCGGGAGTTGGTGATGGCCAGGGAGGTCTGGCATGCTATGATTTATGGGGTCAAAAAGAGCTGAACATGACTGAGCTGGACATGAACTGAACTGAACTGAGAACATCTTGGGCTTCCTAGGTGGTGCTAATAGTAAAGAACCTGCCTGCAAATGCAGGAAACACAAGAGACACAGGCTCACTCCCTAGGTTGGGAAGATCCCCTGCAGAAGGGCATAGCAACACACTTCACTATTTTTCCCTGGGAAATCCATGGACAGAGGAGCCTGATGGGCTACAGTCCATAGGGTCCTGAAGAGTGGGACACAACTGAAGTGACTTAGCACACACGAGAATATCCTTTTGAAACCCATTGTTTCCCTGTCACATACTAATAGAATATTGCTCTCCTATGAAATATAGTAAGGATTTTCAATCGGGGAATGATTAATCTGGAAGAATTCATTGCCCTAAGGGCTTCTTAGGTGGCTCAGAAAGTAAAGAATTTGCCTGCAATGTAGGAGATCCAGGTTCGATCCCTGGGTTAGAAAGATTCCCCTGGAGGAGGGAATGGCAACCCACTCCAGTATCATTTCCTTGAAAATTCTATGGATAGAGGAGCCGGGCAGGCTAAGTCCATGGAGTCTCAATCAAACACGACAGAGCAACTAACACATACACACACCACATCGGTCTTAAAGAACAACACCAAATCTGCATTGCAGGTGGATTCTTTACCACCTGAGCCACCAGGGAAGCCAAATATATACCAAAAGCTTCTAAATTGTACAGGTAACAGTTAACCTATTCAATCTCTAGCCATTTCAAATTAACTTTTCCATGGTGTTGTTTGATCTTTTTATTAAATGAAACTGTTTCCTCTCCTGTTCCATATACCTAGGAAATGATCTCAGTACAGTGCAAACACAAAACTCAGTATAAAGAGAGGCCCCTAAGAGATCACATGGCCTGATGTAACCAGGTGTGGATGCAGGGAGGAAACTAAATAATACAAGACACTTAAATAGAGGTGATTTTGGAAACAATGATTTGGGTTTGGATGATCGATGAATTCGGTATCTATATAGTTCAACTAAAGATGGTTAAATTGAGGACTTTCTGGTGGTCCAGTGGCTAAGATTCCATGCTCCAACTGCAAGGGGCCTGGGTTTGATCCCTAGTCAGGGAACTAGATCCCACATTCTACCACTAAAGAGCCACAGTTAAGAAAAACCCCTCATGACAGAGCTAAGATGTGGTGTAGCCAAATAAATTTATATTTCAGTTCAGTTCAGTCACACATTCGTGTCCAACTTTTTGTGACCTCATGAATCGCAGCACACCAGGCCTCAAGATGGTTAAATTTGGCATTTTTAATTTTGCATGAAAACATATAAATTAATTGGGCTTTAAAATTCTGGAGAGGACTACAAAAATCAGTCAACAGACTTTGCCTGGAGAAAAGGTTGTTGAAAACTATGTGTTTTTTCTAAGGCAAGAGAGTAATTTTCTCTTGCTCAGGGACTTTATGAACATGGTATCTGGATGGGCCCACAACACAACTGTGTATGTGGTAGACTCAGGACAGACTCTGTGAAATGTGGTGTTCAATAATATTAGTAGTTCTCTCCATTTTGGTTGTACAGATGGGCTAAATCTGAGACAATTCTGAGACCTGAGATAAGAGTTTAACAGGAAAATGCAATTTGAGTTTCATGTGTATTGCTGTCATCTAAACGATGAGGATTATAAGAAATTAGCAGTTTGAGTCTTCAAAAAACATGAACCTCAAAAGATCAGTAAGAGTAAGATTTTTCACAGTGAAAGCATACAGTGATCATCTACAAGATACATGAAAGAAATTTCTTTAGTGAAAACAAAGCTAACAAAATGTTAATCATTATATTTTAATGAAAATTTGAAAGAAGAGAAGAACTCACAAGAATCTAGTTTCCTTCGTAATCTGAGTGTTTTTTAATGAAAAGTTTCCAGCACAATTGAAATCTGATGACTTTGTAGGCACAATCTGATGGTTTTGTAACTACCTGCCATCTCACACACAGAAACTTAGTCCTCTTGATTTCATCTATTAGTGGCTCCCTTGTAGGCGCAATGCATACTCACTGCACACCCCAGGCCTTGGAATAACTTCCAGAGAGGAAGATATCCAGTTTCATCCCACTAAACAAAACGCTGTAAGTGGCAGTCCCTTGTCTGGGCAAACCAATTTTTTTCTTTGTTTTTCCTGATCTTGATCATTCTCTGTGCAGTCTGGTTAGTTTTATCTTTGTCATTGCCTACAAAAAATCTTAAAATCATCTTTCTGTAATTTTGTCCTACACTGTACCAAATTAATATAGTTTGTTTACTAAGTCTCTTAATTTCTGCAATTCTCTTTTTTCTTCTATTACCTTGACTGCTAAAGACTTTAACAAGTTTAACACACATAGCTACACACATGGACAAGGACATTATAAAGTTTATCAGCAGTCTTTTTTGAATAGCCCTACTAAATCCCTCAGTATAAATTTACCAGTCATATTAATACATGAGCACTTTGATTTCCAAGGCATAAAATTAGTTTAATATATATTAAAGTAAATTTACTTTCTTTGACAGTTATTGATAATTTTCATTCCATCATAGTATCATCGTGATATTTCACATAATTGACGTTGTCTCATTGCTTACAATTACTAAAAATGTATTAAAGGGTGTGCAATATATATTTCCTCTAACTTATGTTATTAGATGGGGAGAGAAATATTTTCATGATTAACATTAAATCAACCGTATTCATCAATACTCAGGTGTTCAGTCATGGCCAACCATTTTTTAACCCCAAGGACTAGCATCCCAGGCAAGAATATTTCAGTGGGTTGCCATTTCCTTCTCCAGTGGATCTTTCCAACCCAGAAAGATCCGTGTCTCTTGCACCGCAGGCAGATTCTTTACCACTGATCCATCTTGGAAGCCCATCGATTGTTTACAAATTATAGATAAAATGAAATTGAAATATGAGACTAGGACCAAAGACTGAATTTTTCCCTCTCCCTTATTTCCTTTTCAATTGCACCAAACATAACTGTGAGAAGAGGAAAAAAGTTGCACTCTAGATGCAAGTTACTGGGAAAGTACATGACTGGAATTTCTGAAATATTAAACCACATTAGCTAACCACATTTTTTAAAAGAATAAAAATAGATGAATACTGTGAAATTGGTTTCCCATATAAAATTGAAATAAGAAGATATCTTGTACCCATTTAAAGAGGTATATTTATGGCTTCCATGCTCTGCTATAGCTGCACAGTGTTAAGCTGTTAACTTATACTCTAGTTGAAAGATAACAGCTGCAGATCTGGAAGAATTTAAGCTGCCAGTCATTTCAAGAGTTGCATTTGTCTGAATTAAACAGGAACCAGTTATTAAAGCTAGACTTTGACATCCAGGAGAGCTTATGATTGTGTTTAGATGGCAAATGAGGTCTGACTTCCCCAGAATGTTGTAGCAGCCTTGAATGTATCTGTTGCGCTCAGAGGCCACTGAAAGAGAAACGATATTCCAGGTTGTTAATAAAGACATTACTATTTTTGGTCAAACGAAGTTTATTGACTGATGAAAGTTTGCATTTGTCACCTAGAAAGGATACTGTAAGTGCCTTAAGAGAAGATATGAGTATCAATACACATGTTAGCCACTCATTTAAAAGACATTTTAGTTAGAATGCTGTGATTGTACTGTAGCTAAAATTGAATATATCCAATTCCCTGAGAATGAATAATAATTATAGTATGAGATATGATGATATATTCTCAAATATTTTGTCTAGTTAAAACAATGTTTTCCACCAAAATGGGATAGATAATCTATGCCAATTGAAGAATTTCTGCTTGTCTAAATTAATTTATATATTTGTCTCTTGTGTATTATATCTTATGTGATAGATTTCTAAACAGTGTGATGATTTAAAATCATAATGTGGTCTTCATCTCTAGATGTTGCTCAGTAGTAATGGTTTGAATCATAGTATTCTACTAAAAACACATCATAAATTATGATAGGACTGTGATTATTCATGTGATTTTCCAATGAAATATTGAAATATTCCAATAAATATCATTATCAAAAGTATAGACAGGTATGTATCTATCTTATCAAAGACAGGGAAGACAATTGAAGAAAGGAAAATGAAAGTTAACAGTTTTGGGGCTCAGACTATGAGGAATCTGTCTGCAATGTGGGAGACCCAGGTTCTATCCCTGGGTTGGGAAGTTCTCCTGGAGAAGGGAATGGCAACCCAATCCAGTATTCTTGCCTGGAGGATTCCATGGACAGAGGAGCCTAGCAGGCTACAGTCCATGGGTTCACAAAGAGTCGGACACAATTGAGTGACTAACACTTATTATGTCTTATTCAGAAAGAAGATAGATTATCATAAGCACTTTTTTCATTATTTGAAGTACTCTCTATTGTAAAAAAAATAAAGACACAATGGAGCATGTCAATGCAGCAGTTTAGATTACTACTAACAGGTAAATTTAGCTAATAACTTAAGGCCATACCACTCAATGTCTTTGAGAACTGTGGAACCAAATATTTCACAGAGCTGAATTATACTATTAAAACATTCTAACTCTGTGCCTATTTCTGTCCCTCTGCAAATCAGGTTTATTCCATCATCTAGGCAATATGTATTGTGAGAGATATTATCAATGTTTAAATCAAGTTTCAAAAATTTTGCTTACTCTTTTAAAGCTGTTAGTGTGCATAGATGAAGATTAATTCAATTATACAGATAATTAAATTCAAACAAGAATTTTCCCTGAAAAATTCAAATTATTTAAACTAATTTGAATTAATTAACTAGATATCTCTTTGAGAAAATTAGAGACACCAAGGGAACATTTCATGCAAAGATTGGCACAATAATGGACAGAAATGATATGGACCCAGCAGAAGCAGAAGATATTAAAAAGAAGTGGCAAGAATACACAGAAGAACTATACAAAAAAGATCTTAATGACCCAGATAGCCACGATGGTGTGATCACTAACCTAGAGCCAGACATCTTGGGGTGTGAAGTCAAGTGGACCTTAAGAACCATCACTATGAACAAAGCTAGTGGAGGTGATGGAATTCCAGCTTAGCTATATCCAATCCTAAAACATGATGCTGTGAAAGTGCTGCACTCAGTATGCCAGCAAATTTGGAAAACTCAGCAGTGGCCACAGGGCTGGAAAAAGTCAGTTTTCATTCCAATCCCAAAGAAGGGAAGTGCCAAAGAAGGTACAAACTACCACACAATTACCCTCATTTCACATGCTAGCAAAGTAATCCTCAAAATTCTCCAAGTTAGTCTTCAACAGTACGTGAACCGAGAACTCCCAGATGTTCAAGCTAGATTTAGAAAATGCAGAGGAACCAGAGGTCAAATTGCCAACATCTGTTGGATCATAGAAAAAGCAAGAGAATTCAAGAAAAGTATCTATTTCTGCTTCATTGACTGCTAAATATTTTGACTGTGTGGATCACAACAAATTGTAGAAAATTCTTCAAGAGATGGGAATATCAGACCACATTACCTGCCTCCTGAGAAACCTGTATGCAGGTCAAGAAGCAACAGTTAGAACCAGACATGGAACAACAGACTGGTTCCAAATTGGGAAAGGATTACGTCAATGCTGTATACTGTCACCCTGCTTATTTCACTTATATGCATAGTGCATCATGATGCAAAATGTCAGGATGGATGAAGCACAAGCTGGAATCAAGATGGCTGGGAGAAATATCAATAATCTCAGATATGCAGATAACACCACCCTTATGGCAGAAAGTGAAGAGAAACTAAAGAGCCTCTTGATGAAGGTGAAAGAGGAGAGTGAAAAAGCAGGCTTAAAACTCAGCATTCAAATAATGAAAATCATAGTATCTGATCCCATTGCTTCATGCTAAATAGATGGGGAAACAATATCAACAGTGACAGATTTCACTTCTTGGGCTTCAAAATCACTGCATATGGTGACTTTTCAGCCACAAAATTAAAAGACACTTGCTCTGTGGAAGAAAAGCTATGACAAGTTTATACAGCATATTACAAAGCAGAGGCATTAGTTTGCCAACAAAGACCATTTAGTCAAGCTGGTTTTTCCAGTAGAGCCAACCCATTAGAAAAGACCCTGATGCTGGGAAAGATCAAAGGCAGGAGGAGAAAGGGATGGCAGAGGATGAAATAGTTGGAGGCATCACTGACTCAATGGACATGACTCTGAGCAAGCTCTGGGAGATGGTGAAGGACAGGGAAGCCTGGTGTGCTGCAGTCCATGGGCTCTCAGACACAACTGAACAACAACATGCTTTTTTCCCAAGTTAACTCAGTAACTTTACATGCAGATACAAATCAGAGTCTAAATCCTTTCATAATAATATATGAGTAAACTTACTCCAGTACTTTGGCCACCTCATGAGAAGAGTTGACTCATTGGAAAAGACTCTGATGCTGGGAGGGGTTGGGGGCAGGAGGAGAAGGGGACGACAGAGGATGAGATGGCTGGATGGCATCACGGACTCGATGGACTTGAGTCTGAGTGAACTCCGGGAGTTGGTGATGAACAGGGAGGCCTGGCGTGCTGCGATTCATGGGGCTGCAAAGAGTCAGACACGACTGAGCGACTGAACTGAACCGAACTGAAACTTATATATTATCCTTCTCATTTCATTATGTCTTTCAATCTAAACTATGTCCAGTTTCAATTACAATTTTATACAAAGTAGTGACATCTAAATATAATACATTAAAGTTTGGGGAACAATTTCTGATATTACATTGTATTTGTTCATATATTTTTAAGCATGTAACAACAGGGGGCCGTATAACCATAGTAAAGCTACAGAAAGCTATATTGATGACTATGAATCAGGGATTAAATTTAGATTAAATTGTATACACAAATACATTCACATAGTATTTGTTTGAATGAACTAAATATATGGTGAAGTTTAAAATTTTTACTCGTTCTAAACAAAACACTTTATATATGTATTTTGTAATGCAATTGCTAAACATGGTAATTAAGATTTCATAAAATATAATACTTCAAATTATAAAGAGAAATTTTATGTCTGATTCCTGAATATTTTATTCTTTTAAATTACACAATCTTGATATTCTTTGCAATGAAAATTGATCACCATCTAAATATATTCTTATTTTTAAATGCTTATGAAAGAAAATAAATCTGCATGTCAGAATCATGTAAATGTTATTGACAAATATTAAAATAGATGCAGGATATGACACGCTTGGGGCTGATGCGCGGGGATGACCCAGAGAGATGTTGTGGGGAGGGGGGTAGGAGGGGGGTTCATGTTTGGGAACGCATGTACACCTGTGGTGGATTCATGTCAATCTATGCCAAAACCAATACAGAATTGTAAAGTAAAAATTAAAAATAAATAAATAAATTTAAAAAAAAAAAAATGAAATGACACAATCTCTTGAGAGACAATGCAATCTATATAATTTAATTTTGGGAAATACTTGCTAAACTTCAGCAGTAAATTGAAAACATTTGAAAAAAGGAACACAATAGTTCAACAAGGTTTATGTAGAAGATTTTTCAAAATTTTATGATTTTTATCATATGTCTACACTAAAGAAATGTTTAAAGTGAAAACATATGCTTTTCAGTAAACATAGTGTTCATTTGCATGTTTTTGTATATTTATTCCACTAGGATTTACAGATATACAATTTTATTATTCCTAACTTTTTGTATTAACTAATAAGCTCATGGTGAAAGCACACTTCTGTAGTATGCATGGCATACTTGAATCAAAGATATCCCTATTTAAAATTAGGAATTGTTGATTGTTTTTGTTTTTTAGTCACTAAGTCAGGCCCTACTCTTCAAACCCAGGGTCCTCAGTCCATGGGATTTCCTAGGCAAGAATACTGGAGTGGGTTGCATTTCCTTTTCCAAGGGATCTTCCCAACCCAGGGATCAAACACATGTCTCCTGCACTGCAGGTGATTCTTTACCACTGAGCCTTTAGGGAAACCAAAATTAGAATAGATATTGGCAAGTTGCCTTTCAGAAGACTATCAATTTACACTCTTATTAACAGTATAAAATAACCCCTGAATTCCTAAACTTTGAAAACTATAAGATGGTATTTCATTATTGCTTTACTTTGCAGTGTTTTAAAATATAATTTCTATCAGCTAAGTTCAGTCGCTCAGTCATGTCCGACTCTTTGCGACCCCATGAACCACAGCACGCCAGGCTTCCCTATCCATCACCAACTCCCGGAGTCCAGGAATACACCCAAACCCATGTCCATTGTGTCGGTGATGCCATCCAACCATCTCATCCTCTGTTGTCCCCTTTTCCTCCGGCCCTCAATCTACCCAGGGTGTTTTCAAATGAGTCAGCTCTCTGCATCAAGTGACCAAAGTATTGGAGTCTCAGCTTCAACATCAGTCCCTCCAATGAACACCCAGGACTGATCTCCCTTAGGATGGACTGGTTGGATCTCCTTGCAGTCCAAGGGACTCTCAAGAGTCTTCTCCAACACCACAGTTTTCAAAAGCATCAATTCTTCAGCTCTCAGCTTTCTTTCAGAAAAGGCAATGGCAACCCACTCCAGTAATCTTGCCTGGAAAATCCCACGGATGGAGGAGCCTGGTAGGTTGCAGTCCATGGGGTTGCGAAGTGTCTGACATGACTGAGTGACTTCACTTTCACTTTTCACTTTCATGCATTGGAGAAGGAAATGGCAACCCATTCCAGTACTCTTGCCTGTAAAATCCCAGGGAAAGGGGAGCCTGATGGGCTGCCGTCTACGGGGTCGCACAGAATCAGACATGACTAAAGCGACTTAAAAGCAGCAGCAGCTTTCTTTATAGTCCACCACTCACATCCATACATGACTACTGGAAAAACCATAGCCTTGACTAGACGGACCTTTTTTGGCAAAGTAATGTCTCTGCTTTTTAATATGCTGTCTAGGTTGGTCATAACTTTCCTTCCAAGGAGCAAGCGTCTTTTAATTTCATGGCTGCAATCACCATTTGCAGTGATTTTGGAGACCCTCAAAATAGTCCGTCACTGTTTCCACTGTTTCCCCATCTATTTCCCATGAAATGATGAGACCTGATGCCATGATCTTCGTTTTCTGAATGTTGAGCTTTAAGCCAACTTTTTCACTCTCCTCTTTCACTTTCATCAAGAGGCTTTTTAGTTCCTCTTCACTTTCTGCCATAAAGGTGGTGTCATCTGCATATCTGAGGTTATTGATATTTCTCCTGGCAATCCTGATTCCAGCTTGTGCTTCCTCCAGCCCAGCGTTTCTCATGATGTACTCTGCATAGAAGTTAAATAAGCAGGGTGACAATATACAGCCTTGATGTACTCCTTTTCCTATTTGGAACCAGTCTGTTGTTCCATGTCCAGTTCTAACTGTTGCTTCCTGACCTGTACACAGGTTTCTCAAGAGGTAGGTTAAGTGGTCTGGTATTCCTCTGTTTCAGCATTTTCCACAGTTTATTATGATCCACACAGTCAAAGGCTTTGGCATAGTCAATAAAGCAGAAATAGATTTTTTTTTTTTTCTGGAACTCTCTTGCTTTTTCCATGATCCAGTGGATGTGAGCAATTTGATCGCTGGTTCCTCTGCCTTTTCTAAAACCAGCCTGAACATCTGGAAGTTCACGATTCACATATTGCTGAAGCCAGGCTTGGAGAATTTTGAGCATTACTTTACTAGTGTGTGAGATGAGTGCAATTGTGCAGTAGTTTGAGCATTCTTTGGCATTACCTTTCTTTGGAATTGGAATGAATACTGACCTTTTCCAGTTTCTTTGGTTAGGGCTAATTTTAACTAATCTTTCCCTGAAACCAAGTTTCTTTCCATCATAGAATGTTTAAATTTTCTTGATTTTTATGATATTTTTAAACATACAATTAACAATTTATGGACACATTTTGATCTCATACTTTATGGTATTTATGTATATTTTTCGAAAGGCTTCTTAACCCTATGCTTACAGAAGGAGTACTGATATTTTTAATTTTATGTTTTAGAAAAGCAACGTCCCTCTAGTCAAGGCTATGGTTTTTCCTGTGGTCATGTATGGATGTGAGAGTTGGACTGTAAAGAAGCCTGAGCACCGAAGAATTGATGCTTTTGAACTGTGGTGTTGGAGAAGACTCTTGAGAGTCCCTTGGACTGCAAGGAGATCCAACAAGTCCATTCTGAAGGAGATCAACCCTAGGTGTTCTTTGGAAGGAATGATGCTAAAGCTGAAGCTCCAGTACTTTGGCCACCTCATGCGAAGAGTTGACTCATTGAAAAAGAGTTTGATGCTGGGAGGGATTGGGGGCAGGAGGAGAAGGAGATGACCGAGGATGAGATGGCTGGATGGCATCACAGACTCGATGGACGTGAGTCTGAGTGAACTCCGGGAGATGGTGATGGACAGGGAGGCCTGGTGTGCTGCGATTCCTGGGGTCACAAAGAGTCGGACACGACTCAGTGACTGAACTGAACTGAAGTGAAAGCTTGATGTATAAGAAATATACTTTGGAAGCCAAATGTTCTTAAGACAGCAAAAATTCAAAGGAAATAAAAAGTTCTATATATTTCTTAAATTTATCAAAGTTTTCACATTGAAACAATAATTCATTAATCCAAAAATTAGCCTTCTTTTATTCATTCTTTCTTCACTTCTTCTGTCCTTCCTCCATTCCAATATTGTTTCTGAACAATGATAATACTTTAAAAAATATTGGTTTCAAAGTTATTTTTTAAGATTTGGAGAGCCATAAGCATGTAATCAAAATTCAATTTTTTAAGAAGTTTTTATCATGTCTCATATCTGGTTCTGTTTTATGAGTATTTTTCAACTGAGAGGCAAAGAAAAAATTCCCATACTTCCATTTTAACTTAATAAAAGCCTAAACCATACCAAAATCAAGTATTATAAGGTCGGTTATTTTAGAAAGTACCTCATTTATCCAATGACATGTATTAGATTGACTAATTGTATATCTGTTGTTAAAGATTGATATGTATTAAATATTGAAGAAGTTAGAGTCAATAATGCAATGTTCCTTTGTATTAATTCTGCAAAGTAGATCCAGCCTAATTTTAGATAAATGTTTGTAAATGAGTGTGATTTTTAAAAGCTCTGAAATATTTTAGAAGTAACAAAACTATTCTATGTCAAATAGGAAATAAAAGCTTTTTTTGCTATTTCTAAATTATTCAAAATCTTTATTCTTTATTTCAAAAATTTTCTAATTATAAACTCAAATGTAGGTCTAAATGTCATTTGATTATTAGATTGAAATTTATAAATTATTATATTACTAAACAGTGTATCTGAAAGTGCAAAAGTAGATTATTTGAGCTGTTTCTGTGCTTACAACTAGTTTGTGATTTCCAGTGTCCTGGAATTATTTGCTTAAACAGGTCACCAGTAATTCTCAGATACTTAAAAGACATTCTACTTTATGTTACTTAGTCATTTTCACCTGGGAGAAATAAATAAATTAGACAAGTATGCTTATGTAATTTAGCATCTATTTTTACCCAGAAGGCAGGAGGAAAAGAAGGAAATAAAGAGGAAAAAGAAAGAAATATTTCAACTTACATGAGAAATACTATATGTAGTATTACTTCTGTTATACAAATAATGAGAATATGGTTTTAGAGAGGTTAATTTTTTTTCTTATTTTCTAATAACCTCAAAATATTTTTCTTTGGAATTCTTGCACCCTGTTGATAGGAGGTAGCTTGCCATCATTAAAAAAAAAAATGAATGGCACTTTAAAAAATCTTGAAATAGTGAACCTAATTTTACTATTATAGCAACTCCAGTCTTCAGTATTTTCCCAGAGAACTAGAAATGTGTACATACATACAATTGCATTAGAATATTTAAAATAACTTTAATCCTAATGCTAAAAATTTGGAAATATTTTAACTGTCCACCAGCAAGAGTAGGACTAAAAACATGGTTATATATTCGTGCAAATGTATTTCTAGCCAGTAACAGAAACAAACAACTGATATGTGCAATGACATGGATGAACCAAAACCACTGCACTAATGAAAGGTCATACTGTACATGTACCTGTACATAGAGTCCATGTACATGAATGTCTAAATCAGGTAAACCAGCAAGAACAAAATAAAACACTGGATGCCTCTATGGTATGGGGAGCAGAGGGAAAGAAATGAACTGGAAAGGAGTGTAACCTTAGGAGGTGACAGAAATTATCTATATCTTAATCTGCATAGTGGTCTCATGTTTGTATACACAATTTAATGTTGATCAGGCTGTAACACTTAATACTGATAGATGTGAATTTCACTGTGTATAAACTAAACCCCAAATAACAAAAACAGCCTTCTAAAAATGTTTTTTCTAAGTACATATTATCAAATATTATTTTGTATCTAAAATAGGCTAATTATTTCATTCTTTATGGATACATTCCCATTTTTTGTTTATGGATTCATTCCCATTTTTTGTTTATGGATTCATTCCCATTTTAAATATTTCCTTATCTTCCTTTTTCATTGAAATTTTAGAAAAAATAGCTTTCAAATACATGAACAGGATTACAGATTACAGAGTAACATAATCTTTGTAAACTTGTCTTTTAGCCATTTATCCATTTTTAAATGCATCAACTGTTAGCAGTTTCTTCATTTCTTGGGACAAAGTTTGTATATAGAAACATATGCATATATAATAATCATTCCCTCTTCAAACATAAGGGATATTGTACTATATGTTTTTTACCTTGCTCTTTTCATTTAAGGAAGGTAGGAGGGATTTCCATTTCATTACATAAAGTATGTGACAATTTAAAAACATGTCTGCAAATGTTTTAAACTCCTTCCCGACTTTAGTGATATATATGTAACTTATCTCTGTATTTAAGATCAGAAAAGGTCATTCAGTATCCAGTTGGCTTACTACAAGGCCAGAGGAAAGATACCCCAAGCACACAGCCTAGCAAATCTTTTCTAAATACTTAAACCCAAACATATGGGAGCAAAATACAATTGCTACTTTAAACCATGAATAATCCGTTGTGGCTCAGTCGGTAAAGAATTTGCCTGCAGTGCAGGAGACCCCGGTTCAGTCCCTGGGTTGGAAAGATCCTCTGGAGAAGGAAATGGCAACCCACTCCAGTATCCTTGCCTGGAAAATCTCATGGACAGAGGAAACTGGTGGATTGCAGTCCATGGGGTCGCAAAGAGTAGGGCACGACTGAGCGACTAACACACAACACTCATTAACCACCATGCTGATATTTGCTTGTTGTTCAGTCAGTCGTGTCTGACTCTGCGGCCCCATGGACTGCAGCATGCCAGGCCTCCCTGTCCTTCACCATCTCCAGGAGCTTGCTCAAACTCATGTACGTTGATTCTATCATGCCATTCAACCGTATCGTCCACTGTTGTCCCCTTCTCCCCTGCCCTCAATCTTTCCCCGCATCAGGATATTTTTCAATGAGTCCATTCTTCATATCAGGTGGCCCAAGTATGGGAGCTTCAGTTTCAGCATCAGTCCTTCCACTGAATATTCAGGATTGATTTCCTTTAGGATTGACTGGTTTGATCTCCTTGCAGTCCAAGGGGCTCTCAAGAGTCTTCTCCAGCACCACAGTTCAAAAGCATCAATTCTTCGGTGATCAGCCTTCTTTAAGATGTACATGACTATGTACATGTCATGTACACATCTATACATGACTACTTTAAAGACCATAGCTTTGACTGTATGAACAATTGTTGGCAAAGTGATGTTTCTGCATTTTAATATGATGTCTAGGTTTGTCATAGCTTTTCTTCCAAGGAGTAAGCATCTTTTAATTTTGTGGCTGCAATTACCATTTGCAGTGATTTTCGAGCCCAAGAAAATTAAATCTGTCACTGTTTCCATTTTTTCACCATCTTTTTGCCATGAAATAATGGGACTGGAGGCCATGATCTTAGTTTTTTGAATGTTGAGTTTTAAGCCAGGTTTTTCACTCTCTTCTTTTACCCTCATCAAGTGGTTCTTTAGTTCCTCTTTGCTTTCTTCCATTAGGATGGTGTCATCTGCATATCTGAGGTTATTGATATTTCTCCTGGCAATCTTGATTCCAGCTTGTGATTCATTCAGCCCGGCATTTCACATGATGTACTGTGTGTATAAGTTAAATAAGCAGAATAAAAAAATACAGCCTTGATGTACTCCTTTCTGATTTGGAACTAGTCCGTTGTTCCATGTCCAGTTCTAACTGTTGCATCTTGTCCTGCATACAGGTTTCCTAGAAGGCAGGTAAGGTGGGCTGGTATTCCCATCTCTTGAAGAATTTTCCACAGTTTGTTGTGATCCACACAATCAAAGGCTTTAATGTAGTCAATGAAGCAGAAGTAGATATTACTATGTTGTTATATTGTGTATGCATATGTAATACATTTAAAATATTTTTAAAGTATGTTATCATTCTTTCCAACCTATTTTTAAAGCCTTTGTACATAATAACATATGATCATTGTGTCTCCCTATTAATGGTGATTAGTTTCAATATTTTGTGATCATTAAAATTGTTACTGAGTGAATAAACTTCTACATTGCTCCTCTGAATCATGAACAATATATAGGAATAATTCAGAAGGAAATTACTTCAAAATTAGAGAGCATATGCATTTTAAATTTTTGAAAATTATTTAAAACTTACCCTTTTTAAGTATTTTGTCAATTTTACATTTACCTACAGTTTTTAAGAGTATGTGTTTACCTAATAACATTAACAACACAATTATCAGCTAGGTTGAATTTTTGCCTATCTTCTGTTGATATAGTACTTATGTGAAATCTTTAACAATTTTGAGAGAAGTTTAGCTTTTTTATCCTTAACATACTTGTTCATTCATCTGCACATTGTTTAAAATATCATTGTGGGTCTTCTTATCCATTAGTAAAGACATACTAAATAATCAACCACTGTCTTTCAGATGAGTTGCAACATATTTTCACAAGAAGTAAGTTGTTCTTTTTTACTTTATTGAAGATTTTTCATAATTTTTTATTTTGTATATAAATCAGTTATTTGTACATAAATCAGTTATTTCCTTTTGTATATTTTTAGTTTCATACTGTGACACACTTTTCCCTACTTCATGTTTGTGAGTTAAATTTTCCAAGTGTTCCTCCACCATTTATATAGCTTCATAAATTTTAATTTTTTAAAATTTATTTGGAATGTATCACATTCTGTTATAACTTTGAATAAAAGCTCCAAAATGATGCTTTCCCTATGCAGTTACCCAGATGTCCAACCTTATTCATTGAATAAACCATCTCCACAAATAAGTTGAGATGTCATTTTTAATTATATATTTATCATGCTATTTCCTTCAATATCCATTGTTTTAATAATATACATGCTTATTAGTACATCAATATTAACTATCTTTATTTTGTACTATGATTTAATATCAAGTAAAGCTAGTCTTCTATCATTTCTCCTCTTTAAAAAATGTTCATTGTTGTTGTTACTTAGTTATCTTTCCACATGAATCTGGAATTAGATCATCTGTTCCCTATCAAAAAAACAAAAATCTCCTACTTTTATTTTTATTAACATCATGTTAAATATATGAATTTACTTAAGTAAAAAATTATATTTTGAATGCCCATCAAATGCCTTTGCATTTCTTTACAGGTACTTGTGTATGCTCTTTAAGAATCTATTCTGGTTGACCTTAATATTTATTTTTACTTTATTCTGTGATATATAATACTCGGACTTCCTAGGTGGCTCAGTGCATAAAGAATCTACCAGTAATGCAGGAGATGCAGGAAACATGGGGTTGATCCTTGTGATGGGAAGATCCTCTGGAAGAGGGCATGGCAACCCATTTCAATATTCTTGCCAGGTTAATCCCATGGATAGTGGTAGGGTCACAAAGAGTCAGACATGAGAGAAATGAATGAGCACTGCATACATATAATACTTCTGTTGCTTTTGAAATAAAATTTTTCTTCTGTTACTGCTGTTGTACATATGAAGTTAGTGACTGTATTAATTTTTATCCCATTGCTTTCTATACTATTTTGTATTAGAAAATGGTGTGATTCCTTCATTTTCCTAGATATATTATATCTTCTGCAGAATTTAAACAAATATTTTTTCTATCCATATTTCATATTTTTCATTCTATCTCAGCTATAAATATATTGGCTATAATTTCAGAATAATATTACTTGATTGGCTGAAATTATAAATTCTATTTCTAATTGATTGAGGATGTGTGCATGTGTATGTGTGTACATGTAGGTATATTGACTTGATCTAGAATCCTTCCCCCTAGACCAAGAATTTTTCTAATTATATATTCCAAACAGCATTCTTGTAGGTTCCCCATCTGTTCCAATCTTGAAGGCCCTGTAATCAATTAGCCTTCTCCACAATTCTCTGCTGATCAAAACACTCTGATTACTAATCTGTCCTTGTGTCCTGGTTATGGTAACTTCTCCCACTATTTAGTCTATTGGACTCTCTAAAGGTCAAAGGCTACCAACTGACTCCTCCTGTTCAGAATACTTATTATTCCCAATGAAAGCAAGGAACCTAATTCCATTTTCAATTCCTCCCATAATCATCTCTTGCATATAAAGAGCAAAAATATATTCAGAGATTTTCAGAGATGATGATGCATTTCTCTCTTCCTTTGGTGGTTTCGTTGCTAAGTCATGTCCAACTCTTGCAACCCCATGGACTGTAGCCTGTCAGGCTCCTCTGTCCATGGCATTCTCTGGGCAAGAATACTGGAGTAGGTTGCCATTTCCTTCTCCAGGCGATTTTCCCAACAAAGGAATCAAACCCAGGTCTCCTGCACTGCAGCAGATTCTTTACCAACTTGTATTTCTTAGTTTCTTCACTATTCCTACTGAGGAAGGGAAGGTATTCCTACTGTGGAATACAGTTTTGAATATAAGATTGTGGAGCACAAATTGTACCATTTTGTTGAATCCAGATTCAGTTAACCAAGCTAATTAGTCTAGACACTATTAATGTCACTCGCAGCGTTTTAAGCCAACACATTAAATGCCACATCATTAAGATAAGACATTGCTTCTTCATTGTTAGTCGAATGATCCTAACATCTACCCTTCTATATGATTTCCAGTCCCCTGCCACCGAAATCACTAAGATTTTGCAACTCTTTCAAAATATAGACATCTTATTCTGTGACAGGTCCATTTTTCCCTATCCAGACTATGGTGAAATTTGATTCCTGAAATTTGTTCCTGAAAGACAATGCATATTCATTAAGGGCAACTGATGTTCTTTGTGAGACCACTCTAGTTAAAGTCATTAAAATGCATTCATGTACTGAAATTTTCAGATGGGACACAGGACATGATTTTCTCAACAAGCAGTATTCGGAGATAACTGGGGATTCTCAGTCCCATCTGGTCCACCCCAGTATTTAAATCTCATTTTTCAAGATCCAAAATTCAAATATGTGAGTATCTCAATTCTAAATCCCTTTTTAGGATCTATGCTCAAAACTATTTCTGGCATAAATTATAGAATCATTGAAGATTAAATAGGAAAAGATGGAATAGATATTAAAAATATTTATAAGGATGTGGATCCCAGGGATGGGGAAGCTTGGTGGGCTGCCATCTATGTGGTTGCACAGAGTCGGACATGACTGAAGCAATTTAGCAGCAGCAGCAGCCATTGTATAGGGGAATCAAGATGAGTAGCTAAGGCAACTTAGGGCTAGCAAAAGCACCTTTGCACCAAAAACCCCGATGCAGATATGATCTGAAATTCTCTGAAGTGTTTCAATATTGGATAAAAATTTAGTATGATTTCATCTTGGGATCTGAATATAAATCAAGTACAAATTATTTATTTTGAATTGAAATCAACTATTTATTTTCAATTGGAATTACATGTTGTGTTTTTTTTTTTTACTCTTAATAGGCTACACTTTGTTAAACATTACAAATATTTTAAAAATAAGATATTTCAAAATATCAATATTGTGGGTATAAATCACTTAAACTTTTCTAAATTTAATTTCTTTTCAGTTGAAAGTCATTATCCACTAAAGATGCAGTTATATCCTTAAAAATAAACAGGTTTACCACCTCTGTTGGCCAAATTTTCAAGACTAGTATAGGTCTATCCATAATAATGACTGATTTCTTGTCTGTTACCATGATGGTCACAGAGAGTCCATTTGTAGGTCTTAGCCAATGACTCTGTAAACCAATGATGATTATATAATTCTTGACTCTATGTTATACTTAATGATATTTGCAACCTCTTAATGAAGTGATTGAGCTACTTGAATGTATTTTTACAGACTTTTTGCTCTTAAAATATATAAATATATTCTCTCATTTAGAAATTAATATGAAAATTATTACTATCTTTTAAGGTTTTATCTGACTATGGAATCATAACTTCTAAAGTCATTCTAATAACAGTACTTGTTTTATTTTCCTGTGCTCAATGTGAGAACAGGAGCATGTCATTAGTTTTGACATCTTTCATAATAACAAAGAGTCATAAACTTGCCCTACACACAAGTAAAGTTTGCTCTTCAATTATTAGATTTCTTCAATATAAGTCATGTAGATCATTTATTATATCCAATAATCAATTCCTAGATTACTAGTAACTTTTTAGTTTACTTGTATAAGATCATACAATTTAAATGAATTTTAAGTTGTGTTTCACAGTGAGAGGTATGCCCTATGTCTGTAGCAGGATTGATTCTAATGAAATAAATAGCATGTATTTTTAAAGCTTGCCTTCTTGCATTTGTGAAATATGGTCTTGGATTCTTTAGCTGTATACTACATTAGTCATCCCTATTACAATCAGCCATCTATTCATGTACTCTGAGACTCTTTATCACACTAAAGAAAGCATGTTATGTTTTAGGATGATGAATATTTCAGTGATAAAGATTGGTTTTCATTGTCACTCTCATTGAAAAGATGTTTTACTCTAGTTTACCTCAGTTCTAGGAATAATTAGAGAATTCAAGGAAAATCATATATATTTAAGACTTTTAGGTAGAAATGTAAATGCCTTTATCTTAAAATTAGTAACATAATTTTAATATTATCCTCCCTCAATTCTGGAACACATGTTGTTTTAAAGGTTTATTCTCCCAAACCTTGTTTTTATTCACTTATTTATCTATTTATTTATTTATTTATTTTCTGAGAAGAGCATATTTGCCTCCAAATATTAATGATTTCTGTTTTTCTTACCTCCCTAATAAATACTAAAAACTAGAACACCAATTTTTATCTACACGAGGGCTACCTGTGCAGTCTCAAAAATGAGTTGATAAGATGACAGTAAAACTTGATAAAATATTGCATTCAGGTCAGTTGGACAGTTTCTACTACTTCTGAACTAGAGAAATATTTGTTTTTTTTTAATCCAAGCTTTGCTAATCATCATTTTAATTATGCAATAAGACAGATTGTAGATTATTCAATATCATTCACAATTTTCCAATCAAAAGAAAAATAACTAAATAAAAAGGAGAATAATTCAGATAATATTATGCAAACTACCTGTCTGGAGGATAGTGGGACAGTGTCTTCCTCTACATGAAAAAGAAAAATACATCTCAATATGTATTGAGTCAACAAATGGAGGAAATTTACTCTGTGGGAAGCAATGAATGACATCAATGTGGAAAGAAATTCAGTAGATTGTTCACACATCAGTAACCCAGTAAATATGTGTTGCATGAATGAAGGAACATGAGAACAAAAACTCAAAATAATCATAGACTTAAACTATGGAATATAGCATAATGCCTACTGAAATAGATTAAGCTAACTATTAGAATGTGCTTCCCTGGTAGCTCAGTTGGTAAAGAATCTACCTGCAATGCAGAAGACCCTGGCTCAATCCTTGGGTCAGGAAATCCCCTGGAGGTGGAAATGGCAAAACAGTCCAGTATCCTTGCCTGGAAAATCCCATGGACAGAGGAGCCTGGTGGGCTGCAGTCCATAGGATCACAATGAGTTGGGCACAGCTGAGCTACTAACACTTCACTTTCTTTCTCTTAGAAGAGACGTGTCACTTTCTATTAAACTGACAATAATTGGAAAACAGAAGAATGCCAGAAATATTCATATCTGATGAATTTTAAATATTAAAATAAGTAATGTGGATATATCAAGATTTGGTGCATGAAATTATATTCACTTGGGATGGTAAGTATTTCTGGTAAGAAGTAGTATTTCTGGTAAGAAGCATGTTTTTACCTGCAGGCATATTTTGTACACAAAATGTATTTTATCACTTGACATAAAAAGTGATGGGTAACAGCTATCATTTATTAACTGTCCACTTTATGCCAGGAAGTGTGAAAAGTGCTTACACAATATGTTAATTACTTAGGATAGACTTTCTGCCATAAAAATATGTAAAAATATCACTGCCTTATCATAAATGTTATGGCTCATTCACATTATAGAGTAATGGTTCTGGGAGGAGAGATAACAGGGAAGGGGTTTCCATTTTGCAAGCCCATTCAAAGATCTAAGTTCTTTCTACCTTATGGTATTTCATCATCTTTACCATGAAATCTCTAATTTTTCTGCCATCAGCAGAGAAGAAAGTGAAGAAAACATTTTTCTGTTGTTCAGTTGGAAAGTAGTGTCTGACTCTCCTGCAACCCCATGGACTGTCACTGGTCAGCTCCTCTGTCCATGGGATTTCCCAGGCAAGAATATTGGAGTAGGTTGCCACTTCCTTCTCCAGTGTTTCTTCCCAATCCAGGCATCGAACCTGCAACTGCAGCATTGGCAGGCAGGTTCTTCACTGCTGCACCACCGGGAAGACATTAGAGAATAAAAGATACCCTCTCTTAAATATCTGGGCCCGGGAGTAGTATACCTCACTTCTGCACATGTATCATGGCAAGAACTAATCACAAAGCTACCTATATGCAAAGAATCAAATAAATATATTAAAAAGTTGATCCAAAAAGAGAGAGCCTGCTTAGCATCTATCTAATATCTGCCACACAAGTGAGTGACTTCATGTAACACTTTAAAATATTCTTATGGTCAATGTTACACAGAGAGAGTAGATTTTCTTTTTCCCCAAAAGCTGAAAAAAAGCAGCAGCAAAGACTATAATGCTTATAAACTTATGATAGAACTACATTATGCAAGAATAATGTAACTACAGAGCAAAATGTCTAATAATAGAAACACTGACTAGTCAGTTCAAAACAATTGTAAAAAAATATATATTAAATGTTTGAGTGGGTCTAGGGTTTGTTTCACAAAAGACATTTATGAAATTTAGAGAGCATTGAAAAGAACTAAGTACATTTCCAAAAATTTATCAACCTAATATAATAATATCTCAGCAGGTCTTAATCTTCATAGATCCAACTCCCTCTTCTTACAATAAATATTTTATAAAATCCCTTTAACTATGCTGAAATATAATCAATAAACAATCTAAACTGCATATATGTGCCTATATTTTAAGTTCATAGAATTATATAATGAAGAAAACTTAAATGTAATGTATAATAAAATACTATAAAATTCAACATGAAAAATCTTGCCAGAACTATAATAAACCATAAAGAAGTTATTATATCTTTCCATCCACCTATAAAAAACTTTGTATATAAATATGTATTTAATAAAATTGCCAATTCACCCTTTTTCTACTTGTCATTCCCTAATAAAAGTTGAGTAAGTATTTTTTAAATCAACAGAACAGTGTTGTCATTTGTGATTGTTAATTTGTGTGTCATTGCCTGGGCCCTAATAGCCATGGATATTTAGTCAAGCATAATTTTGACTTTTTGTAGGAAGGAGTTTTTGGATAAGATGATATTTAAATTGGTGGACATGGAAAAAAACAGACTTCTCTCCATGAGGGGGCTAAGGGTCATTAAGTCAGTTTAAGGCCAGAATAGAATGAAAAGACTGGCCAGCCCAGAGCAAGACAGAACTCTCCAGCAGATTGCTTTCAGATTTCTTCTGCAGCACTGGTCCTTCTTGGCCTGGTTCTATCACACGAGACCTCTGAACTGAAACAGAAGCATCACTGCTTTGGACTGAACCAGAAACATCACTAGACTGGGTCTCTAGTCTGCAGACTTACACTGTATATGTGTGTATGTGTGTACATCCTGTTGGTTTTATTTTCCAGAGAACTCTGAGTAAAACACCATTGATGATGTATTTTTCATAATTGCAAACTACTCTTAATAGCATCTGAAAGTGAAAGTTGCTCAGTTGTGTCCAACACTGCCACCCCATGGACTATACAGTTCATGGAATTTTCCAGGCCAGAATACTGGAGTGGGTAGCCTTTTCCTTCTCCAGGGGATCTCCCCAAACCAGAGATAGAACCCATGTCTCCAGCATTGCAGGTAGATTTTTTTTTTTTTTTTTTTTTTTTTTTTTACCAACTGAGCTATTAGGGAAGCCCTTTGAGCAGGAAACCCAGGCAGAAAAAGAAACAGGCATGTAATCTAGGTTCCCTAAGAATCTAAGAATCCCATAAGTGCACCTTGGGAGTCTGCTCTTTCCTAGCATTCTCACTACCTATAAATAGGAAAATTTAATCTTCTCTTTTTGTCAAATTACTATACAGGCTCATTCTCCATAAGGATTGGATTAATTTTCTAAATCTACAAGTAAATTACATAGTTGCTTGAACACAGGATCAGGATTATTGAGATAATCTAGTCAGAGCATGAATTAACTATGTATGTAGCAGGAGAGGTATTATTCCCACACCTGATTACATTTCTTAACTTTTAAGATTCCTACTCTTACCTTCCACTCTATAGTTCTTAAGAGATGTGTGGGGTGGGATGGGGGGAGGATATATATATATATATATATATATATATATATATATATATTTAAGTCAAGCACTAAAAAGAATATGGAGGTAAAGAATAAAAGGTATTATTGTAAGAATTCTTGCCCATTGAAACTGGAGGATAAACTTCAATAGAAAAAAAATATTAAAGTAATCAAAATACTCCTCTGTCTAGCTACATAGTTATTATATTTGGAATTTTGATGCAAGCACAGTGTCTATAACTGCAGACATTCATGAGAATAGTGTAAAACGTAGCTTCTATCTTGTAGAATTATGCAGTGGCAACAGTAGGAACAGGTTGAGAATATAGCCTCTGAACAGGGCTGACTAGAGTCAAATTTCAGTTCTGAGTGATCTAGTGCAAGGTATTTAAACTCTTCTCCGTGTTCAGTTCAGTTCAGTTCAGTTCAGTCACTCAGTTGTGTCCGACTCTTTGTGACCCCATGAATCTACCTTAAGTCTAAATTGACTCACAGTACAACTTACATCATAGAATTATGAAAATTTATGCAAGTCAATTTGTTACATTGCTTAGAAGAAAACATAATAATAGTATTTAAGAAATATCATATAGTTCTCATTAAACACTATACACAGGTGACGACTTTAATAATTGGAGTAAAAAATGTAAAGATTATCAGCAGCATATTTTGACTTACTATAGAAATAAAAAATAACTTACTAGAAGTTTACAAAAGATTTCTCATATTGTGAAGAGTTATAACCTGGTTTACTTTGAAATATTTTATTGAGATACAGTATTATAGAAAAAAAAACTCACTTCATTTATACACTAATATCTTACCCAGAAGATTTTATGATTACTGTTAAAGTGATTCATTTACCTCTAAAGAATCAAATAAAAGATAAGTGGGAAATTTTTGCACCTCCCACTATTAAATCAGAAACTGTGCCCTTGAATGTTTCAATGAATTTAAAAGTGAAAACAAAGTTTCGAATAGAGATTTTTTTTAATGGCAACTTTCTAACTAATGTGAGGTCAAAAGTATCAATTATTTGGTTCTGAAAGTGAATACAAACAAGATTATCACTGCATTTTAAGGACCAAAAAAGGCAAAGATGTAGGAGGTCATCTGTTTTCCTTTTCTACAAGTTTCCTTCCATCAGATTTTTTTCGCCATCCATTTTCAAACATCCACCTCGCATTTCTAAAATTTCCCAGGGGAAATAATATGGACCTAAATTAAAGGCATATGACAGTTCTCATATACAGTAACTTTTTGGAGAGCACAGTAGAGCAGGTAATATGATATCATAAAATGCCTTGGGATAAAGAAAATGAAAAAAAATGTATTTCCTTCTTTAACCATTAACATTCTAGATAAAAATCACACAGTCCAATGAAAGCCAAAATCCTGCATCATGACTATAACTACAATGTCTCCTTTCACTACATTGTTTTTTTAGATCATCAGTTCAGTTCAGTCGCTCAGTCGTGTCCCACTCTGTGCGACCCCATGAATCGCAGCACGCCAGGCTCCCTGTCCATCACCAACTCCCGGAGTTCACTCAGACTCACGTCCATCGAGTCAGTGATGCCATCCAGCCATCTCTGGATGTCCTCTGTTGTCCCCTTCTCCTCCTGCCCCCAATCCTTCCCAGCATTAGGGCCTTTTCCAATAAGTCAACTCTTCACATGAGGTGGCGAAAGTATTGGACTTTCAGCTTTAGCATCATTCCTTCCAAAGAACACCCAGGACTGATGTCCTTTAGAATGGACTGGTTGGATCTCTTTGCAGTCGAAGGGACTCTCAAGAATCTTCTCCACCACCACACTTCAGAATGAAATACAATAATACATTTGAGCGTGCTGTTGAAGAAAGTTGTTTCCATTCACAGATTTCCATTTGATAGAGACCTATGCTGTGTTTCAGGAAAGAGTGGCGCATCTGTATATTAACACAGTTGGACCTTACACAGTTATCCTGTCCTAAACTGTACCCCAGAAAGGTAAAAAGAACACCATTTCCTAGTATCAATAGACTTGCTATCTTTGTGTTTCTTTATCAGATGGAGCTGACTTGCACAGGGATAGCTGAGACCTACCTCTGAAAATTTAAAATTTAGTGTCCAATAATCCTGAGGAGGAAGAATCAATTTCATTATTTTTTTAATTGTCTAGTATATTCCAAACAACAATTCCCTGACCTTACAAATGTACATTCTGTTAGGTAGTTCAAACAGAAAAAAGGAGTTCAGAATGGTGGTGGCTAAAAGTCAAAGAAGGGAAAAGCCTGCGAAAATAGAACAAAGGAAGGTGAGAGGACAGAAGTAAGGACCTCGGGTAGAACAAACAGCACTCCTGGCTAGACCAGTTTACATAGGGCAGGCCCAGGAGGAGGAGAAAAAAACATATAAAAAGAGGAACCAAAGGGTCATGGGTCACTCTCGCTCTCTCTCTTCTTGTTACGTCTTTTGGGTCGGCATGCCCTCATGCCTCGAGGATGTCGTTTTCTTTATTTTCTAAATAAAACTGAGCTGTATCATGGAGCTGTGAC
Organism: Oryx dammah; assembly: GCF_014754425.2. NCBI lineage: Eukaryota > Metazoa > Chordata > Mammalia > Artiodactyla > Bovidae > Oryx > Oryx dammah. The sequence continues at coordinate 23,401,774 of NW_024070196.1, forward strand.
ACTGGTCTGGCTGAAAGTTGTTAACACTGGCCCATCGCTTCAACTTTTTGTTGTGACAAGACAGAACCAAGGAAATTACACACTCCACACTCCCCTGATATCTATGGTGCTGTGACTCCAATTTAACCTGGCTGAAACAACCTTGGCACAGCCCCTGCAAGGAGGAGACCAAGCACAGCAGGAGCCCAACTTGGCAAAAGCTCCCACAGTGGAAATTAAACACTAAGAAAACCCAGCACAGGGGAAGTGACAAGAAGCCAGCATGCTGGAAACTGGGATAGCAAAAAACCAACTCAGCAGAAAGCTCACACGGCTCAGTCTCAGATTCCAGAAGACCTCCGGATAAAGTAGGAGGTCTTCTCTCCTATGGCTGAAGGGACATATACCTAACAAAATCTTAATTCTGTTACAATCTCTCGTATCTTTTTTCCATGAACCCCCCGTGAACAGGCGAGTGGCAGTGGGGGCAACTGAGGGATTCTAGAGAGGATACTCCTCAGTCCCAAAGTCTTCACTATCTTCTGGTCCCAGTAGCTGTTACCCAGGCCAGTGCGAGTTCTTCTGTCCTTAATCTTCTTTGTGTCAAGTATCAGGCCAATGAAAACTGTGAGCATAGGTCAGGTATTTAGCAGGTTTTATGGCAGATTATGAAGGGGTTTTTATTATGGAGAAGGAAATGGCAATCCTCTCCAGCCCTCTTGCCTGGAAAATCCCATGGACAGAGAAGCCTGGTAGGCTACAGTCCATGGGGTTGCAAAGAGTCAGACACGACTGAGCGACTTCAGTTTCAGTTTTAATGAAAGGGTTTCCTTGGCACGTTTTTCCCACTGCTTTTCCTTCCTTTCCTTCAACTCCTCTCTCCCAGGACTTGAGCCCCATCAAAACCCATGATGCCTGGCTTCAGGACCTAATGAAGCTCAGGCTCTGATGTCTCATTGCAAAAATTCAGTGAGAGACACAGAGATAGGTAAGAGGTGGATTTGTTCAGAATCAGAGAGAAGCACACTCCGCAGGATGTGGGCCATTGCAGAGGGCAAGTGCTTCTGCCATGGAATGTGCTGTGGCTAGGTTTGGCGAGCTGGGTAAATTCATATGCTAATGAGTGGGAGGATCATCCCAACCATTGGGGAACCACCCACTCCTCTGTCTTTTGACAGTGCCTTGGAACTGTCCTGCCACCTGGATATGGTATTTAGCTTGCAGATTGGGAATCAAGGTTTAGTTGAATTTTACTTGTCATCTTGGACCCATTTGATTTTAACTGGTTTATGTTATGCCCTTGTGCTATGTCATTCTTTCAAAACTTGTGCCCTGCCCCCTTCCCTCCTGCTTCATGCTCTTTTCCTGAGCCCTGTCCAGGCCCACAATGTTGCCTCTACAATCTTCTGGAGGGACAACCAGAAAATAGCTGGCCCTTGGGAGGGAAATACTGTATAATACCCAATCCCTCTAGATAGTCAGGCATTCATCTTCCATGTTTCCTACAACATGAGCAACAATGGCATCTCTCAGTGAACCCACTAGGGTGGGAGACAGGCACACAATGCCTGCTAGAAGTCCATCAGTTGGCATTCCTTCAAAGGCAACTGGGCTTCCAGGGATAATGTTTGCCACTTTGGGAGTTAGCCCTGCAGGCCGTTTGGGCCCAAGCCATTACCACCCTTCTGCTAAAGTTACAAACATACCCCAAGATCAAATCTCCATTCCACTTTTATGGAACATCTGGCCTGTTGCCTCTTATCAATTTGTTTTTAAGCCAATTACTAACTCCTAAAACCAGGACCCTGTCCCCTTGTAGGCAACATTACTCCACCCTGCTTATTATTAAAATACTCTCAATGCCCCTAACAGGGCCAGATAACCCTCTCTTTTGTCACTTCTGTTATTACCTAAAGTGGGTCTATGACAATGAAATGTTTACCATTGGAAACACCCTAAGCTGCTCTTATGGAGGACTAGGGGAGGAAATCAGTGAGTTACAATCCCTTAGAGCAGTAAAAGGATAAGGCTTATGGCTGTTTCACCAGGTTCCCAGTATCAGGGCACAGGCTTGGATTGGTATTCATCATAATATCTATTCCCATCTGAGGTGAACAAACTGGCAATGAGGTAAAATTACAGCCCCTTAATCCTACCTGGCACTGGTCACACTGGAGACCTTGGGGACACCCAACTCCAATCCTGGGGTCCCAGAAGGTTGGCCTGCTTCAACCTGCCTAGGGATCTGGTCCTCAAAAAGCTGTCACGACTCAACCTGCTTGGGGATCCACCAGTCCAGGGGTCCCAGGAGGCCGACATGCCATGACCTGCCCCAGGATTCGATCTCCAGGAGGCTGTCATGCCTCAGCCTGCCTGGGGATCTGCACCCTGACCTGGGGATGCCTGGCTCTCAGGTTGCAACAGTACTGGATAGGATAAGCGTCAGAAAGATTTACCTCTATGGAAGTCCACCCATGGAAATAGAAGGAAGCCTATTACTTGTGGGTCTGTGCCCAGTCTCAGCAATAACTCAGGAGCCCAGTGAGAATCCCATTGCCTTTCTGGAAAGGCTAAGAGAGGTCCTTTAAAAGTTTACCAATCTGGACTTAGACTCTTATTAGGGACAGGTGATTTTAAAGGACGAATTCCTGTTCCAGTGTGCATCAGACATCAGGATAAAATTACAACAGCTACAGCAGCAGGACCCTGCTGCCTCTTTAGATGAGATGGTCCAGATAGCCACCAATAGCTTTTATAACAGAGAACAGGAGAGGGAGGCCAAGACCGAGGAAAGGGAGAAAAGGAAAGAGAAAAGGCATGCCAAGATGCTGGCCACTCACCAGGGAACCCCTATGGCAAACCCTGAGTCCTTGAAGGACAAGGCAAATGCAAAATCTGTAGATAGGCTGGGCATTGGGCCAAAGAGTGTCCAAACCATGACAAATCTCCTCAAATGGCTGGCTACAAATGCCATTAATTGGGACATTGGGTGGCACTCTGCACTGGGGACCCAAGAGCCTCAAGGTCAAGTGCCAAGCCTTCCCTCACAATGGTTCAACAGGACTGAAGTGGCCCACTCCAGCCAGCCCGCCTGTCACAGATAACCATCACGGGGCTGGAGCCAAGGGTGCAACTGGATGCAGCAGGTAGTTCTTAGAGTTTCTTTATTAACACAGGGGCTACCTACTCTGTCCTTACCTCCTGCTCCAGAGCCTTCTTCCAAACTTGTACCATGTTGGGTGCTACAGGAAAAACAAATGCAAGAGATTCACCTGAGCATTCTGTTGCTTGGATGGACAAATATTTTCCCACCAGTTTCTAGTGGTCCCTGACTATCCTCCTCCCTTATTGGAAGAAGTCTCTTCCTACCTTTGACACCTTGCAGATATTACAGTCCTAAAAGAAGATGCTTTAAAACTCTCCTTTGGAGGCAAACTATGTTTACCAGCCACCAAGTGAAAAAACTCCTAAATGGGAGAGGCCATTTATGGATGTTTGATCAAAGAATCCTCAGATATCAAGTAGTGCTTATGGAAAATCCAGGGCTGACTATATCCCCTTGTGAAGTTCTTAACCCAGCCACCCACCTGCCTACTCCTGAGGGCTCTCTCTCTTTTCACCCTTACCTAGAAACCTTGGGCCACTGGACAAAACCCTGAGAGGGATTGTTGGAAGATCCTCTGACCAATTCTGAGGAAATTTGCTACAGTGATGAAAGCAGCTTTGTCTTGGATGGGAAAAGAAGAGCTGGATATGCAGTAGTCTCCAATTTGAGACCATAGAACCTAAACCTTTTTCAACCAGGTACTTCAGCCCAATTAGCTGAGCTCACAGCCCTGATTCAAGCTTTAGAACTGGGAAAAGGAAAAAGAGTAGCCATTTACACTGACTCCAAGTATGCCTTTCTGATATTACATGCACTTGAGGCTATTTGGAAGGAAACAGGCCACTTAACAACCCGTGGGGCCCCAGTCAAATATGGTGACAAAATCCTTAGGCTCTTGGAGGCAGTCCATCTGCCCACTGAGGTTTGAGTCTCCCACTGTTCAGTTCAATTCAGCCACTCAGTCGTGTTTGACTCTTTGCGTCCCCATGAATTGCAGGACGCCAGGCCTCCCTGTCCATCACCAACTCCCAGAGTTCACTCAGACTCAAGTCCATTGAGTCAGTGATGCCATCCAGCCATCTCATCCTCTGTCGTCCCCTTCTCCTCCTGCCCCCAATCCCTCCCAGTATCAGAGTCTTTTCCAATGAGTCAACTCTTCGCGTGAGGTGGCCAAAGTACTGGAGTTTCAGCTTCAGCATCATTCCCTCCAAGGAAATCCCAGGGCTGATCTCCTTCAGAATGGACTGGTTGGATCTTCCCACAGTCCAAGGGACTCTCAAGAGTCTTCTCCAACACGACAGTTCAAAAGCATCAATTCTTCGGCGCTCAGCTTCCTTCACAGTCCAACTCCCACATCCATACATGACCACTGGGAAAACCATAGCCTTGACTAGACGGACCTTTATTGGCAAAGTAATGTCTCTGCTTTTGAATATGCTATCTAGGTTGGTCATAACTTTTCTTCTAAGGAGTAAGCGTCTTTCAGTTTCATGGCTGCAGTCACCATCTGCAGTGGTTTTAGAGCCCAGAGTCTCCCACTGTAAAGGACACCAAAAAGGGAGCACAGAAGTGGCAACAAGGGAACCAAGCAGCCAATCAGGCAGCTAAGAGAGCAGCATTACAGAACAATGACCTAAAAGTGGTTGCCACCTTAGTTCCACAGACTAATTTGCCAGGAACTCCTTCATATACTGAAGGTGAGATTCTTAAAGCTAACAGTGAGGGCTATCAAGATGGGATGGTTCCAAAAAGAGGGACTCCTTTTTCTTCCTGAGAACCTCCAATGGAAGTTGGTTAACTCCTTACATGCCACCACTCATTTAGGTGAAAAGGCCCTCCAAAGATTACTAGAAAGGTCCTTCAGAAGAACAGGTCTCCAAACGATTGTAAGGCAAGTGGTCTCCTCTGTCTCACTTGCCAATTAAACAACCCCCAAGGAGCTCAAAGACCCCAGCCTGTCTAACGACATGGGACCTACCCAGGAGATGACTGGCATATGGACTTCTGATGGACTTATGAACTGACCAGATGCCAGTTTCTCAAGGGTATAAATACCTATTAGTCATGATAGATACATTCACAGGGTGGATTGAAGGCTTTCCCACCCAGACTGAGAAACCTGAGGAGGTGCTAAAACTACTGCTCCATGAAATCATTCTGAGATTTGGTCTGCCCAGGTCACTACAACTTGACAATGGGACATTATTTACTTCTAAGGTCACCCAAGGGGTCTCTAAAGCATTGGGCATTATTATCTCCATTGTGCCTGGAGGCCTCAGTCTTCAGGAAAGTGAGAAAGAGACAACGAATTCTTAAAATCAGTGATAAAAATGATAACCCAAGAGACCTCCCTGGGATGGAAGGAGGCTTTACCGATAGCTCTCCTCTGCACTTGCATTGCCCCTAAGGGACAGGCTGGTCTTAAACTTTATGAGATGCTATATGGGAGACCTTTTGTTTATGTCAATGATCTCTTCCTAGATCCAAAGGCTCAGACCCTCCTATCTTATACCATGACCACTGGGCAATTCCAACTGGATATACACTTGTGGGGTGTCAACCAGGACCCAAAAGATTCTAAGGAGTCACCACTATATGCTCCAGGAACTCAAGTCCTAGTTAAAGTCTGGAAAGATGGGTCCCCAAAGGCTCAACTCCAGCCTGCATGGAAGGGCTCCTACCCTGTAATAATTTCTACCCCCACAACAGTCAAGGTACCAGGACACATCTCCTTGTTTCACTACTTACAAGTCAAGCTGTGGAAGAAAACAGAAAAGGACACTCAATACATCTGTGAGCCCCTGGGAGATCTCAGATACCTATTCAGAACTACAAATGAGTGCCATTCTAATGAACACCCTCAAAATCTAGTTTCTGGGGATAAGATTTCTCAGGATAGCTCTAAAGAGCCAACACAGCTTGGCAGGGGTTGAACTCCAAAACAGACAGGAGATAGATCTTCTGATCTCTGGACAAGGAAGGACTTGAGCCATCCCAGTGATGGTAATTTGGAGTTGGCTAATGTCCCTGTTAGTCCTTGTTATACAATATTGATGCTGCTTATGATTGCTCCATGTATTATCAATAGTCTAATCCATTTTGTCTCTGCCCAGATCAACAAGCTATGACATGAAGTGCCAGTTCAACAAGGATATATTAAACTACAGCCGACCACAGAAAATATCACTCACCCCTGATGGACACCAGTATAAGGACTCTGAGGCCTGAGACTAGCAAGAGGGGGAGGCCCAATGCCCCTCACAGCCCCAGGTCAGGAGGAAGTAGCCAGAGAGATCTCAAAGCCCCTATTCCCAAAGACTTGGGCCTCCCATCTCTTGAGGGGGGAATGTTTGGTAGTTAGAATAGGGAAAAGGAGTCAAGAATGGTGGTGGCTAAAATACAAGGAAGGAAAAAGTCCATGAAAATACAACAAAGGAAGATCCAAGGACCTCCTCAGGTAGAACACCTGGCTAGACCAATTTACATAGGGCAGGGCCAGGGTGTGGGGGAGGATGGAGTGGGGCACAGAACATATAAAAAGAGGAGCCAAAGGGCCAGGGATCTCTCTCCCGTGTGCATGCTCTCTCTCTTCTCTTTGTGTCTTTGAGTTATACCCTCATGCCTCGAGGATGTATTTTCCTTTATTTTCTAAATAAAAACTGAGCTATAACACGGAGCTGTGATACTGGTCTGCCTGAGAGCTGTAATGCTGGTCCGTCGCTTCAACGTTTTGTTGTGTCGAGACAGAACTGAGGAAATTAAACACTTCCCAGACAATTCTAAACAACAATTACAAATATTATTGCAAACAATGTTATTCAGTAAAGCCGTAGAATGAAATTCCTTTGCTCGCCCTCTCATCTACCAATGCTGCCATTAATTTATTCGTTGCATTTATACTTCTTGGAACTCTAATTTGTCTAGACCATTTTGTTAGTCTTGTGCTAAAAAAATGAATAAAGAATTCTCAGTTAGTGCGTATTTATGCAGGATTTTTAAATAGCATACTTTGATTTATAATGAAGGCCATAGAAAACATCTTTTAAAATGAAAAGATAAAACAGTCTTTTCAATATTTGGAGTATTTGAATAAATGGCTACACTGAACTTGAGGCTAAAATTATTTCCTATTGTGGCTGATAAAAATGGACCAGAAACTGTTTCTTTCCCTAATTCACAAGATTGCTGTAAAGATCAAAAATTGTAATATATGTAAAATGCACTTTGGAAATCATAAAACACTTTTGGTAGAGAAGGCAGAGCCATTACAATTAATAAACTTATGATCCACTTCTAGGAGCAACCAGTAGAAATTGGAGAAAAGCAAAGGCTAAAATTAAATGCAGTAAATATCTACATCTACCATCTAGAATGAACAATAATGTACTCTGCAGCCTGTCTCTTTAGTGAGAAGAAAATTTTTCTCTCTGTTGATGACACTTTGTTCTGCATCTCACTATAGTTAGCACCACTTGTGTGTGCAATCATGTCTTTCTTTTTGGACTTATTCTATGAGGCATCATTTATAACTTAGTGATATACAAATGTCTCAGAATTGAGGCTGTGTGTGTGTGCTAAGTTGCTTCTGTCATGTCAGATTCTGTGTGACACTATAGAATATACCCCACCAGGATCCTCTCCATGGGATCCTCTAGGTATGAATATTGGAGTGGGTTGCCATGCCTTCCTCCAGGGGATCTTGCTGACCCACTGATCAAACCCACATCTCTTATGTTTCCTGCACTGGCAAGCATTCTTTACTGCTAGCAACATCTAGGAAGCCCAGAACTGAGGCTGTTTCTCTGTTTAGTCGCTCAGTCTTGTCTGACTCTTTGTGACCCCATAGACTGTAGCCCGCCAGGCTCCTCTGTCCATGGGGTTTTTCAGGCAAGAATACTGGAGTGGGTTGCCATTTCCTCCTCCAGGGGATCTTCTCGACCCAGGGATCAAACCTGTGTCTCTGATGTCTCATGCATTACAGGCAGTTTCTTTTTCACTGAGCCACCAGGGAAGCACTAAAATTGAGGCTATCAATGTGCTAATATACATTAAAAGCCAATAAGCAATATATACAAATAACATAATACAGGAAAATATTTTTAATTTGTTATATTTTGTTGTATTAGAGAAGGAAAAGCTTGAGCTAAACCTGGAAATAAATGGAAATGTGTTTTAAGGGAGAGGATGCACATAAAGAACTTCTAAGTGAAGGATACTGCATAGAGGTAGGAATTTGCAGTCCCCATTCAAAAAATGGTGAAGTTTGTACTTCCTGGAGTAAAGGTGTTACAATGGAAGTCAGAAAACCAGGCTATGTGGTATGTGTCACGAACATAACATATTCCAAAAACCATCTCCTGTGCTATGGCATGCTCAAGCAGACAAACATGTCACTGTATTTCTGAAAGTGTTTCTCTAAAATTAATTCTTCTCTTCCTAACAGTCACTAGGGAATTCTTAAAGCAGGTTATAAAATGTAGCACAATAGGCATGTCCTCATTTTCCTATAAACTCCATCCCTAAAAGATGAATCATAAGACTGTATGATCTACCACATGAAATATTCTAGGCAAGCTTTTAACATTGCATGATTTGATTTACAGCTAAGGAACGGGAAATTGAAGAGGGAGATAAATGGCTGACAGGAGTTTTAAATTACCTTAGTCTAAAAACAACAACAAAAAAGGAAGCCACCTTCATAGAAAATTTTGGATATGTATTCTAGACATTTGATGCATAGTTTCACCTTAATGAAGGGTTCGTTTCATACTTACAAAGATGAAACATTTTAAAGAGAATTATACTAATTTCAGCAAATACATAATAAAGAAATTACTTTTTTAAATGTTCTTAACTGATATTAATTTCCTATAAAATTTCCCTAGTAGTGCAATTTGCTTTCTCTATTTTTATATTTGATTTCTGATATATTGTTTTAGAGTGAGCAATCTTTATAAAAATTTCATAAAATATTTTATTCATTTAAATTCAATTTTGAGGACATAAAATATAGTGTTAAATTCTTTTTCATTAAGGCTAATGATTATCTAAAATAATTTTATAAAGGCTACAGATTCTATAAAATACAATTTTAATTGGCAAATTTTTGCTTTTACTGTTTTTAAAGAAACATATTATCAAGTTTTTGTTATTTGTTTATATGTTTAACTGACTTCAGTTTCATTTTTTCTTATTAATTCAATAAGCAATGGTCACCATTCCTTCACAAGTGTAAAACAGAAGAGTTAAAATTTTAATGTTAAAATGCCTTGGTTTGGGAGAGCAGTAATAATCAGCTTTGTATTGCAACATTATACTACAAGATTAATCAAAAAATTGCATTGAATTTATCATAATTACTTTTAAAGATTTATGGAAATAAAAATGCAAAAAGCAAAAGAAAAACCTTTATGAGAACATAAAAATGATAATTAGCTTCTCAGATCAACATAGATTTAAAATAGTAGTTTAAGATGTTATGCACAGTGTGGCTCAAGAGGAATGAAGTTATATAAAGTATAATACCATTATTTCATGTCCTTAATATTAGGAAAGAAAGCAGAAAAGGCTGTGGTCATTATCTTTAACATTTTAAAAGACAATTTTCTTATAAATTTTGAAACAAAGAAGTAAAATATATTTGTATTGATATTAGAAATATATGTATTTATATTTTAAATATTTTATATTTATAAATATTATCATATAAACATGAAAAAATGCTATTAATAGTATACAAGGGAATTTGGTAAGAGTACTTGGTACAAGAAAAATACATAAAAATCAGTATCATATCTAAATAAATTATTGATAATGTGGTTAAGATGTGAAGAAAAAAAAAGTAACTTTTACTTAGTAATAGACACTATACTAAATAGTTTGTAGGGCACAAGCACAGAAACACACACACACATATACAGACATTAGATTTTTATCTAAGTCTATATGGAGTTTCATAAAAAATAATATGTGTACATCAGATTATACAGTAATAAATGAAAAATATTATTTAATTTCATGGAACAATAATAGCTGGTAAAATTACAATGCCAGACAAATAAAACTATAAAATATAATTTAACTCTTTTTTATAAACATGAAGTGAACTTTCAAAGCAATGTCAGAAACAAAGAAGTTATGTTGTAAGAGAAAGATACATTTTATAGTATAATACTTAATTGGTTAAGATATATACTTTGTGCTATAATTTTTAATTTCTTTTTAAGTAAAAAACTCTTAATGAAAACCTGGAAAATATTTGCAGCATATGTAATAGTTAACCCATTAAGTTTACTGTAAAAAAATTTCTACAATTGTCTAACAAAACATTAAGTATTGATAGAAAATTGAATTTAATTTACAAGTACTATCCAGAGAAACCAACCAATTAACCATCACTGGGACATAAAAATATACAAATTAATTGATGAATGATATAGTCCTTTTCCATATTTGACTGAGTGAAATTTAAAAGAGTGATAATACATCAACAGGGAACTCATAAAGGGAAGATTAAAAAACCACCCTGTTTTTGTAAAATTGTGAATTGCTACAGACTTTTGAGAAAACAATCTGTTAATATCTGTACAAATGGAAATGATTCTGGAACCTTGTATTCCTTCTTCCAGGAATCAAGCCAGTGGAAGTAAAAGTACCACTACTTAGATTATGTGTAAAATAATGCATTCTGCCAAAATTTTGTATTTGGGAAGTGCTGGAAACCTCTTGAAGGTTTAGCAATACTAGGATATTTGACTAGGTCTTGAAATATTATACAAATATTGAATAAAATGGATTACATTTGCAATTATTATCTTTAATCAGTATACATTATGTAATACTATTTGGAGTAATGAAGCAAACAGATGAATATGCATATAGATTCCAGTGTACATATAATATTTTCTTTTTTTCTCCCTCTTGATAATGCACACACACAAAACCCTATATTCCTAAAATTTGTGAAAATAATCACTTGGATATGGAAAAATGGGAAAAATATGTATCAGCTATTATTATTAATATAATTGAGGAATTATAAAAAGGAGAAATAGGTGTCTGGCTATGTTTAAAAAAGCTCTGTAGAAAAGTAGAAATTAACTGAATGTACAAAACATAAATATTCTCTTTAAAACAATATGAAATACACATGGAAGTTAAATATGTGTATGCGCAAGCAATTCAAACTTGGGAGATACATTCTAAGACGGAGTAGTAGAAGGACATGCGCTCATCTCCTATTTCAAGAACAGCAAAACTGCAAGTAGCTGTTGAACAACCATCAACAAGAGGATGCTGCTGCTGCTGCTAAGTCACTTGTCGTGTCTGACTCTGTGTGACCCCATAGATGGCAGCCCACCAGGCTCCCTCATCCCTGGGATTCTCCAGGCAAGAACACTGGAGTGGGGTGCCATTGCCTTCTCCAAAGAGGATGCTGGAACCCACCAAAAAAAGATATCCCCACTTCAAAGTCAAAGAAGAAGCCACAATGAGATGGTAGGAGAGGCTCAATCATGATCAAATCAAATCCCATTTCTGCCAGATGTGTGATCCACAAACTAGAGAACCATAATACCAAAGAATTTCTCCCACTGTTGTGAAGGCTCTGAACACCACTTCAGGCTTCCCAGCCTTGGGATCTGACAAAGGGACTGGGAATCTGCTAGGAATTTGGCCTTGAAGGCCAGTGGGATTTGATTATAGGACTTACACAAAACTGGGGAAACAGAAACTCCAATCTTGGAGGGCACAAACAAAATCTTGTGTTCACCAAGACCCAAAGGAAAGGAGCAGAGACCCGACAGATGACTGAACCAAAACTACCTGCTAGTGTTGAAGGGTCTCTTATGGAGGCATAGGTCTGCAGGGGCTCACCACAGGGATGGGGGCACTGGCAGCATCAGGCTGGGAATGTCCCCTTTTGCATAAACACTCTTGGACTTGCCATTAATCCTGTCATAGAGCCTGTAGACCTCAGGCCAAACAACTAACAGGGGGCAATGTGCAACCCCATCCATGAGCAGATAGAAAATTGGATTAAAGCTTTGCTGAGCAAGGCCCTGCCCACCAGAGCAAGACACAGTTTTTTTCCATTACCAGACCCTCCCATCAGGAATCTTACCTCATATATCACAGGGAAGACACATGAAGCAATAAGAGGCACAGTCCCATAGCAGCTAAAATAAAAAACATATTATAGAAAGTTAATCACAGTGAAATTCAGAAAGTTAAGTGCCAAATGAGGGGCTTCCCTTGTAGCTCAGTCAGTAAAGAATCCACCTGAAATGCAGGAAGTCATCTGCAATGCAGGAGACCTGAGTTCGATTCCTGGGTCTGGAAGATCCTCTGGAGAAGGACATGGCAACCCACTCCAGTGTTCTTGCTTGGAGAATCCCATGGACAGAGGAACCAGGCAGGCTACAGTCCATGGGGTTGCAAAAGTCAGACATGCATTTAGCAACTAAACCACCACCACCAAGTCCCAGGATGAAACCCCAGAAAAACAACCAAATGAAGTAGAGATAGGGGACCTTACAGAAAAAAGAATTTAGAATAAAAGTGGTAAAGATAATCCAGGACCTTGGGAAAGCAGTGGAGAAGATGCAAGAAATGTTTACTAAAGACCTACTAGAACTAAGAACAGAGATGCCTAATACACTAGAAGTAATCACAGCAGGATAACTGAGGTGGAAGAACAGATAAGGACCTGGAAAAATATTTGAAGAGATAATAGCTGAAAACTTCCCAAACATGGGGGAAAAAATAGTCAACCAAGTCCAGGAAACGCAGAGTCCCTGGAACAATAAACCCAAGGAGGAATACACCAAGACACATAGTATTCAAATTGGCAAAAATTAAAAACAAATATAAAATATAAAAAAACAACAAAGGAAAAACAACAAATGTATGCAAAGGAATTGCCATCAGGGTATCAGCTGATTTCTCAACAGAATCTCTACAAGCCAGAAGACAATGGCAGGATATGTTTTAAGCAATGGAAGAAAAGAACCTACAACCAAGAACTCTACCCAGCAAGATTCTCCTTCAGATATGATAGAAAAATCAAGAGCTTTCCAGACAAGCAAAAGTTAAGAGAATTCAGCACCACCAAACCAGCTTTACAACACATGCTAAAGGAAATTCTCTAGTCAGGAAACACAACAGAAGGAAAAGACCTACAGAAAATAAACCCCAAACAATTAAGAAAACAGTAACAAGATCATACATATTGATAATTACCTTAAATGTAAATAGATTAAATGACCCAACCAAAAGACATAGACTGGCTGGGTAGATGAAAACGTGTGCCTAAATGCACTTCCACTTACCACATCACTTGGCCTGACCCCTCAAATTGTATGTAATTATTTTCTATTGTTAAGTTAATCATGTTTCCATTATGGCTTGCAATTGTAATTATATTTTACTTCTTGTCTGGCTACTGATTGTGAAAACTGATAAACATCTTTTACTATTGTGACTATGTAACTATTACTCACTTAATACCACTGAATTATGATTGTTCAACAGAAAAAGAATAGAACCATACACCACCAAAATTATAATTTAGTTAAAAAAAGAACCCTATGATCATTTTTTAAAATCAAGATGCATATCAGAATTATTATAATTTTTTTGGAAAATGCAGATGCACAGGTTTGCTTCTTTTTTCCTCCAGACATCTAGATATGTTTCTAACAAGCAGCCATGTTTAAAAACAACTGGATTATATCATGATCTTTTACTTTTATCTAGCTTGTTTCACTTTTTCTATTTCACATTCAGTGCTCCCATTTCATTTAGTTTATGTTTTCCAACTTCTCTAACTCTTCTTTTTGAGGTCTTTTCTCAAGACTTTTTAAAAATAGTAGAAAAATATTTGCATACATATATATAAAGAATATATAATATTATTAATTTAAATTAATATATATTAATTTATATACAAGTTTATGATATTTTCATTCTACTTGTTTGACTTAGTATGAATAGAGTGCTAGATTTTTAATTAAAAAAATAGATATTCAACAAGCAACAAAGTTTTAAGGTATAGCACAGGGAAATATACTCAGTATCTTGTAAGCTATAATGGAAAATAATTTCAAAAATACCACATATGTATATGTATAACTGAATCACCTGCTGTGCACCTGAGAGACTGTAAATCAACTATATTTCAATAAAATATATATACATATATATTAAGGAAAACAAAAATACAGTCATGGGAAATTGAATAATCAGGGTTTAGGTTTCTCTCACTATCAAAAACATACTCTTTAACAAGTACAAATTCATTTTGTTACTATCTGTTTGAGCAACCTGAATAGGATATATCTACCCTTAATGTCAATTTTCTTTTTCCTTTTCCCATATTTTATATTTTAACAGTTTTAAAATATACATATAAGAGCTTACTATATTTTCAAAAATTACTGTTACATTCAAGTATATATAACATTTCTTTTAGAAAAATTAAAAATCATAATAATTTTAAATAATGACACTTGGTGACTTAGTCACTCAATACTGTCCAACTCTTGCGATGCTATGGACTGTAGCCCACCAGGCTCCTCTGTTCATAGGATTTTCCAGGCAAGAATATTGGAGTGGGTTGCCATTTCCTTCTCCAACATAATGGCATAAATTCTGAATAATTAATACATATATAATACTTTAGAGCATCTCTTAAGGCAAATATTTTTTCAGCATATCTAAAACTTAAATGGAATATTGCCCTACAGTAAAGTTCAGTGGCTAAAACAGTTTAGTTGTCTTTCAGAATACATTTTAGTATTCATGTTTGGTAAGAGCAGAGACATTACTTTGCTGACTAAGGTCCATCTAGTCAAGGCTATGGTTTTTCCAGTGGTCATGTATGGATGTGAGAGTTGGACTGTGAAGAAGGCTGAGCACCAAAGAACTGATGCTTTTGAACTGTGGTGTTGGAGAAGACTCTTGAGAGTCCCTTGGACTGCAAGGAGATCCAACCAGTCCATTCTGAAGGAGATCAGCCCTGGGGTTTCTTTGGAAGGAATGATGCTAAAGCTGAAACTCCAGTACTTTGGCCACCTCATGTGAAGAGTTGACTCATTGGAAAAGACTCTGATGCTGGGAGGGATTGGGGGCAGGAGGAGAAGGGGACAACAGAGGATGAGATGGCTGGATGGCATCACTGACTCGATGGACATGAGTCTGAGTGAACTCCGGGAGTTGGTGATGGACAGGGAGGCCTGGCGTGCTGCGATTCATGGGGTCGCAAAGAGTCGGACACAACTGAGCGACTGATCTGAACTGAAATTACTGTGTAGATTGTAGCTTCTAGAGAGTACACAATTCACTAGGAAGTCCTTATTTTAAATTAAGGCTGAATCTATGCATGACAAATTATAATTTGTTAACTACAGTTTAAAGATGCAGACAAAAGGATACTTTTCAGGACACAATACTCATTTATACCCCTGATGTTCGAACTGCCTCTCCCATCACTGGAAATCTGTTTTGTTTTGTGCTATTTATTAATAGCAACACTTCCACTTTCCTTGAAGGAATAGAATTTTTCTTTTTTTTTTAAGATAAAAAAAAAAAAAAAAAGCTTTGAACTAGTATTTCCCTGGAGTCTACCATATCACTTTTCCTCTCACAGAGGAAACTCAACTTATGGAGTTTCTGATTAGAAAAAATTTCTGTGAGATTTCCCTGTAGAGAAAGACCATGCCTTGGGGAAAAGTCCCCAGTCAATGTGAAAAGCCACAAGGAAAACAATGTTCTCTCTGGAAATTTAAATCAGCTTTCATGGGGGAAAAATTGAAAGACTTACTCTATTTGACAAAGAAATTCATAAAGAAAGAGAAAAGCTGATATTCTGAACATATTTTCAAATTTATAGTTTCTAGCACTTCTAAGGACTTATTTTATAAGGAGATATAGAGCAATAATTGATTTTAATTGTTCATTTTAGAAATTATGACTAAAGATATAAAGAAATACACTGAGATTACACTTTTATCTGTAAAAATTAAGTTGAAAAACAAATCATAAAATTAGAATACTCCAAT
The DNA here is from genome assembly GCF_014754425.2 of Oryx dammah. Classification (NCBI taxonomy): domain Eukaryota; kingdom Metazoa; phylum Chordata; class Mammalia; order Artiodactyla; family Bovidae; genus Oryx; species Oryx dammah. The sequence goes on from NW_024070196.1 coordinate 23,417,917, forward strand.
TTATTACAATTGAATACACTATGGAATGTATATTTTTAAAGTTCTATTCACTTTTTTAAAAACTTTGATTGCTATAGTCTATTAACATAATTAATAATTCTGTTACTCTTGGAGTCTAGTGCCATGATCTAGATAATGAATCATTTAAAAAGAAAAGAACCCCAGGGAAGCAAGTGTAAATTGTTTCTCTACTCCATGCCTAAGATGATTTCAACATTTTAGATTAGAATATATTCCTAGTAGGTTACATAAATTCCTGTGGGAATATTAGCCTCCAACTAGACTGACTGAGTTGAAAGCATATTTGAAATGTTATGAAAAATAGAAATATTCCTCAAGAAGGTAATTTCATTGTTCTGTTCCACAAATAGGGAAATCAGGATACTTGAACAAGCTCATTGAAGGGTGGTAATGAAGATTTAAAATGAGAATTAGAGTCAGAACCTGTGTTTTCAGGCCTGAAGCTTACTCAACTTGAAAGATTAGCTTAAATAACCTGCTTTAGAAACACAGTATTACACATTAAAATCAAGTATGAAAGTAAATTTTCAATTGGATTGAGAAAATATAGCAATGTTTAAATTTTATAAAGCAGGACACTACTACATGATTGAAAACATCTAGAAAATATATTTGTCTATATAAACCTTGATAGTTTCTTTATACAGCAATGGAAATATTGGACTTTGCTCTACACTGGTTTATTTAGAAGGATGTAAGTGGGAAGGTACTATAACCAGGATGGCCAAAGTTTATAGGAATGTTACCATGTTTCTACTGTGCACAACACAAAAGTGTGTGAGAATTAGGAAGATGCATAAGCAACTGTGAACCATACAAATTTAGCCCCAAAATTCCACACCAGGAATATGCACTCAACCATCCCTTAATCCCTGGACACTATCACCTAATCCCATTCTATCAGACAGTAGGGGGAGTGTGATGGACCAGAAATTAGAGTGGAAAGAAACATCATTCTTACTCATTTACTCTTAAAATTATCTTACTTTTGCAAGTTATACCCAAAAATACAACCATATGAACATATTGCAAGTGAGGAGCAGGAAACCTTAACTTTCATTAACTTGAAAGAAACCTTGTATATTACTATTGGTTATATTAATTAGAGTATCTTGAAAGAATCCCTAACATGTGAGAGTTTGAGCCAACTCCAGAAGATAATGAAGGACAGGGAAGCCTGGCATGCTGCCTTCCATGGTGTTGTAAAGAGTTGGACATGACTTAGTGACTGAACAACATGCTATAAAACAAATAATAGTTACAGGAAACAGTCATCCTAGAAAATATACAATAAACCTGATAGTCAAATATTCTCTCTTTATATGTCCCTTCATGCTTGTCTATTAGCTAAAGTCTTAAGCTTTTGTTTAGAAAAGATTTGTTACTTTTTGTTAGATAGGAAGTTCATTAGTTTACATAATAATATCAGTTATACAGGAACAGATAAACATGTGAGTTTGAGTGTTCTTTCAACCATTTCCCACACATCTATGGACTTAGGTAAAGTTGAAAATCACTGTAGATAAACATGAAAATCCGAAAGTGAAATTTCTCAGTCATGTCTGACACTTTGTGACACCATGGACTGTAGCCTACCAGGCTCCTCGATCCATGGACTTTTCCAGGTAAGAGTACTGGAATGGGTTGCCATTTCCTTCTCCAGGGAATCTTCCCAACCTAGGGGATCGAACCCAGGTCTCCCACATTGCAGGCAGACACTTTACCATCTGAGCCGCCAGGGAAGCCCATGTATGTTTATGTAGGTAAACATAAAGGTACAGTAATTGACAAAGGTACAGACACAATTATAATAAAGATAGACAATGGTAATAATAACAATAGGGGGATAAACAAACTATAGATATAAAGTTTTAAAAACTGCCATAATATGATCTTTGCTTTTACCCAGAATCATTATTTCAAAGGGTTATTTCTCTTCCTCCATTTTGGAGAAAGAAATGGCAACTCACTCCAGTATTCTTGCCTAGAGAATCCCAGGGAGCCTGGTGGGCTGTTGTTTATGGGGTCGCACAGAGTTGGATGGACTGAAGCGACTTAGCAGCAGCAGCAAAACTACCAAAAATACTGCCAATTATAAAAGTAATTACATTGCCTACAATCTCTACTCCAGCAGGTAGACAGTGTTGAAAAATCAAAATACATTTTTGAATGAATGAATACATTTTGGGGGATTTTATACACTTAGTTTCATTTTTAAGAGCCATAAATTGATTTTTTGTTCAAGTTTCAATTCTCAGCAAAGATGGAGTTAATGGACTACTCAGACACTTACCCTATAATTATCTCAAATTCACATTAATGGCATTCTTGTCAAATACAAGACTCTTCTAAATATATTTTTAATTCAAATATATTATCATTTATTATATTTCTTTCCCACAAATTATAATCACTTTTAGTGTTATTTAAAAATTAAATATCAGTTGTTTTCATTGTACAGATAATATTACATGTAGTATCAAATTTATAACTATAAGAATTTATAAAGTGAAAATATTCTCTTCTGGAACATTTTCACTCCTCAGAAGTAACTATTGTCAATAGTATCTTGTTTATTATTCCTATATCTCCTGTACTTTGAAAAAAAGGAATGAAGTTGTATGAATTTTTGGCACCTTGATTTGTTTAATTTATATTGAGAAATTTTCTCACTAACAGTTATTTTTATAAGAATATGCATATTTTCACAAGTTAAAATAGGAAAATAATTTTTTGAATTTTACTTTATGCAATGAATATTGTGAATTGATTCATTTATAAATAAAATTTCTTTCTGCTGATAGCTGTTTCTTAAATTTGAAGATATAGGGATTTGCCTTCTGGTTTTTTTTAATTTTACCTAACTTTCTACCATCATATTTTTCTAATGCACCAATTGAAATCATCTTTGTGGGAAAACACAGTGACATTTCCTTATTTATTGCCCACATATTATAGGTGGCCTTTTTCATGGAGGCAGTTCTTATGGCCCCTTAGCTTTTGATGTGGGAAACTAGTGTCTCTCACAAAGCTAACAAAATGGCAACCTATGTTGTACTACTTAAAAATAATAACTATATCCACAGGATTAGGAAAGTCAGTATGAAAGACAAGTTATTGTAATGTAAATACAAAATACTTGTACCCCCCTGTCCAGTTTGCAGATAAGAATTTTCATGTATGTGTGTAAGTGATTGGCTATCAAAGTCAATTATTTTTGATAATTAAATGAGTCATTTCTTTTCAGAAATACTTATTGTAATAAAATATCATTGATGAGACAATATCACAAATTTCCACATTTCAACATTATTTAAGAAGAAATAAATTGATACTGACTTCAGATTAGACTTTTAAACTTAAATACCACTAAATCCAAACTAGACTTTATTATTAACTAGCTTCATATTCCTGTAATATCTTCCATCATGGCAAGAGTCCTGACATAGGATATTAGGCCCAAAGATTAACAATATGAATTTCAAATCATATAAATATATATTTGAATGCCAGCCTTAATACTTAAGCATTTTCATGTATAAAACCATCAACTCTATTAAGCATGATTGCTATAATAATTATGAGAAAATATATAATATATAATTTGTTAATGCAACTTGAATACATAGAAAGCAGTCACTAAATGATATTTTTAAATGGCTCATGTTTATTTGTAGAATTATTAAAGACTGCACATTTTATATTTGTGCAAATATTTACCAGTAAAAATTACCTAATTATATTCCATCTGAAGTTTTACTGAGCTCTATACTGCTGTTAGAGGACTTAATATGCAGAACTCATGTACAGGTAGGTAAATTAAAGATTTGCTGTTTGAAAACAAAACAAAACAAAAGATTTGCCCTTTGGAGGAAATACCCCTCAAACATTACAGTTATTTGATATCTTGTAACGTATTACAAACAGAATGGCATTTATTATTTGAGACTCAATTATATATCATAGCATAATCCTTGGCATCCTACAATGAAATAACATTTTAGTGATTATAAACTATAATATATTATAAATCAATTCAAATGGGGCTCCAAAACTTAAATGTCTTTTTGTAAAGTCTGAGTGAGTGAGTGAGTGAAGTCGCTCAGTCGTGTCCGACTCTTTGCGACTCCATGAACTGTAGCCCACCAGGCTCCTCCATCCATGGGATTTTCCAGGCAAGAATACTGGAGTGAGTTGCCATTTCCTTCTCCAGGAGATCTTCACGACCCAGGGATTGAACCCAGGTCTCCCGCATTGTAGGCAGACGCTTTACCGTCTGAGCCACCTGTACATGTCTCATCATACACAGTGGGATGATAAGGACAGCTTTTCACAAGTTTGGGAACACATGATGTATTTTAGAAGAGAGCTTGTATCCTTTTAACGACCTTAAATTATACTTTAATTCTGAAAACTAAAGAAATAATGGTCTATGGTCTAAGTTCATTGTTAGGCACAAAACTAAATGCAGTCCCTAACGCACCTGATTTATGGTGCATGATTCCTTGAGTCACAAACCTTCACTTTCATGTTTTCCAGTGTATAATCCATTAGTGCATGTACATATAATATCACATAGTGGGTAACATTTATTCATTAATACATTATGATTATCTTCTTCAGGACCTCAAACTTAAGCTGTTTTTTCTAGTAGGGACAAGCCTGTCATAAAATTTCCCCAAAACTACATCTAATAGTATATCTTTGATATATTATTAATCTGGTTAGGGACTTATGATGTGTCCTTTTAATTTGCAAAGTACTTTGACCTAAGGCCATGTTCTAATAAACTAAATTCACTATTTCAGTCAATTTAAATGGTTTTTCATTATAATGAACTCAGTTTTTTTCTTGCTTCTGTCACTGACATGACATGAATAGTCCTAGAAACAAGTGGTCAGTCTTGTTGTAATGACAGTTGGAATCATGTAATGGCATATTGTGGAGGCATTAACATTTTGTGAAACAAAAGAATTTAAGTTTTTAGGATTCAACTACAGCTTGCAAGGAAGATCCAGCAATTCTTCCCCACAATCTGCTGTTGTAATCAACAGAAAGGAGCGTTAGTCGCTAGATGGCATAAGTCCTGGACCAAGGCATGAATTTGGGGACCTTCAGAGGACAGGGAAAGACACTGGCAATGGTATTAAGAAACCATTGTGGACACACTGTGGATATTTAGCCGTCTTTACACAAGGCAAATCATGGCCCTCCTCATCAATAGCAATGGGATGGACTATCTTTGGGTAACCTTAATGACAGCAAAATTGCTTATTATTCATTATAAACTATCATTGGCATATACCAGAAACAGATTATTTTCCTAAGGAACATAGCTTCAATATGCAAGAATTTTCACTTTTTCATCTTGGTCATATTAATATCCATCACTTATATTTCAATAAAACATATTATACCTCGTCAAACAGAAAGTGGATATTGAATGCCTCTAATATGACTTAAACTATTACAAATTTCAGTGTTTGAATTTGAATACTCCCTGATATAGAGAAGTGAGAAACAGTGGAGTGATCATTTCTCTGCAATGTAGTAAAGGGCAGAAGAGCAGGACTGGAAAATGCTTGATTCAGCTTATTGATGAGCTTGATCCCACATCTCTGATAAGCCCTTGAAAGTAAAGCTTATGACAAGTGAGCTAAGAAATCAAAAATGGGAATATATATATATAATTTATCTTTTAAAATATTTTTGAAAATATATTTAATTAGAACCATTTTATAGGGTCCATCTACTAGAAAAATCATTTTGCTTGTCTTGTGAAACTTCTCGGTTCACGTACTATTAAAGCCTGGCTTGGAGAATTTTGAGCATTACTTTACTAGCATGTGATATGAGAGCAACTGTGCAGTAGTTTGAACATTCTTTGGCATTGCCTTTCTTTGGAATTGGAATGAAAACTGACCTTTTCCAGTCCTGTGACCACTGCTGAGTATTCCAAATTTGCTGGCTTATTGAGTGCAGCACTTTCACAGCATCATCTTCCAGGATTTGAAATAGCTCAACTGGAATTCCATCACCTCCACTAGCTGTGTTCCTAATGATGCTTCCTAAGGCCCACTTGACTTCATATTCAAGGATGTCTGGCTCTAGGTGAGTGATCACACCATCCTGGTTACTTTCATCAGACCTTAATTTCTTTTCTTTTTTTTTTTTTTGCATACTTCTTCTGTGTATTCTTGCCACCTCTTCTTAGTGTCTTCTGCTTCTGTTAGGTCCATACCATTTCTGTCCTTTATTGTGCCTTTCTTTGCATGAAATGTTCCCTTGGTATCTTTAATTTTCTTAAGGAGAAATATATGTGTGTGTGTGTGTGTGTATATATATATATATAATTTTAAAACGTATGTCTATATTACCATTGATTCAATGGACTAGTGAAGGACAGTGAAACTTGGTGTGCTGCAGTCCATGGGGTGATAAAGAGTCAGACACAACTGAATGACTAAACAGCAGCTGAACAACAAAATATCTTTATAAAATCATCCAGAATTTAGAAAGTAAAGGTATGCTACATACATCCCCAATATTCATGTATTAATATTTCTCAGAAAAACATTTTAATAGTATATTTATTAACTTTTAATTGTTATAACTATGAATTTTTAATGTTAATAAATGTGAGATTATTGACATCTTCAACTGATTTTTCTGTAAGACAATTCATAGGTATTGGTTTCATAGCATTATTCTGTGCAACCAATTTATACCAGCATTTTATCTGACAAAATTCCTAAATTGTTGACCATACTTTTATGCTGCTGGGTTTTTGTCTTTGTCATCTGCTTCCCCTTCAGTATAGACTATACTTATCCAGTTAAAATTTGAAATTTCATTGAAGATTCTTCCTGCAATTTAATATTTTAATCTTCATACAGTGTTTAAGTCCTTATCATCTTATTCAGCTTCTTCAAGTGTGGTATAGTACAAGTATAGAATATAATGTGAACCAAAGCAATGAATGTTAGGTTTAGCTTGTGGGTAATAAAATTGGTCTTTTCTTATTTTTTACAAACTTTACTTTAAAAACTTGCAGTTCACTAAAATTTTCCAAAAAACGTTTCAACTATTCTATCTGTAAGATAATTTGACTAAAGTTTTCTAGTTGTTTTTGAACATTTTTGAACAAATGTATTTTGAACAAAATAACATTTAAAATGCCAGTAGTATTGTGGGACACACAGGTGGTAATATACACCTAACAAGGTATGTAAGAATTTATTTTGCACATGGGACTTTCTGAAGGGAGTGGAGCAGTCTCCTCAGCAGGAGCCAAAATGGCTTGAGCAAAGGAACAGATGGAGTGACTGTGATTTTGTATGTGGTTAGGAGGTGGGCTGGAGTAAGAAGAGTGTGTCAGTACACTGACAGGGATGTACTTTGTGCATGGTTTGAACTACCCACTAATGTGAAGGAAGGGGCTATGTGAGTATTTTTCATCCCTTTGCCCAACTATGGAGCAAGAGGGGAAGTAGAAATGAAATTTGAAAATTGCCAGTGATCAGACAGCAATCAAGTCAGACACTTTATTACAACTGTGAATACATAAGTTGAATAAAATATCAACTGATCATTGAAATAAACTTAGTCTGCATTTGAAAAACCTAAACATAAAATCTAAAATTCCAAATTTATGCACATGTGCATGTCTCTGTGTGTGTTTATATAATCAGTTTTTTCTGTGCACATCAGCAGAGGTAAGGGCCAATATCATCATTACCTAGTGATTTCTAGAGTAAAAAGGAAAAACACTGGAACGTCATAGCATTTGAATTTCTTGATTATCAGAAATATGAACATCACCCAGTGAAAGTATGCTATTCAGTTTTTCACAATCAGAATGACAAAAAGCAAAGAAAATGTATTTTGGTGGCATTTATTTTTCCTAGTGTTAGACAGCAAACGATGGGCAGTGTGGAGATAGAAAGTTAGCAGTGGAAGAGGTTTAAAGAGAATGGAGCGAGTTTGAAGTTGTTATGGGGAAACAAAGGGTCAGTTGCTTCAGTATGCTGTTTTAAGATTCTATGTCTGTCAGTGGCTGCCTCCCCCATCAATGAGCGAATCTCTCTCTGCTCTTTCATGAAGATACTAGGAAGAAAGAACTGAACTGTGTCCATAGAATTTTGTCATTCAGAATAGTAGTTATATCAACTATATGCTCGCCCTCACAGATATAGCAGGCTTGGGAATTTTTCTCAGAGTTTGTATGAAATGTAGTTAATCTAGTTTAAAAACAATGAAAGTTTGATATACTTTTATCAACACCACTTCAGTTAAATATACTATTTTTATTTTCAGTTCTGTATTTAATATTTCTATGTGAGGAGAAAATCAAGTAATATTTAATGAAAAGCAAAAAACAAAAACAACTGATTATCAGCAGCATTAACTCCTATAATAACTTTCCATAAAATGCCACTTGAAAGAGTGAATGTCTATTTCAAGGGCTGCTGGATTGTTAATGAGTAATTCATGACAATTTGCTACTTAAATGGACATATGAATGAATGCTATTACATTAAGTGTGTTAAATCATAAACAGAATAGATAAGCAAGAGTTAAAAGTAGGAGGAGGAAAGAATGTAATGCCAATTGAGTTAGTGCGAGCTTAAAATAAGTCCTTTTATGTTTTTTGTTTCATCATACAAAAGCTGCTGTTTAGCTATCTAAAGTGACCCATTTGCATTCATCTTCTTTCAATAAATTAATATTTACTATGCAAAGAATAAGTCTATTTTTTTCCTTTAAGTATCTCAACAAATATATGAATTTTCCCAAAGTTGACTGCAAATTATTTTGGACAGAAGGACAAGTCTAAATGTGTAATAGAAGCACAATAAGCATTCTTTTTACTTTATTTAATTTTGAGATATTTTGTTGTTGTTTTTCAGTTGCTAAGTTATATGCAACTCTTTGCAACCCATGGACTGCAGCATGCCAGGCTTCCCTGTCTCTATCTCCCAGAGTTTGCTTAAATTCATTTCCATTGAGTTGGTGATACCATCCAACAATCTCATACTCTGATGCCCTCTTCTCCTCCTTCCTTCAATCTTTTCCAGCATCTGAGTCTTTTCCAGTGAGTCAGCTGTTCGCATTAGGTGACCAAGATTGGAGCTTTAGCTTCAATGTCAGTCCTTCCAATGAATATTCAGAGTTGCTTTTCTTTAAGATTGACTGATTTGATCTCTTTGCTGTCCAGGGGACTCACAGGAGTCTTCTCCAGCACCACAGTCCAAAGTCATCAATTTTTTGGCACTCTCCCTTCTTTATGGTCCAGCTCTCACATCCGCACATAACTACTACAAAAATCATAGCTTTAACTATATGAAACTTCATTGGCAAAGTGATGCCTATGCTTTTTAATACACTCTTTAGATTTGTCATGGCTTTTCTTTCAAGGAGCATCTTTTAATTTCATGGCTGCAGTCTCCATCCAGTGATTTTGAAGCCAAATAAAAATAGACTCTGTCACTATTTCCATCATTTCCCCATCTATTTGCCATAAGTGATGGGACTGGATGCTATGATCTTAGTTTATGAATGTTGAGGTTTTTTAAGCCAGCTTTTTCCCTCTTCTCTTTCATCTTCATCAAGAGGTTCTTTAGTTCCTCTTTGCTTTCTTCCATCAGGGTGTTATCATCTGCATATCTGAGGTTGTTGTGATTTCTAACAGCAATCTTGATTCCAGTTTGTTATTCATCAAGCCTGTCATTTCACATGATGTACTCGGTATATACGTTAAATAACTCAAGGGACAATATGCAGCCTTGATGTATTCAGATCCCAATTTTGAACCAGTCTGCTGTTCCTTGTCCGGATTTAACTGTTGCTTCTTGGTCTACACACAGGTTTATCAGGAGACTGGTAAAGTGGCCTGGTATTCCTGTCTCTTTAAGAATTTTCCACAATTTGTTGTGACCCATACAATCAACATCTTTAGTGTATTCAGAAGCAGAAGTTTTCCTGGAATTCCCTTGCTTTTTCTTTTTTTTTAAATTTAATTAATTTAATTGGAGGCTAATTGCTTTACAATATTGTAGTGGTTTTTGCCATACATTGACATGAATCAGCCATGGGTGTACATGTGTTCGCCATCCTGAACTCCCCTCCCACCTCCCTCCCATCCCATCTCTCAGGGTCATCCCAGTGCACCAGCCTGAGCACCCTGTCTCATGCATTGAACATGGACTGGCGATCTGTTTAATAAATGATAATATACATGTTTCAAAGTTATTCTCTCAAATCATCACACACTTGCCTTCTCCCACAGATTCCAAAAAAGACTGCTCTATACCATTGTGTCTCTTTTGCTGTCTCGCGTATAGGGTCATCATTCCCATCTCTCTAAATTATATATATATGCGTTAGTGCACTGTATTGGTGTTTTTCTTTCTGACTTACTTCATTCTGTATAATAGGCTCCAGTTTCATCCACCTCGTTAGAATTGATTCAAATGCATTCTTTTTAATGGCTAAATAATATTCCATTGTGTACATGTACCACAGTTTTCTTATCCATGCATCTGCTGATAGACATAGAGGTTGCTTCCATGTCCTGGCTACTGAAAACAATGCTGCGATGAACATTGGGGTACACGTGTCTCTTTCAATTCTGATTTCCTTGGTGCGTATGCCCCACAGTGGGATTGCTGGGTCATATGGCAGTTCTATTTCCAGTTTTTTTAAGGAATCTCCACACTGTTCTCCATAGTGGCTGTACTAGTTTGCATTTCCACCAAAAATGTAAGAGTGTTCCCTTTTCTCCACACTCTCTCCAGCATTTATTTTTTGTAGACTTTTGGATAACAGCCATTATGACTGGTGTGAGATGGTACCTCATTGTGGTTTTGGTTTGCATTTTTTTCTGATAATAAGAGATGTTGAGCATCTTTTCATGTGTTTGTTAGCCATCTATATGTCTTCTTCAGAGAAATGTCTGTTTAGTTCTTTAGTCCATTTTTTGATTGGGTCATTTATTTTTCTGAAATTGAGCTGCAGGCATTGCTTGTATATTTTTGAGATTAGTTGTTTGTCAGTTGCTTCATTTGCTATTATTTTCTCCCATTGTGAAGGCTGTCTTTTCACCTTGTTTATAGTTTCCTTCATTGTGCAAAAGCTTTTAAGTTTAATTAGGTCCCATTTGTTTATTTTTACTTTTATTTTCATTACTCTGGGAGATGGGTCATAGAGGATTCTGCTGTGATTTATGTTAGAGTGTTTTGCCTATGATTTCTTCTAGGAATTTTATAGTTCCTTGTCTTACATTTAGATCTTTAATCCATTTTGAGTTTATTTTTGTGTATGGTGTTAGCAAGTGTTCTAGTTTCATCATTTTACAAGTGGTTGACCAGTTTTCCCAGCAGCACTTGTTAAAGAGACTGTCTTTTCATCATTGTATATTCTTGCTTCCTTTGTCAAAGATAAGGTGTCCATGAATGTGTGGGTTTATCTCTGGGCATTCTATTTGGTTCCATTGATCTATATTTCTGTCTTTGTGCCAGTACCATACTGTCTTTAATGATTGTAGCTTTGTAGTATAGCCTGAAGTCAGGCAGGTTGATTCCTCCAGTTCCATTCTTCTTTCTCAAGATTGCTTTGGCTATTCAAGGTTTATTGTATTTCCATATAAATTGTGAAATTATTTGTTCTAGTTCTCTGGAAAATACTGTTGGTAACTTGATAGGGACCGCATGGAATCTATAGACTGCTTTGGGTAATATACTCATTTTCACTATATTGATTCTTCCAATCCATGAACATGGTGTATTTCTCCATCTATTTGTGTCCTCTTTGATTTTTTTCATCAGTGTTTTATAGTTTTCTATATATAAGTCTTTTTTTTCTTTAGGTAGATTTATTCATAAGTATTTTATTCTTTTCATTGCAATGGTGAATGGAATTGTTTCCTTAATTTTTCTTTCTGTTTTCTCATTGTTAGTGTATAGGTATGCAAGGGATTTCTGTGTGTTAATTTTATATCCTGCAACTTTGCTATATTCATTGATTAGCTCTAGTAATTTTCTGGTGGAGGCTTTAGGGGTTTTTTTGTAGAGGATCATGTCATCTGCAAACAGTGAGAGTTTTTTTCTTCTTTTCCAATCTGGATTCATTTTATTTCTTTTTCTTCTCTGATTGCTGTGGCTAAAACTTCCAAAACTATGTTGAATAGTAGTGGTGAGAGTTGACACCCTTGTCTTCTTCCTGGCTTTAGGGGAAATGCCCTCAAATTTTCACCATTGAGGATAATTTTTGCTGTGGGTTTGTCATATATGCCTTTTATCATGTTGAGGCATGTTCCTTCTATTCCTGATTTCTTGAGGGTTTTTATCATAAATGGATGTTGAATTTTGTCAAAGGCTTTCTCTGCATCGATTGAGATAATCATATGGTTTTTACCTTTCAATTTGTTAATGTGGTGTATCACATTGATTGATTTATGGATATTAAAGAATCTTTTCATCCCAGGGATAAAGCCCACTTGGTCATGATGTATGATCTTTTTAATATGTTGTTGCATTCTGTTTTCTAGGATTTTGTTCAGGATTTTCGCATCTATGTTCATCAGTAATATTGGCCTGTAGTTTTCTTTTCTTTTCTTTTCCTTTTTTGTTTTTTTTTTTTGTGTGGCATCTTTGTCAGGTTTTGGTATTAGGATGATGGTGGCCTCATAGAATGAGTTTGGAAGTTTACCTCCCTCTGCAACTTTCTGGAAGAGTTTGAGTAGGACAAGTGTAAGCTCTTCTCTAAATTTTTGGTAGAATTCAGCTGTGAATCCGTCTGGTCTTGGGCTTTTATTTGCTAGAAGATTTCTGATTATAGTTTTGATTTTCATGCTTGTGATGGGTCTCTTAAGATTTTCTATTTATTCCTGGTTCAGTTTTGGAAAGCTATACTTTTCTAAGAATTTGTTCATTTCTTCCAAGTTGTCCATTTTATTGCCATATAGTTGCTGATAGTAGTCTCTTATGATCCTTTGTATTTCTGTGTTGTCTGTTGTGATTTCTCCATTTTCATTTCTAATTATGTTGATTTGATTCTTCTCCCTTTGTTTCTTGATGAGTCTGGCTAATGGTTTGTCAATTTTATTTATCTTCTCAAAAAGCCAGCTTTGTTTAGCCTATATATATTGGTACCTTTAATAGGTTTTTTTCCTATAGTGTACATCTAATCTTACTTCATTGTGATCAGAAAATATGCTTGGATGATTTAAATTTTTTTGGATTCCCAAGGCTAGGTTTATGGCCCAGGATGTGATCTATCCTAGAGAAGGTTCCATGTGCACTTGAGAAAAAGGTGAACTTCATTGTTTTGGAGTGAAATGTCCTATAGATATCAATTAGGTCAAACTGGTCCATTGTTTCATTTAAAGTTTGTGTTTCCTTGCTAATCTTCTGTTTAGTTGATCTACCCACAGGTGTGATTGGGGTATTAAAGTCTCCCACTATTACTGTGTTACTGTTAACTTCCCCTGTCATACTTGTTAGGATTTGCCTTACCTACTGCAGTGCTCCTATGTTGGGTGCATATATATTTATGATTGTTATATCTTCTTCTTAGATTGATCCTTTGATCATTAGGTAGTGTCCTTCTTTGTCTCTTTTCAGAGCCTTTATTTCAAAGTCTATTTTATCTGATATGAGTATTGCTACTCCTGCTTTCTTTTTTGGTCTCCATTTGTGTGAAATATCTTTTTCCAGCCCTTCACTTTCAGTCTGTATGTGTCCCTTGTTTTGAGGTGGGTCTCTTGTAGACAGCATATACAGGAGTCTCATTTTCATATCCATTCAGACAGTCTCTTTTTGTTGGGGCATTCAACCTATTTACATATAATGTAATTATTGATAAGTATGATCCCATTGCCATTTACTTTGTTGTTTTGGGTTCGAGTTTATACATGTTTTCTGTGTTTCCTGTCTAGAGAAGATCCTTTAGCATTTGTTGAAGAGCTGGTTTGGTGGTGCTCAATTCTCTCAGCTTTTGCTTGTCTGATTTCTCCTTCAGATTTAAATGAGATCCTTGCTGGGTACAGTAATCTGGGGTGTAGGTTTTTCCTCTTTCATCACTTTAAGTATGCCCTGTCATTTCCTTCTGGTCTGAAGAGTTTCTATTGAAAGATCAGCTGTTATCCTTATGGGAATCCCCTTGTGTGTTATTTGTTGTTTTACCCTTGCTGCTTTTAATATTTGTTCTCTGTGTTTGATCTTTGTTAATTTTATTAATATGTGTCTTGGGGTGTTTTGCCTTGGGTTTATCCTGTTTGGGACTCTCTGAGTTTCAGGACTTGGGTGGCTATTTCCCTTCTCATTTTAGGGGAGTTTTCAACTATATATCTCAAGTATTTTCTCATGATCTTTCTTTTTGTCTTATTCTTCTGGTACTCCTATGATTCGAATGTTGGGGCATTTGACATTGTCCCTGTGTTCTCTGAGGTTATCTTCATTTCTTTTAATTCTTTTTTTCTTTTTTCCTCTTTGCTTCATTTATTTCCACCATTCTATCTTCCACCTTACTTATCCTATCTTCTACCTCAGTTATTCTACTGTTGTTTCCCTCCAGAGTGTTTTTGATCTCAGTTATTACATTATTCATTACTCTAAAGTGGGCCCTGGGTTGCATGTACTTTTCAGGTCTAAATGGCTCAGGTTCAGGTTCTCAGGTACTCCACAAAAGTGCAGACTCTGTTGGGCCTGTGTTTTGTGCCCTTCCCAGGTCCAAGCAGCTCAGGGAACCAGGTGCTTGGTGAGTTCATTCTCCCCAGGTGGGGTGGGGCATCTTATCACCCCCCTGTCCCAGTCCTTCAGTTTCCTGGGTGTGCAGTGGGAGCGCCATCTCAGGTGTGCTGTATGTCTTGTCTGGGGAGGTAATCTCTGGCTGCAACCCACCCGGCAGATGTCAACCATCCAGGATCCCAAGACTTGGTTAGCAAGTGGGAGCCCGCTCTCAGTTTGGATGAGGATGCTTCTCTGGAGCTGAGATTGCCCCTTTCCAGCTCTGGCTGTCTCCCACCTGCCTCTCTGTCTCTGGTGGGGGATGGGCCAGTCCGCAGCCTGCTAGCTCTCCTCTGGTATTCGCTCAGTCCTTTCTTCTGTGAGTGGACCTTGCAGTGCCATAGGTTAGAGCTTTTCATGGGAAAGTTCTCTCTCTTTTTACTCTCTCTCTGGCTATCCCACACTTTGGGTTGCTATCTCACATTTGTTCCCTCAGATTGTCCTCAGGGCATTCAGGCCTGGTCCTTACCCTAAGCAATGCAGCCCACACCTCCCTATTCAGCCCTGACTTGCTGGTGACGGACGTGAACGTCTGGGCTCCTTCTCCACTGGGAGTTGCCGTTAGGCATGTAATCTGTGGGTTTTATTTATTTATTTTTCTTCCCGGTTATGTTGCCCTCTGAGATTCCAAAACTCCCCACAGACCCACCAGTGAGAGAGTTTCCTGATGTTTGGAAACTTCTCCTCTTTCATGACTCCCTCCCTGGAATGGGTCTCCATCCCTAACTCTTTTGTCTCTCTTTTTATCTTTTATATTTTGTCCTACCTCCTTTCAAAGACAATGAGCTGCCTTTCTGGGTGCCTGGTGTCCTATGCCAGCATTCAGAAGTTGTTTTGTGGAATTTGCCCAGCATTCAAATGATCTTTTGATGAATTTGTGTGGGAGAAAGTGATCTCCCTGTCCTATTCCTCCACCATCTTCTGCTTTTTCTATGATTCAATGGAATTTGGCAATTTGATATCTAGTTCCTCTCTTTTCTAAATCCAACTTTTACAACTGCAAGCTCTTGGTTCATATATTTTTGAAGCCTAGTTTGAAGAATTTTGATCATTACCTTGCTAGCATGTGAAATTAGTGCAATTGTATGGAAGTTTGAACTTTCTTTGCCTTTTGGGGATTGGGATGAAAACTGACATTTTCCAGTCCTGTTGCCACTGCTGAGTTTCCCAAATTTGTTGGCATGTTGAGTGCAGCACATTAACTGCATCATCTTTTAGAATTTGAAAGAGCTAGGCTGGAATTCTATCACTAAGTTTATTTGTAGTAATGGTTCCTAAGGGCAACGTCACTTCATACACATGATGTCTGGCTCTAGGTGAGTGATAAATCCTCTAGGTTATCTATGTCATTAAGACTTTTGTATAGTTTTTCTGTGTATTCTTACCACCTCTTCTTAATCTCTTCTGCTTCTGGTCCTTGCAATTTCTGTCCTTTATTGTGCTCATTTTTGCATGAAATGTTCCCTTAGTATCTCCAGTTTTCTTGAAGAGCTCTCTAGTCTTTCCCATTCTCTTGTTTTCCTCTATTACTTTGTATTGTTCACTTAGAATGGCTTTCTTTTTTCTCCTTGTTATTTTCTGGAACTCTGTGTTCAGATGAATATATCTTGCCCTTTCTCCTTTGCCTTTCACTGCTCTTCTTTTCTCAGATATTTGTAAAGCCTCCTAAGATAACCATTTTGCCTTTTTGCATTTCTTCTTCTTGGAGATCATTCTGATAACCACCTAATCCAGTGTTATGAACCCCCACCCATAGTTCTTCAGGCACTCTGTCAACCAGATCTAATTCCTTGAATCTATTTGTCACTTCCACTATTAATCATAAGGGACCTGATTTAGGTCATACCTGAATGGCCATTCTAAAGGAGATCAGCCCTGGGTGTTCTTTGGAAAGAATGATGCTAAAGCTGAAATTCCAGTACTTTGGCCATCTCATGTGAAGAGTTGACTCATTGGAAAAGACTCTGATGCTGGGAGGGATTGGGGACAAGAGGAAAAGGGGACGACAGAGGATGAGATGGCTGGATGGCATCACTGACTCGAGGGACGTGAGTTTGAGTGAACTCTGGGAGATGGTGATAGACAGGGAGGGCTGGTGTGCTGTGATTCATGGGGTCACAAAGAGTCAGACACAACTGAGTGACTGAACTGAACTGAATGGCCTAGTGGTTCTTCTTACTTTCTTCAATTTAAATCTGAATTTTGCAATAAGGAGCTCATTATCTGAGCCACAGTCAGCTCCTGGTCTTGTTTTTGCTGACTGTATGGAGCTTCTCCATCACTGGCTGCAAAGAATATAATCAATCTGATTTTGGTATTGACTGTATGATGATGTCCATGTGTAGAGTCTTCTCTTGTGTTGTTGGAAGAGGGTGTTTGCTATGACCAGTGTGTTCTCTTGGCAAAACTCTGAGCCTTTGGCCTGCTTAATTTTGTACTCCAAGGCCAAACTTGCCTGTTACTCCAGGTATCTCTTGACCTCTTACTTTTGAATTCTAATCCCTTATGAAATATAGAAAAAAATTTTTTTTGATTTTAGTTCTAGAAGATCTTAGAGTTCTTCATAAGACCTTTCAACTTCAGCTTCTTTGGTATTATGGTTGGTGTATGGACTTGGAATACTAATGTGATGTTGAATGGTTTGCACTAGAAATAAACCCAGATCGTTTTGTTGTTTTTGAAATTGCACCTAAGTACTGCATTTCAGACTCTTTTGTTGACTATGAGGACTACTCCATTTATTTTAAGATGTTCTTGCCCACACTGGTAGATATAATGGTTGTCTGAATTAAATTTGCCCATTCTTGTTCATTCTAGTTTACTGGTTCATAAAATGTTGATGCTCACTCTTGCCATCTTGTGCTTGACCATATCCAATTTACCTTGATTCATGGACCTAACATTCCAGGTTCCTATGCAATATTTTATTTTGAGATTATATTTTTAAAATAACTAAAATATTTTATGTCATTAAATCCTACATTTGAGACAGCAATAAGTAAGTAGTGCTATAAATATTGCCTGTATTACTGTTTTCAACCAATTTAGAATGAAGGAACAAGTCAAAAATGATTTTATTAAGTTCTTATAAAAATGTTTTTCATAAGTATTCCATTATTGTTCACATATACTCAGAGGATACTGAAAATGCATTCATTGGTCAGATATAAAATAGAATTTTATTTAAAAGTATGTAAAGATTGATTTCTACACATTTCTATACAAAATAATTTTCTCTTTTATTTTATATCACCACTAAAATTATCAAGATATTTAAACTAAAATTTCAGCCTAATAAATGACTTCAAGGCCTTCCCCAGTGGCTCAACAGTAATGAATCCACTTTTAATGTGGGACAGGCAGGAGATGAGGGTTCCATCCCTGGGTTAGGAAAATACCCTTGAGGAGAGCATGGCAACCCACTCCAGTATTTTTTCTGGGCTGTGAAAATTCCATGGAGTAAAGAGCTTCACAGGCTACATACTATCAGTTTGCAAAGAGTCAGGCATGTCTGAAGTGACTGAGCACAAGTAAATGACTGTATACTGCTGCTTTGTAACTAGAATCATCTTATCAAACCTTAGATTTCTTTGCTATGTCATCATGACATTTAATATACTTAAAGATAAAATCTATGTCCTTAAGGACCAAATAGTTCATGACCAAATTGTTAGACTACAGTGTTAGTTTTTTTTATGATAAAATATCCATTTTTTTCTTAGCTTAATTTTCCTAAATTGAAAAACCATCTTGTTAAACCTAATAGGAAGCAAGTTAAAATATTCTGCTATGTGCTTCTAAGTATAGGTTTTTTATTCCTAATAAATTATTGTTAATTGTTTATACATGTGTAGTTATATTTTTATTGAAATAATGATCAAATTATCAAAATGCCAATGGCATTTTTTCACAGAACAAGAATATAAAATTTTAAAGCCTGCATGGAAACACAAGAGATCCCAAATAGATCAAAGGATCTTGAGAAAGAAGAATGGAGCTAAAGGAATCACACCTTGAGTTCAGACTACATACAAAGCTATGGTAATCAAAATAGTATGGTATTGGCACAAAAACAGATACATAGTTCAATGGAGCAGTATAAAGAGCCCAGAAATAAACCCATGCCTTTATGGTTAATTAATTCATGGGAATGAGGCAAAGATATACAATGAGAAAAAGACAGTCTCTTCGGCAAATGGTTTTGGGAGAACTGGACAGCTGCATGTAAAATAATTAAATTAGAACATTATCTAACTCCATATACAAAAATAAACTTAAAATGGATTACAGATCTAAATATAAAACTAGACACTATAAAACTCCTAAAGGAAAACATAGATAGAACAGTCTTTGGCATAAATCTCAGCATTTTTTATTTTAGACCCATCTCATACAGAAATGCAAACAAAAGCAAAAATAAACAAATGGGACATAATTAAACTTAAAAACGTTTTACAACAAAGGAATCCATAAACAAAATGAAAAGTCAGTATATGGGATAAAATATTTGCAAATAATGTAACCCACAGGGATTATTCTACAAAATATACAAACAGCTCATGTACTTCAATTTAAAAATAAATCAAGAAGTGGGCAAAAAACTCTAAATAGACATTTCTCCAAAGAAGACATACAGATGGGCAAGAGACACATGAAAAGATGCTCAACATCACTAGTTATGAAAGAAATGTAAATCAAGGCTACAGTGAGGTATTACCCATCACAGTCACTATGACTATCATCCAAACGTCTATAAATAATAAACGCTGGAGATGAGGCAGAGTTTAAAGACTCTTGGCAAAAGCTTAATAAATGATGTACCAGATTCTGGTAAAGACATTGATCAGGCAACTGAGAGAGACAGTCATAAAAGAAACAGTTGTATAATTGATGACAAATAAAATAATAAAATTTATACTATGGGACAGAAGTAACCCAGAGTGAGATATATAATGCTTTAATTAGCTGTTTTTGCCTGAATGCTGATGATTTTGTTAATTTTTAAATAAAAATTTTATTTTATTAATTTCTATACCAAAAATTTATATTACTTTATAACAAGAAATCTATTGTATGTACAGTATCTCATAAAGAGGATTTTCCAGTGTTTTCTAATCCTTTGAAAAAAGTTAATGTCCATGGTATGCTGACTTTATCCACACAGAAAAGGAAAGCTTCAAAATCCCTAGACATCCACCCAGCTGTTTCTAGCTTCTGTTATATTTACACTGATTTATCTAGCATGGCATATAATTAGTTGTTTGGATTATTGAATCAAGTTTGACTGTACACTATTATGATTCAGAACACATCATTTATATTGTCATTGTGAAGGCAGTTTTAGGCCAAAGTACTTATCAACTCCCTTCTGCTAAGGAAAACATAGAAAAGTGGTAGACAGTTTTCTCCAAAACACTATAAATTATTTGTTGTATGTGCTTAATGAAAATGTGTTTTTAATTAATAATAAATGGGTTTAGTTAATTCTTCTAAAATAACCCTATTTGTGTAATAATATCTGCCTATACAAGTTTTTCATAAAGACTAACTCAAAGTCCATGTTTATGGAAATTTTTATCTTAAATTAAGTGAAAATAGTGAAATTAATTTATATTTACAATGCAGATGGCATAAATGTGTAGCTGCATTTACTTGTCATAGTGAACACCATAGATATTTGATAAAGAGCCAAAGAAAGGGAGGAAATGGGAACAGAGTTGATATGTATATTCTCCTTTAGGATCAAGGTTTTAATGTAAGTCATTCTTTTGTAAAGTATAAATATTTCATACTAAAACTAAGGGGCTATGTTTCTTAATCATTCTCTACTTCAGTTTGATAGACTATTTTTCAGGCTATAAATTTTTGCTGTATTTTTTACTTTTTTTTTTGCACTTCTAATAAAATCTCTTTTTATTCCAAAACTATTTTTATTTTAAAAACCTCAGGGGTACACATGAAGGCATGACTGCCATGCAACCATTTAAGAAAAGTTTTCATCTACAGTTAGCCCAGAAATCTAATTTCAATAGAATATCTTATGAAAGTTATAAATATAAGACCAAATTTACCTTATAACTTTCCTTCCAAGATTTCACTAAAAAGTCACAATGTAGTTTAGGAGTCATAAAAGTCTTTAATTTATGTATCAGTTCCTGCCTTCATTTGGGTTAGAAATCTACCCAGCATAGAGCTAAGCATTCCCCAATTGCTCATACCAACTACATGGTGACAGAAGTGCTGAGATTAATCACTTTAAGGCTAAACCTGACTCAGCTATTCTAAAGGTCAGAAAAAGACCAGCTAAAAGGATGTGAAGCTGCAAACTACTCTAATAAATTAGCTACAATTTGCTGGTGACTTCTTTTTATTAACTAGACTATTAGAGTTTTGGTGTGTTAGATTATGCTTGTGTATTTTGGAATGAGACCAGCTCTCATTTTTACTGAAAATTTAGTTTAGAACTTTTAGCCCCAGGATTATTCCTGCTATATGAGGGAGACAATAGTATTTCCTTTATTGAAAGGAAATGTATTTTATAAATTAATGGAAAACACAAGATAAATTTGATACAAGATAAATTTTGGGGTGTCAAAGTATAAATGTAGTCTCCAATTTTGTCATTGCTGCTTTCTCTTCTTGGCTAATGTCTATGTCCTCCAAAAGCATCCTTGAAATGAACAATCTAAGAGCTAAGATTGTCCATGGACTCTGCTTTTTCACAAATCTGAATCTGTCCCTAAATGGAATTTTTTCTACAGAAACATGTCAAGATTTCAGTTCATGAGTGGATGGATTAGTAACTTCTACAATCAGAGTACATCTAAAACTAATTATCACAAATTCTAATCCATGACACAAAATGTCTGCTGCAAAAGTGCAGGGTTACTTTGCCTGTCTGAATTAGTCAAAACTCTTAAACAGTTCAAAATCAAGGACAATTAGGAACAAGATCACCTCTATGATTCAGTTCAGTTCAGTTCAGTCGCTCAGTCGTGTCCGACTCTTTGCGACCCCATGAATCGAAGCACACCAGGCCTCTCTGTTCATCACCATCTCCCGGAGTTCACTCAGACTCATGTCCATCAAGTCTGTGATGCCATCCAGCCATCTCATCCTCTGTCGTCCCCTTCTCCTCCTGCCCCCAATCCCTCCCAGCATCAGAGTCTTTTCCAATGAGTCAACTCTTCACATGAGGTGGCCAAATTACTGGAGTTTCAGCTTTAGCATCATTCCTTCCAAAGAAACCCCAGGGTTGATCTCCTTCACAATGGACTGGTTGGATCTCTTTGCAGTCCAAGGGACTCTCAAGAGTCTTTTCCAACACCACAGTTCAAAAGTATCAATTCTTCAGTGCTCAGCCTTCTTCACAGTCCAACTCTCACATCCATACATGACCACAAGAAAAACCACAGCCTTGACTAGACGGAACTTAGTTGGCAAAGTAATGTCTCTGCTTTTGAATATACTATCTAGGTTGGTCACAACTTTCCTTCCAAGGAGTAAGCATCTTTTAATTTCATGGCTGCAGTCACCATCTGCAGTGATTTTGGAGCCCAGAAAAAGAAAGTCTGACACTGTTTCCACTGTCTCCGCATCTATTTCCCATGAAGTGATGAGACCAGATGCCATGATCTTTGTTTTCTGAATGTTGAGATTTAAGCCAACTTTTTCACTCTCCTCTTTCACTTTCATCAAGAGGCTTTTTAGCTCCTCTTCACTTTCTGCCATAAGGGTGGTGTCATCTGCATATCTGAGGTTATTGATATTTCTCCCGGCAATCTTGATTCCAGCTTGTGTTTCTTCCAGTCCAGCCTTTCTCATGATGTACTCTGCATAGAAGTTAGATAAGCAGGGTGACAATCTACAGCCTTGACATACTCCTTTTCCTATTTGGAACCAGTCTGTTGTTCCATGTCCAGTTCTAACTGTTGCTTCCTGACCTGCATACAGATTTCTCAAGAGGCAGGTCAGGTGGTCTGGTATTCCCATCTCTTTCAGAATTTTCCACAGTTTATTGTGATCCACACAGTCAAAGGCTTTGCTCTAGTCAATACAGCAGAAATAGATGTTTTTCTGGAACTCTCTTGCTTTTTCCATGATCCAGGAGATGTAGACAATTTGATCTCTGGTTCCTCTGCCTTTTCTGAAACCAGCTTGAACATCAGGAAGTTCACAGTTCACATATTGCTGAAGCCTGGCTTGCAGAATTTTGAGCATTACTTTACTAGCATGTGAGATGAGTGCAATTGTGCGGTAGTTTGAGCATTCTTTGGCATTGCCTATCTTTGGAATTGGAATGAAAACTGACCTTTTCCAGTCCTGTGGCCACTGCTGAGTTTTCCAAATTTGCTGGCATATTGAGTGTAGCACTTTAACAGCATCATATTTCAGGACTTGAAACAGCTCCACTGGAATTCCATCACCTCCACTGGCTTTGTTCATAGTGAAGCTTTCTAAGGCCCACTTGACTTCACTTTCCAAGATGTCTGGCTCTAGAGTAGACACTTAAAAACACAATGATTACAGATGGTAGAATTGGGTAACAAAAGCACAGGGAAGGTGGATGTAACTTCTATTTGTTTAGAATTATTTACATTCAGTATGAAAAGGTAACATTTTAGGGGAAACTAAGTATGGCCAGGAGAGTTCCTGGATTCAATATTCTATAGTGCAGAAAACACAGACCTCTCTGATTTAACTTTTTGTCAAGCTTCATGCAAACTGGTTACTTAAAGTAGTGCATGTGTGTCCTAATTCATGGGCTAAAAGGCCAAGCACCTATATTCAGGTGAACAGTTAAGGACATGACTGTGGGCTAGTTTATATGGTTGTTGTTGGTGGTGGTTCCGTCACTAAGTCTTGTCTGACTCTTTGTGACCCCATGGACTGTAGCCTGCTATGCTTCTCTCTCCGTGAAATTCTCCAGGCCAGAACACCGGAGTGGGCTGCCATTTTCTTCTCCAGGGGATCTTCACAACCCAAGGATTCCACCCAGGTCTCCTGCACTGCAGGTGGATTCTCTACTGATTGAGCCACTAGGGAAGTTCAGTTTAAGTGGTTATTTAAACATAAAAACAACAACAACAACAAAATTAGTTTTCCTGGACATATTATATCACTAGTGCAGATGAGGAAATGGTCCCATAGCCCACAGTCATGTCCTTAACTGTTCACCTGAATATAGGTGCTTGGCCTTTTAGCCCATGAATTAGGACGCACGTGCATTACTTTAACAAACCAATTTATATGAAGGTTGACAAAAAGTTAAATCAGAGAGGTCTGTGTTCTCTGGACTGTAGAATATTGAATCCAGGAACTCTCCTGGCCATAATTAGTTTCCCCTGGAATGCTACCTTTTCATAATGCTTGTAAATAATTCTAACCAAATAGAAGTTACATCCACCTTTCCTGTGATTTTGTTACTCAATTCTACCATCTACAATCATTGTGTTTTTAAGTATCTAGTGGTCCTCAGGAAGCAACAGGAACTGGACATGGAACAACAGACTGGTTCCAAATAGGAAAAGGAGTATGTCAAGGCTGTATATTGTCACCCTGCTTATTTAACTTATATGCAGAGTACATCATGAGAAACGCTGGACTGGAAGAAGCACAAGCTGGAATCAAGATTGCCGGGAGAAATATCAATAACCTCAGATATGCAGATGACACCACCCTTATGGCAGAAAATGAAGAGGAACTAAAAAGCCTCCTGATGAAAGTAAAAGAGGAGAGTGAAAAAGTTGGCTTAAATCTCAACATTCAGAAAACGAAGATCATGGCATCTGGTCCCATCACTCCATGGGAAATAGATGGAGAAACAGTGGAAACAGTGTCAGACTTTATTTTTTGGGCTCCAAAATCACTGCAGATGGTGACTGCAGCCATGAAATTAAAAGATGCTTACTCCTTGGAAGAAAGTTATGACCAACCTATAGAGCATATGGAAAAGCAGAGACATTACTTTGCCAACTAAGGTCCATCTAGTCAAGGCTATGATTTTTCCAGTAGTCATGTATGGATGTGAGAGTTGGACTGTGAAGAAGGCTGAGCGCTGAAGAATTGATGTTTTTGAACTGTGGTGTTGGAGAAGACTCTTGAGAGTCCCTTGGACTGCAAGGAGATCCAACCAGTCCATTGTGAAGGAGATCAACCCTGGGGTTTCTTTGGAAGGAATGATGCTAAAGCTGAAACTCCAGTACTTTGGCCACCTCATGCGAAGAGTTGATTCATTGGAAAAGAGTTTGATGCTGGGAGAGATTGGGGGCAGGAGAAGAAGGGGACGACAGAGGATGAGATGGCTGGATGGCATCACTGACTCGATGGATGTGAGTTTGAGTGAACTCTGGGAGTTGGTGATGGACAGGGAGGCCTGGCGTGCTGAGATTCATGGGGTTGCAAAGAGTCGGACACGACTGAGCGACTGAACTGAACTGAACTGAACTGAGTGGTCCTCAAGATCACAAATTTCTTCTTTCTCTTGGTGGCTCAGAGGAGCCTGACAGGCTACAGTCCATGGGGTCGCAAAGATTCAGACACAACTGAATAACTTACACTTTTCAAAGTAAAGTTATTATAGCCTCCTGCCCACAGAAAATAGCAAGAAAAGACACTGGTTGTCAAAATTGAGTGACAATTTGTAATAATTCACATCAGGAGCAACAGACAGCTTTCCTTACTCCTACTCTCTGAGCAAAGTATTCAAAGTCATTGAAACTGTTTGAGAGTTAATAAGAACTAAAGAACTTGCAGGTGCTATACACAGAGGCAATGAGCAATACCATCGTTATTCCATTCAAATTCCAACCAAAACAATCTCCTAAACAGTTGCAGAACAACTTCATGGTGTCTCACTTTAAGGAGGAAGGTTCTTAAGTGTAGCCTTGAGCCATAAACCTTTGAAAGGAAGATTAGTAGACAATTTTTGGCCTCATAGATATAACCTTAATGGGTGATTCTACCTGAAATTTGGCTTCTGTCTAGCTATATCTCAGATCTCTTTGAACACCTGTGTGCCTGAGATTTGCTGTGAGGTTGCCATTGCCATTTTCAAGAGAAGAATTATGCCAGCTGCTTTGGGACTGGTAAGGGATCTATTTGAGACTAAAGAAGTCTAGGAAATGAGTAAAAGGGAAAAAGCATACAATCTAGTTTAGGAGTCATGTTTTTCATGTCACATAGATGGGATTTTCTTTCCCAAGGTTGTCTTTTTGAATTCCTCCTTGAAATAGCAGCAATACTGAATTCTGATGAAGCAACACCTGTTTTGACCCCCAGGCAGACTTTTGGCCAGTAATCCTTTTGGATACTGATTCATTCAATTCTGCTAAATAATTAGTGAGTCAACTTCCCTAGCTGATTTTCATTCCTATGGGCAATGCTAATTCTATGATTTCAATCAGTTTATAATCCCAGAATATAGCTTCTAACAAATGAAGCTATAACATATTTGTGGCAAAAATAAAAATAAAATCTAGGACTCTTCAGAAATAAATGTAGCCATGTATTCTTATTATGACAGTGTCTATATTATTATTTATTTTTCATATCTTAATTTTAATGCAATCACTTAGTAGAAACATAAATGATGATGCATATTTGTGATTTCCTATTAATTGTTTAGTACTTCGACAATATCCTGGTCCTGGTACTGACAATAAACATGTTTCATGGGCTAATAAGTTCAATTACATAATTTTAAAATTAAAAAAATTATGAAATTTCTTTATACCAGTATATAAATACCAACTAACATTGTCTATATCTATTTGTGAATATAAATCTTTGTTATGTAAACTGATGCTTTTTAAATATTTAACATACATACCTTACTCATTATACTAAAGAGACTTACAAATAATTACAAAAAACTTTTGTCTTTAATATTGTATCTATAAAATATTCAAAAGAGGGATCTAACAAAATATAGCTAAACTCAGTTACATTTCTGAGTATGAATTTCAGACACATAGTAAGAAAATAGGGATAATAGTTATTTTAAAAGAGATTCAACTGAAATATTACATTTTTGCAAACTTGCTAAGCAATCACACAACCAGGGAGATTCATTGGCTCTATGATCATTTCATTCTCTGCAACTTGCCTCCTGTATTTCTACTGGAACACTTGCAGAGATCTTCAGTGTATTTCTTTTTAAAAGATCCAACAGAAAATACATGCAGCAGAAATTGTAAAAGTGTATTGAACAATATTTGATCTACACTGAGGAATATTAGGCAATTGGAATAGCTATTCCATGGAACTATATATGATGACATGAAGTACGTTTCCATAACTGTTAAGAAGGCACTTTAAATAGTGCATTTTAATTTATCTCATCTTTATTATAGTTGGGCTTCCCTGATAGCTCAGTTGGTAAAGAATCTGCCTGCAATGTAGGAGACCCCAATTCAATTCCTGGGTCAGGAAGATCTGCTGGAGAAGGGATAAGCTACCCACGCCAGTATTCTTTGGCTCAGCTGGTAAATAATTTGCCTGCAATTCGGGAGACCTGTATTCTATCCCTGGGTTAGGAAGATCTTCTGGAGAAGGGAAAGGCTATCCACTCCAGTATTTTGGCCTGGAGAATTCCATGGACTACAGAGTTATAATTAAAAACATACTATTAAACCAATAAATACTGAAGGTCTAAAATGGAGACAGAAAGAGAAGTAGAGATAGATAAGATTAAGTGATAAGATCACTGAGAAAAATGAAATTTCAGATATTGGTTATTTTTAATCAGTGGGTTTGTGGATAAATTTAAATTTTTTGTTGCTTTTTCTACTCCATTTTAAATTTTATAAGTCATACACTACATGTACAGTATTTATTTATAAACTAGTGAAAACTAGTAAAATTCTGTGCAATTTTTAGATTTAATATTCTAACCTATATTTTTGAAAGTAGACTTTTAGTATTTCATGTTTTTACAGTGTTAAAATGCTGAATTTAATAATTAAAAAAGAATAGCCACTACTATGTGGAAAGAAAGTAGATTTGAATGGCAATTGAAAACACTTTAAATAATTTACCTGAAATTATGACTATTAACTATTAAATGTTGCTTTGTTCATATAGAGTACCAAAGTTAACTAATTCTGGGTCATATGATAGATTTATTCCTAGTTTTGTAAGGAATCCCCATACTGTGCTCCATAATGGGTATATTACTTTACATTCTCACAAACAATATAGGAGGGTTCCCTTTTCTCCATATACTCTCCAGCGTTTATTGCCTGTAGCTTTTTTTTTTAATGATGGCCTCTTTCTCTCAGTTTTGATCCCATGTGAAAATGCAACCAGCATAACAAATCAAGATACCATTCTAAAATGTATTTGAAATGGATTATTGCTTATTATAAGGCTTCCCTGGTGGCTCAGATGGTAAAGAACCTGCCTGCAATGCAGCAGACCTAGATAAAATCCCTAAGTTGGGAAGATCCTCTGGAGACGGGAATGGCTATCCAATAAGGAACTGGCCTGTAGAATTCTATTGACAGAGGACGCTGGCAGTTGCAAAGAGTTGGACACAACTGAATGACTTTCACACACACACACACTGTTGGTTATTATTACAGTGACTGTAGATACTAGCTATTGTTTAATTTGAAGGGAAAGGCTGCCCACTCCAGTATTCTGGCCTGAAAAATTTAACTGACTGTACAGTCCATGGGCTCACAGAGTCAGACACGGCTGAGTGACTTCACTTCACTTCAAGCTCTTTTGAGGCTGACCTGATAAGAGATCTGAAAAATGGTTAATAATTTATTTGACCATAGTCAATAGTCATACTAACAACACAGTCATTTCCCAGTTGCAGAGGCAATGTTTATGAAATCCACCTATTTTATCTGATATTATGCAGTAACTTAGAACTGTTTTATTCAGAATTATCCTAATTTATCTTTATGGGAAGAAACAATGTTGTCTTCATTTCATCATAGAATATCATTGTTTGAGTTATCTTTAGTGAGTTTAATTTCATCACAATCTCAGTGATGTTCAACAATTGATAAAGTATCTGCATTTTTTCTCTTGAAACATGAAACAAATATATATTTAATACAATATAAGTTTTTAATATAATGGAACATAAATAATATAAACTTTTCTTTTGGTGTATTATACAATGAAAAAAATGGATATATTTAATAAGTACCACTGCAATATGTTTTGAATTGTAAAAGTTTATATTATGCAAGGCCCTGACATAGTAATGCTACTTAAATTTTAATCAAAAATGTATATCCTTATTTTTTATTTATTAAAAGTTAAAATGTTATTTAGTGTCTTGGAGATCCAAAGCCAAGAGGAGTCTATTCTCAGAGGGTTAAAAATATAGCATTAGACTATTATTTTACTTTATATTTTATTTTATGGCAGTTAAAACAAATAATCTGAGGTGGTTCTCTTCTGTGATAAGGGAATATTAATTCCCAGGAACAATGTGAATTTCTTAGTTTTCCTGCCAGCTACAATTTGGAAAATACAGATGCTTTTTTTTTTTTTTTTTCCACAATTTCACTTTTGGTCTGCTGACTCAGCCCTGGCTACATAGTTAGAGTGGGCCACACCTTTGATAAAATTTTGAACTGGACTGTTTCATTTAACTTTCAAGCCTTGTTTTTGAATAAAATATATTACAGTCAGTCTGTTCAGTCACTCAGTCATGTCCGACTCTTTACAATCCCATGGACTGCACACACCAGGCCTCCCTGTCCATCACCAACTCCCAGAGTTTACCCAAACTCATGTCCATTGAGTCAGTGATGCCATCCAGCCATCTTATCCTGTCGTCCCCTTCTTCTCCTGCCCTCAATTTTCCCCAGCATTAGGGTCCTTTCAAATGAGTCAGCTCTTTGCATCAGGTGGCCAAAGTATTGGTGTTTCAGCTTCAACATCAGTCCTACCAATGAACACCTAGGACTGATTCCCTTTAGGATGGACTGGTTGGATCTCCTTGAAGTCCAAGGGACTCTCAAGAGTTCTTCTCTAACACCACAGTTCAAAAGCATCAATTCTTCTGCCCTCAGCTTTCTTTATAGTCCAACTCTCACATCCATACACGACCACTGGAAAAACCATAGCCTTGACTAGATGGACCTTTGTTGACAAAGTAATGTCTCTGCTTTTTAATATGCTGTCTAGGTTGGTCATAACTTTTCTTCCAAGGAGTTAGCGTCTTTTAATTTCATAGCTGCAGTCACCATCTGCAGTGATTTTTGAGCCCCCAAAATAAAGTCTGATACTGTTTCCACTGTTTCCCCATCTATTTCCCATGAAGTGGTGGGACCAGATGCCATGATATTAGTTTTCCGAATGTTGAGCTTTAAGCCAACTTTTTCACTCTCCTCTTCCACATATTACAGACACTTACATAAACATTTGTAAATTATGGCCAACTACAATGTTTTGGGAAACTGCAAAGTTTATAGTAAACATTCCCGACAAAACTTCTCTCATTTCTGACACCAACTGCAAGTTTCAGGGGTAGGATTTACAGATCTACCTTTGGGTTTAATAATTTGTTAGAAGGACTCACAGAACTTAAAACTATTACACTTGTGGTTACAGTTTATTACAAGAAAAGGATGCAAATTTATTCAAAGTGCCTAGGGCAGAGTCCAGGAAAAATACCAAACATGGAGGTCCTGATATCCTCAATTCACAGAGTTACAGACCTGGTACTCTCCCAGAATCACTCATCCCATGACAATGCACACGAAGTACTGATGACCAGGGAAGCTTTCTAGTCTGGTGTCCAGAGTTTTCACTCAATCACACACTACACTTGTGACTTAACCTTAGTCTTCAGCTGCTTTGGAAATAGCCTTAAAAGTAATATTTTTCTGCCTCTTCTGGGGGCAAAACTGATACCATGTAGTCAAATGCTCCAGTCATGAAACACAATGTTAGGCTATCTTTTGGCCTAATCTCCCAGGCAAACAAAGGCATTCTTATCAGGAAGAATGGGCAATGGTCTAAAGATC
The DNA here is from genome assembly GCF_014754425.2 of Oryx dammah. Taxonomy (NCBI): domain Eukaryota; kingdom Metazoa; phylum Chordata; class Mammalia; order Artiodactyla; family Bovidae; genus Oryx; species Oryx dammah. The sequence continues at coordinate 23,448,719 of NW_024070196.1, forward strand.
ATAAGGGCAAAAGCCAGAACTACTTTTGGTAGAGATAATTTTCACTACCTAACAAATAAAATATCTACACCTAAAACAATTGTGTTTAAGTCACCAAAAGTATAATGTAATGGTTTTCATTACCATTTCTCCCATACTTGACATTTTCAAAAATTTAGAGTGGGCCTTTGGCTTCCCTGGTAGTTCAAATGGTAAATTATCTGCCTCTAATACAGGAGACCTGGGTTCAATCCCTGGGTCCAGAAGATCACCTGGAGAAGGAAGTGGCAACCCACTCCACTATTCCTGCCTAGAGAATTCCATGGACAGAGAATCCTGGTTGGGGGGTGGGGTGGGGGTAGGTATAGTTGATAGGGTTGCAAACAGTCAGACACCACCAAGCAACTAACTTACACTTTTTTTTTGATACATTACTACAGATTTCCCTGGTGGTTCAGAGGGTAAAGCATCTGCCTGCAATGCAGGAGATGGGGGTTTGATCCCTGGGTCGGGAAGATCCCCTGGAGCAGGAAATGGCAACCCACTCCAGTATTCTTGGCTGGAGAATCCCATGGATGGAGGAGTCTGGTAGGCTACAGTCCACGGGGTCACAAAGTTGTGATTAGGCACAACTAATCAGCTTGACTTTCACTTTCTTTCACTATGAACAAAGCTATGACAAGTCTAGACAGTATATTAAAAAGCAGAGACATCACTTTGCCAACAAAGATCTTTATAGTCAAAGCCATGGTTTTTCTAGTTGTCATGTGTGGATGTGAAAGTGAAGTCCGACTCTTTCCAATCCTGTGGACTGTAGCCTACCAGGTTCCTCCATCCATGGAATTCTCCAGGCAAGAATTCTGGAGTGGGTTTCCATTTCCTTCTCCAGAGGGTCTTCATGATCCAGGGATCGAATCCCAGACTCTCGCATTGCAGGAAGATGCTTTATCCTCTGAGCCACCAGGGAAGTCTTATGCAGATGTGAAAATTGGATCATATAGAAGGCTGAGTGCCAAAGAATTGATGCTTTTGAACTGTGGTGCTGGAGAAGACTCTTGAGAGTCCCCTGGACAGCAAAGAGATCCAACCAGTCAATCCTAAAGGAAATCAACCCTGATTTTTAATTGAAAGGACCGATGCTGAAGCTCCAATACTTTGGCCACCTGATGTGAACAGCCAACTCATCAGAAAAGACCATGGTGCTCAAAAAGATTGAGGGCAGAAGGAGAAGGGGACAACAGAGATGAGATGGTTGGATGGCATCACTGACTCAAGGGACATGAATTTGTGCAAACTCTGGGAGATGGTGAAGGACAGGGAAGTCTGGCTTCTCTGCTGGCCATTGGGTCACAAAGAATTGACACGACTTAGCAACTGAACAACAAAGACTAAAACCATGATATAATTGAAGGAAATTGCCTTGCATACTAATGAGACAATTCACTACAGATCTAGATGGTCTTAGTTTTGCATCTCAGCTCAGTTTTTAAAAGTTTGTTAAAGAAGTGATAGGACTGGATGCCGTGATCTTAGCTTTTTGAATGCTGAGTTTTCAGCCAGCTTTTTCACTCTTCTTTTTCACTTTCATCAAGAGGCTCTTCAGTTCCTCTTTGCTTCCTGCCATTAGAGTGGTGTCATCTGTATATCTGCGGGTATTGATATTTCTCCCAGCAATCTTGATTCCAGCTTGTGCTTCATCCAGCCCAGCATTTTGCATGATGTACTCTGCATATAAGTTAAATAAGCAGGGTGACCATATACAGCCTTGATGTACTCCTTTCCTAATTTGAAACTAGTCCATTGTTCCATGTCTCGTTCTAACTATTGCTTATTGACCTGCACACAGATTTCTCAGGAGAGAGGTGAGGTGGTCTGGTATTCCCATCTCTTTAAGAATTTTCCACAGTTTGTTGTGATCCGCACAGTCTAAGGCTTTGGCGTAGTCAATAAAGCAGTATTAGATGTTGTTCTGCAAGTCTCTTGCTTTTTCTGTGATCCAGCAGATGTTTGCAATTTGATTTCTGGTTTCTCTGCCTTTTCTAAATCCAGTTTCAACATCTGGAAGTTCTCAGTTCACATACTGTTAAACCTTCACTTGGTGAATTTTGTTTGCTAGAGTGTCAGAATAATGCAATTGTGTGGTAGTTTGGAAATTCTTTGACGTTGCCTTTCTTTGGGATTGGAATGAAAATCAATCTTTTCCAGTCATGGGACTGAAAAGGTTTCCAAATTTGCTGGCATATTGAGTGCAGCACTTTAACAGCATCATCTTCTAGGACTTGAAATAGCTCAGCTGGAATTTCATCACCTCCATTAGCTTTGTGCACAGTGATGCTTCCTAAGGCCCACTTGACGTCAGACTCTAGGATGAGTAATCACACCATCATGGTTATCAGGGTCATTAAGATTTTTTTGGTATAGTTCTTCTGTGTACTCTTGCCACCTCTTCTTAATCTTTTGCTTCTGTTAGGCCCATACTGTTTCTGTCCTTTATTGCGCCCATCTTTGCATGAAATGTTACCTTGGTATCTCTAATTTTCTTAAAGAGACCTCTCATCAGATTAATCAGATTAGATAGCCTTGATTTATCAGTAGACAGATGTGGATGCTTATTTCTGCCTGTGCTCTTTACCTACTTATAACTAGCCAAATACATTATTATCATCATCATGCTATTATTAGTATTATAACTATTTCTGTAATTTTTATAGTGAAAGTGAAACTGAAGTCGCTTAGTCGTGTCCCACTCTTTGCGACCCCATGGACTGTAGCCTACCAGGCTCCTCCGTCCATGGGATTCTCCAGGCGAGAGGACTGGAGTGGATTGCCATTTCCTTCTCCAGGGGATCTTCCTGACCCAGGGATCAAACCTGGCTCTCCTGAATTCCAGGCAGACGCTTTAACATCTGAGCCACCATGAGAGTCATCATCATTATTTTGTTTCCTATAAGGTCAATCAAACATACAAGTTGGCATATATTATTTTAGACTTTAAAAATTAGAATCATAATATATATATATCCCCAAATAATATTTTAGAAGAATAAAAATTGTTTGATCTATTTAATTTTTTTAATAATAACATGCAATCCTATTTCAACTTTTGACCCAATATGATACATTTGACAAATAATTTCTGCATATTATTTCTGAAAAATAAACAATATTTTTCTGGGTAAAATTTAATTAGTACTTATGACTTAATAATACTTATGTTAAAAAAGAAATTTTAGGAATTCTAAAAACAGCATTACATTTTTATGTCTTTTTATTAAATTTCATTTGCAGGTATATATTATAAAATAAATATATTAATATAATATTTTAAATGTATTGTTTGATCAGTCTAAACCAATGAAACATATTTAGTAGAATCCTTGAATAGTCATATATTCACCAGAGAAGATAAATAATCATTGAGGTAATATTAAGAAATTATTAAACCACCTTTTGTAAAATAATGTATTATTGTTCTAACTTTCACAAATAAAGTTAGCTCCTACTACTTAAATTCTCTGTTGAACTCAGGCACAAAGACTTGCAAGATACAAAATATGTTACATGTCTGTGGAAGGACATACAAGGATTCTGCTTTTTCTTCAAGTCTAGGCAGAAAGTTGTGAATGTATTTATCTCTATAATGTAGTCTGCTTTATGTTACACCAACACTGTTTTTCACTTCAAGATGTTCTGGGTTAATTCAACGTTTATTGATTTTATATACTTTGAACATCTCTCTCTCCCTCCCCCTTCCCCCTCTGACTACCTTCCTCTCTCTCTCTCTCTCTCTGTATTTCTTTCTATTAGTCTGAACTACATCTGTGTATTCAGATACACATATATACAAAGGAATACATTGATTTTCTTTTCTCTTCTCAACATATCTACCATAACCATATAACATAATAAAAACTTGGTGAAGAAAAGAATGTGAGAACATTCATTAAAGATATTAGTGGAAGAACTTCTGCAATATAATTATCTTCTGGTCTGTGCTTTGCCCGCTGCAGAGTATAGGATTTGATTATATCACAAATGTGCCTCCTACCTGTTTCACTGGGGCTCCTTCTTTATGTCTTACAGTTGTGGAACATCTTTCTCATAGGTTCAGTCTTTTTCACATGGTTGCTCTGCAGATAGTTGTCTCTTCAACAGATAGTGGTACTGGGAAAAACCAAAGAGAGACATGTAAAAGAGTGATCAGAACATTCTTAAACAACACATAAAAAATAAACTCAAAATAGATTAAAGACATAAATGGAAGTCAGGATACTATAAAACTCCTAGCAGAAAACATAGGCAGGACCCTCTTTGACATAAATTGAAGCAATAGTTTTTTGGACTAGCCTCCTAAAGGAAAGGAAATAAAAGTAAAAATAAACAAATAGGAGCTAATTAAACTTAAAAGCTTTTACACAACAGAGGAAACCACCAAAATCAAAGACAATCTAGTGAATAGGAGAAGAGATTTGCATATAATGTGATCAACAAAGGATTAACATTCAACATATAGGGGCTTCCCAGGTGGTACTAGAGGTAAAGAACCCTCTGCTAATGCAGGAGATGTAAAAGGTTCAGGTTGGATCCCTGGGTCAGGGAGATCCCATGTAGGAGCAAATGGCAACCCACTCCAGTATTCTTGCCTGGAGAATCCCATGGACAGAGAAGCCTGGGGGCCACACTCCACAACATCACAGAGTGAGACATGACTGAAGTGATTTAGCATGCACACACACACACATTCAATATAGATAAATACTTCATACCACTCAAACATGAAAAAAGTGAACAACCCAATTAAAAAATTAGTAGAAGAGCTATTAGTTTCCAAAGAGAACATGCAGATGGCCAATAGGCACATAAGAAGATGCTCAACATTGCTAATCATCAGGGAACTGCAAATCAAAACCACAATGTGATATTATCTCATATGTCAGAAAGACTATCATTAAAAAGAACAAAAATAACAAATATTGGCAAGTATGTGAAGGAAAGAGAATGCTGGTAAACTATCTGTAAGAGTATAAAGTGGTGCAATCACTGTGGAAACCAGTATGGAGGCTTCTCAAAAAAAAATAAACATAGAACTACCATATGATCCAACAATTTCATTCCTGGGTATATATCTGAGAGGGTGGGGAGACACTAATTCAAAAAGGTACATAAACTTTAATGTTTATAGCAGCATCATTCATAATTTCAAAAATAATGGAAGCCACTTAAATGTCCATCAATAGATGAATGAATAAAGAAGATGTGATATAAATACACAATGGAATACTACTCAGGCTAAAAAGAATGTAATTTTTCCATTTGCAACAACATGGATGGACTTGGAGGGGATTATACTAAGTGAAATGTGAAAAAAAATGAACACTGTATGACATAATTAATATGTGGAATCTTCAAACACAACACACTAGTGATTATAACAAAGAAGCAGACTTGTAGATATAGAGAACAGACTAGTGTTTACCAGTGGGGAGGGGAGAGAGGGGCTATATAGGAGTGAAAGAGGGTAAGATTAAAGCTATTTGATTTAAGATATGTTCAAGGATGTACATTAAGGAGAGTTTAGCCAATGTTTTATAATAACTATAAATGGAAAGTAAGCATTAAAATAACATAAAAATAAAATACCAGTCCATCCTAAAGGAAATCAGTCCTGGCATATTCACGGCAAGGGCTGATGCTGAAGCTGAAGCTCCAATACTTTGGCCACTTGATGTGAAGAACTCAGTTGAAGAGACTCAGATGCTGGTAAAGATTAAAGGCAGAAAGAGAAGGGGACAACAGAGAATGAGATGGTTGGATGGCATCACTGACTCGATGGACATGAGTTTGAGCAAGCTCCGGGAGTTGGTGATGGACAGGGAAATCTAGCATGCTTCACATCATGGGATCGTAAAGAGCTGGACATGACTGAGTGACTGAACTGAACTGAAATATTGTGTTTATTTAACTAACAATAAAATGAAAACAGATGCTGTTTGATAGAGCACTTGAAGAGAGATGCAGTCATCTATTGGAAACAAAATTAATCTGTAGATAAAAAATTGGGGAATGAATTGTTCATGAAAACTTATTGATGACAATTATTTAAAATTTATGATTTAAGACCAATACATGCTTATCTTTTGTGTTATAAAATTTTAATAACCAATACTTTCGTTTTATTTAAATAAAACTTCCATGAAAGGTAAAAATATTCCCCTAAAAACTATCCAGTCATTTCACACAAAGCTACAGTTTAACTGTTCCACAGGAATGGGGAAATAAATATTCTCTGCTATACTTTTTAGAGTATTAGAACTTTATTGGTTTAAGCCCAGAAAAATTTAATGAATATATTAAACTTTAGTTTGTTAAATTTTCTAAATGATACTAATATTTTCTTTTACAATACTAAACCATAAAGGAAAAAATTTAAATGGTTACTTATTATTTGTATTGATGTATTATGTTCTCAAATTGTTAATAAGATATAATGAGGATTTATTTATGCTTTGAAATAGTCCAAGATGAGATGAACAAAATCCTGAAAGGAATTTTAGACACAAAGGCAGTGTTTACATATGGACCTGGTTTGATGATTGTGAGCAAAGATTTGTAATGTAAAAAATTTAATTTCGATACTCATCCATTATAATAACTATAGTAGTCTTATGATAGATCTATTAAGTATTCAAGCTGTCATTTAAGAATTAGTCTAACTTAAGATAACTGTTAGTAGTTACAAAATATAAATCTTTCTCTTTTATTTATTCCTAAAGTGTGATATTTTGACATGTTTATTTTTAAATTATTCAAATATGAATACAAAATTTTTGCAGGGTTCTTAGGTATAAATGATCTTAGTCTCTTTATCTCATTTAGAAAACCAATGTAAATCAATTTTTCATCAACCTTCCTGAATTTACATTTAAAAAATAAAATAGTCTTACCATATTAAATCATTTAGAAATTAAGAATAAACAGATTTTCTACACATGAAAGAAATGATCACAATATTACGTAGGTTTTTATAAATCTGTGTTCAACAGATTTGAATATATATTACAGTCTATATATATTAATAATCTAATATATGTAGTTAATTATGCAATTGAAGTTAATAAAATCACTGAAATATTTTCTCAAAAATTAATAAGTTTTGTTCGATTTATTCTGACCTATATTACAAAATACATTTGGTAATCAACAACCAGATATATCATAAGTATTGTAACTATTGAAATTACCATTTTTTGTTATTTTTGTTTTTAACAGAACAACAATCAGTGGCCATTATATTAGGAAGTAATAATCAGTTATCTGTTAAATAAAAATGTTAATTTAGTTTATTAAATGCATGTCTTTATTCATTTTTATAAATAATTTTTAACATTCATTTGAAGCTGAAGTTATGATTTAAGATATTAAAATAAATACAATTTTTAAATCTGAATAGAGTTGGTATTTACATAAAATCTTTGAGAACTATATTACATATGTATGTACATATTATATTTATATACATGAAACAACAACTAATTCTATTTAAATCAGAATCAAGTTCTTTAACAGCAGAAATATATATTTAAAATATTTATGCCTATTTTTAATAACCCAAAATAACACATTTATTAGTTTCTTCTTTTTTGTGTGTGAAAAAACAAAAAAGAGACTCTACAACCTTGTACTTTATCTTTCTGTCTGTCTGATATAGATAACTTCAGTGGCTTTGTTTTGTTGGGTCCTTTCTAAGCCACTAGATGGATTTGAGAATTTGACTTGAACAGGTACCAACTTGAGGTGAACCAATAGTGCTATTGATCCATAAAGATTTGAGTTCTTTCATAAGGAAAATAATAATCATAAAATTATTCCACACCTTCCATTAAGCATGGTCATAGTAAATAATTGTGCTTTGAAAGTGTTTATTTTTTAAAAAGCAGAAGCAAAAACGGTGACCATAACCAGTTCCTAAAAGCAAATTTATGAAAGTCAAAACATGAAATGCAAGACTTTTTATCAATATGAAGGCAACACCAAGTTACCTCTTGTTCAGCCTCTTGAATGTACCTAGTGGACTCAAAGAAAAAGTTGCCTTTATATAATCTTACATTGTTTCAGTAATAACCATGAACAATTACAACAACAACCTTACTATTGCAATAAAGTTCAGTGAATACTTTCTTCAATTACATATATTTCATATTTTAAAAATTCATATAGTTCAATTTCTGAGGGGCATTTTTAATAGTAAGGAAAAATATGTATTTTTTTTTTCTAGTAAGCAGTTTCTCTCTTTAGCTAGGACACAGAACATAGAAGTCTACATTACTGTTGGCTAGAATGTCATACAGATCCTTTTTTAAATCATATGTGACATGTGATTGAGCTTTCTTCAGCAAAAGAATGTCATCCATACTTTGAAGGAAAAAAAAATACAGTACTAATTAGAAAGGTTTTGCTTTGTTTTTAAGTATAGCTATCTATTTTAAAATCTGCCTATTGTTAGAGTCTTACATTGAAATATATTTAGAATGATTAAGTAGAACAAGATAGCTTTGTTCCCTCTATCTACTCTTATTATTTTAGAATGAATAGTCTATATATCCAAGTAAATTATTCTTCGTATTCATCTTTGTCACTTTCTCTCTTTCTTTCTGTCAGTCTTTATCTATTTCTATCACTCTCTGTGTGATGTGAGTCTCAGATTGGGTATTCACGGTAACTGGTGATTATCAGTGCCTGATCTGAAAATCAAATACCAGAGAGAGAATTGAAGGGGAAAGATTTTAAATATCTATTCAGAAAATTCTCTCCTATGCTTAATATTTTACTCTAAGTGTGTTAACATTTCAATGTAAAATCAGTCTCAGGATTGTACATTTAGCATGGCATGTAACTGGAATCCCTGATACAGCCTTTCTCAACATCCCAAAAAAAGATACACAATTTAAAGAAAATATAAAATTTCTATATTATGTCTTTGAAAATAATTGTAAACAATCAACTCCCAATATCTAGGAGATGTTTTTACTAACTGTGGTATTTACAGGATTGGACTAAAACATAAGCAATTGAAAATTTCTATGCTGTACCAATGGAAAATAAGAAAAGTTACCCAAGAACTGGGTGAAGTGATCACCCCATTTTCTTTACTGCCTTGAACCTCATCCTTGGACTCCACCCATTACTTTAATTGGGAAGATTATGAACTCCTGATTGTAAACACTGAAAACTATTTGTCCACCTGACTTTTAAGGTGTCATAATTAAATTCCTAGGTTAAATAAACTAGATTCAATGAGGAGACATCAAAGGTTACACTACTAAGTAAGATATGCTGTGCTTTTCAAAAATTTAGTGTTTAAGCAATCCAAATGGTTTAAAACAGGTGTACCTCTATGCTCTATATATGATGTGCTTTTTAATGAAAAAGGTGTAGAGCTAAGATTAAATTGTATCTCACATTGGCAAATTTAAAGAAACTAGATATTTGCCATATGTTGGGAAAGAAACGCTGTACCCTTCAAAGTACTTTTATGAGAACATCTGAAAAGATTATTGTACCAGTACAAATGTGGATAACAAAATGGATCCATGGCATTTTGTTATAGACATCCTGTATAATGATACACAGTCTCTCAAGGTTGAAAGCTCCTTGTTCTTTGATGAATGAAAGAGAAAACATACCACTCATACATAAACAGTATTGGGAAAGCAGAAAACTATGAGACTTAAAAGACTTCCCTGAAGATTGAGAAGAAATATAGGAGTATGAGGGAATTCCCTGGAGGTCCAGTGGTTGGGAGGGCTTCTCTGGTGGCTCAGAGGGCAAAGAATTGGCTTGCAATGCAGGAGACCTGGGTTCCATCCCTGGGTCGGGAAGATCCCCTGGAGAAGGGAAGGGTTTGGCTCAGAGCTCCCATTGCTGGGGCCCTTGTTTCAACCTCTGGTCTATAAAATAAGTTTATTTATAATAAAAACTTATTTATGTAGGCAAGTGAATATGATTAATAATGGTGTGGCATTATTCTGTGAAAAAAAGAAGATATAAATAGGAAAATTGAGATTGAACATAGAAATCAAAAACCAACAATATTTAAGGGAACTAGTTCTAATACATTTCTTGACTCATTCAAAGTGACAAAATAGTATTTATGCAACCATGGAGTCATCAGTAGAACAAGAACTGGGATAAAAATGACTGCAAAGTCCTTTCCCTTCAAAATAATAATAATGCCAGAATTAAAAGCTACATTGGAGGTACAACAACAGAATTTTAACAGTAGAAAGTGGAATTAACATGATGGAGAACTGAAACTACCTACAAAAATGCAAATAGAAATGACAACAACATAAAATAATGAAAGAAAGGACAATAGGCTTCCTTAGTGGCTCAGACAGTAAAGAATCTGCCTGCAGTGCAAGAGACCTGGGTTTGACCTCTGGGTCAGGAAGATCCCCTGGAGGAGAAAATGGCAACCCACACCAGAATTCTTGCCTGGAGAATTCCATGAACAGAGGAGCTTGGCGGGTTATAAAACATACGGTTGCAAAGAGTCAGAAACGACTACGTGACTAACTTCACTTTACAAGAGTTAGGGACATAACATTCCGACTGATTCTGAGTCAAACCATGAGATATTAAAATAAAAATAGGTATCAGATATCTCCAGAGCTTAAGAAATACCTGAATATGCACAGAAATTCTCAACACAAAAGAAAATCATTAAAATTATACAAACCCTTATATGGATTACATCATAATTTATAAGAGAAAGCAAAGAGACAATTGTGCATGGTTTCTTGTGTCTTATTTTTTCTACTTGATTATCCTTACTTTTCTACTTGGTTAATTCTTGGTATAGGAAAACTATTAATATTGTACCATATATTTTTATTCACTAATCTTATTAAATTATTTTTTTATTTCTGGTGGCTCATAGATTACATTGAAGTTTCTATGTATTCCAACTGTATTACCAAGAAGCAACCAAATTTTTTGAATATCTTACCAAATCCATATGGAATTTATATTCAACTCATGCCCTATTTCAATGACTGGGACATCAAGTCAGAATAACAGCACACATATATTTGGATTGTTTCTGATGTTAGTTGGGATGCTTCTGAATTTCAAAATATAAATAACATCTGCTAAAAGATTTCAGGCCAAAGAATGTTCAAACTACTGCAAAATTTCCTTCATTTCACACGCTAGCAAAATAATTCTCAAAATTATCCAAGCTAGGCTTCAACAGTACATGGACCAAGAACTCCCAAATGTTCAAACTGGATTTAGAAAAGGCAGAGGAACCAGAGATCAAATTGCCAACATCCTTTGGATCATAAACAAAGCAAAAGAATTCCAGAAAAGCATCCACTTCTGCTTCATTGAGTATGATAAGCCATTGACTGTGTGGGTCACAACAAACTGGAAAATTCTTAAAGTGATGGGAATACCAGACCAACTTACCTGCCTCCTGAGAAACCTGTATATAGGTCAAGAAGCAACAAAACTGGACTTGGAATAATGGACTGGTTCAAAATTGGGAAAGGAGTGTCAAGGCTGTACATGGTCACCCTGATTATTTAACTTATATGTAGAGCACATCACACAAAATTCCAGGCTGGATGAAGCACATGCGGGAATCAAGGTTGCTGGGAGAAACATCATTACCTCAGATATGCAGATGACACCACCCTTATGGCAGAGAGTGAAGAGGAACTAAAGAACCTCTTGGTAAAAGTGAAAGAAAAGACTGAAAAAGCTAGCTTAAAACTCAACATTCATAAAATGAAGATCATCGAATCCAGTCCCATCGCTTCTTGGCAAATAGAAGGGGTAAAATTTGGAAAGAGTGTTGAACTTTATTTTCTTGGGCTCCATAATAACTGCAGATGGTGATTGCAGACATGAAATTAAAAGATACTTGCTCCTTGGAAGAAAAGCTATGACAAATCTAGAGAGCATATTGAAAAGCAGAAACATTACTTTGCCAACAAATGTCCATGTAATCAAGCTATGGCTTTTCCAGTAGTCATGTATGCATGTGAGAGTTGGATCATAAAGAAGGTTGAATGCGGAAGAATTGATGCTTTTAAGCTGTGGTGTTGGAGGAGACTCTTGAGAGTCTCTTGGACAGCAAGGAGATCAAACCAGTAAATCCTAAAGGAAATCAATCCTGAATATTCATTGGAAGGACTGATGCTGAAATTGAAGCTCCAATACTTTGGCCACCTGATGCAAAGAGCTGACTTCAGAAGACTCTGATGCTGGGAAAGATTGAAGGCAGAAGGAGAAGGGGACCACAGAGGATGGGATGGCTGGATGGCATCACTGACTCAATGGGCATGAGTTTGAGCAAGCTCCAGGAGATGGTGAAGGACAGGGATGCCTAGCATGCTGCAGTCCATTGAATAACAAAGAGTCGGTCACAAGTGAGTGATTGAACATCAAAAAAACATGCTTGTGCTAGTGTTTAGCCACTCAGTTGTGTCCGACTCTTTGCGACCCCATGGATTGTAGTCCTCCAGCCTCCTCTGTCCATGGGGATTCTCTAGGCAAGAATACTAGAGTGGGTTGCCATGCATTTTACCAGGGGATCTTCCCAACCTAGGGATCAAATCCAGCTATCCCACATTGCATGTGGATTCTTTACCTTCTGAGTCATCAGGGGAGTCCTCAAAAAGAATGAATGCAACTCATGTTGAGTAGACTTTTATTTAAAGATTTGTAGAGTATTATTAAAGAACAAAAATAGAATGTCTATAATTAGAGAGATCCAGAGTTGTAAGGACAACTAATAAATCCAATTCCAATCTAGTCAATACATCAATGAGATATTATCACAGAACTTGCAAAGTGATTACAAAATTCACGTTGAAAAGCAAGGCAATTTTAAGAAGATAGGAATAGAACATACCCAACAAAGGAGAGAAGACTAGTATAGAACTAAGCATATAATTTTGACAAAGGTAAAAATTGTAAATGAGTGAGACAGAAAATAGGTCAGATATAGACATATAAGTACATTTAATTATTTGTCATATGTCACATATGATATTTTTGAAGAGGCACCACAAATCATAAAATTGTGCATGGATAGTGAATATCTATCACATAATAATACATATATATATATATATAAAACATACATATATCACATGTAATATATATATATAGACAGTTGAATTCCTACTTCACATCATATTGTAAACTATTCCAAATAGATTAATATATAAATAAGAAAAATATTCTAAATTATTACTTTAGAAAAGCATACAGAAGAATACCTCTGAGATCTCACTAATAGGAAAATATTTAGGAAATAATATATGAACAGAAGAAAATTGAAAGGAAAATATTCATTTTTTTTTTTCATTCAACAAATATTAAGCAACTGCCTGGTTTCAGAAACTCTTTAAGAATTTAAGAGTGGAGCAGTTAATGAAAAATTTCCTGCAGTCATAAAGCTTGCAATTTTGTAGGTAATAACTTTTTTGGGGGTGGAATGTTTAAATATTTTTTTTATTTGTAATTTTAGTCCCTGTAATTTTTGTCCCCAGTTCTCTCATTTATTTATTTTCTTTTACTTACAAAAACTTATTGGACTATAATTGATTTACGATGTTGTGTTTGTTTCAGGTGTATAGCAATGTGCATCAGTTATACATGCACATATATACAGTCATTTTTAGATTATTTTTCAATATAGGCTATTACACAGTATTGAGTAGAATTCCCTGTGCTATATAGTAAGTTCTGATCAGTTTTTTATTTTATATATAATAGTGTATATATGATAATACCAACATCCCAGTTTATTCCTCCCCCTTCAATTCCTGGTAACCATAAATTTGTTTTCTACATCTGGACTCTACAGTTCTTTTGTAAATAAGTTCATTTGTATCCTTTTTTTAGATTCCACATATAAGCAGTATCATATCTATGTTGCTGCAAATGGCATTATTTTATTCTTTTTTATGACTAATAATTGAGTCTTTAAACATAATAACTTGATTTATCCCTCATTTATTTAAATTTTATATACTTTTTCCTAAAATTTTTTCATATTTTTCTTGATTCATCTTTTGTTAAATGTATTATGTGCTATAATGTCAGAATTCTTAAGTGCCTTTGATATTCTTTATATTGTATCATTTGAAAAATACATTTTCTCTTTTGCTGTTTATATATGGAAAGCCATTTCAGTTTGTATACTGACTTGTACCTAACAAACTTTGTATATTCACTTATTAATACTAACATCTGATCAGTAATTTTTAAAATATTTTAAGTACATAACCACCTCATTTGTAAACAATGCAGTTTTCCATCCTTTACAATATGCACAAAAATATTTTCTTGCCTTATTTTATTGTCCAAGATCTCCAGAATAATATTAAGCAGAAATGAACTAGTAGGTTTTCAACATTTATATGATTGGCTGTTTACTGAAGACATATTTCATTAGATTAAAGAGGCTGCCTTTTCTTCTTAGTGCTTTTTTTGAAACTCAAATAAATATATGTTGAATTTTATCACATTATTTTTCTGCATCTGTTGAGAGAATCATGATTTTTCTAATGCTAGTCATATTGACTTTAAATATTGCTTTCTTTTTATAAATGTTTTTATTCCTATTTTTTTATTTCAAAATTTCCTTATCTACATATTTACTTCTTGAAATCAATATAGAACTGTTTTATCCAATCTCTTGTTATCTTTCAATTGAAGTATGTAGTCTACATAGCTGTATCTATGCATGCCTATGATCAGTTAAGTCCAAGTCGTTACGACCCCATGGACTATAGCCTGCCAGGCTCTTCTGTCCATGGATTTTTTCCAGGCAAGAATATTGGAATGGATTGCCATTTTCTCCTCCAGCGGATCTTTCTGATGCAACTGTTGAACTAACCTACTTCTCTTCTCTCCAGCATCTCATGAAATGGAAAGCAAATTCTTTACCTCTGAGCCACCTGGAAAGCCCTGTTAATTTGTTAATTATAATATTAGTTTACTACTATAGAAGTGTTCACCCTAGAAATTTCAATAGTTTTGTTTTTCATTTATTAAAATATCATATAAAACTGTACTCCACTTTCTGGACAATGCATGGGTTAATTAGAACACTTAACATTTATTTACCCTATCCCAACATATATTGCTATTTTATGTATTAATTTCATATTGAATTTAGTCTTTTCTTTATATCATTTTTATATAGTCAGTAATCAATTAAATATGCCACCATATTTATCATTGTCTTCATTTTATATTTTCTTGTCATTTCTTCCTGCATTGTAAATCTTCTAAATGGAAGAATTTATTTTGCTAGAAGAAGGGTTTTTAAATAATGTTGAATACATTCTCATAGTTGTACTATGTTAATGTCTTCAAAAAAGGAAATACATTTTGACTCAGTGTTGATTCTAGTTTAACAGTTATCTCCTTAAAGCACATTCATTTTAATATCTCATTTTATGTGTGTATGTGTTAGTCACTCAGTCATGTCCAACTCTTTGCGACCCCATGGACTCACTGTCCATAGGATTCTCAAAGCAATAATACTGGAGTGGGTTGCCATTTCCTTCTCCAGTGCTTTTTCCCCACCCAGGGATGGAACCTGAATCTCCTACATTGCAGGCAGAATCTACTATCTGAGCCACCAGGGAAACCAATCCCATTTTATATTGGGATTGAAAATGGAGAAAATGGAGATTTTTTTCAATGAGAAATCAGCTTATATTCTTGTTTTTACTCCATTGAGTATAAAGTGTATTTTTTCTGCCCCTGGCTGCTTTTACGATTTTCCGTCTCTTCTTGGATTTTAAAGGTTAATATGATATGATTTGGTGTCATCACATGTATCTGTGTTCAAATGTTTGCATGGGGGTCAAGGGGGTGATTTAATGCTGCTAAATTTTATAGCAATTATTGAAATAATGACCTAATGCCTCCTCTTCTTTGGGGAACCTAATTGCAAAAATATTTAACATGCTTGATGGGGTTTAATAGCAGATTAAACTCAGTTAAAGAAACAGAATTAGAAACTGCATGGTATAAAATTTCTACACTGGAGTTCAGAAAGACAAAATGATGGGAAATAACAGAAGAAGAGCTAAGAAATAAAAAATATTTATAAATGTATAATTTCATGTTTTTTTTTTCAGTTTTACAAATTATATTGGATTCACTTGAAGAGTTTCCAGTTATTCACCCTAGAAATTTCATCTGATAACTTAATTACTGAAATATTTAATTGCAATTATTTAGAAGTCATAATCTGCCATTCCATTAACATTGTATCTTTGTACTATTTTATTTACTAATAAATTAGTAATTATTAATAATTAATTTTTGGAAATATATTTTTGGGAAATATATTGTTTTCCCTTATCCTTTGATATATTTTATTGTGTTCCTGACAGTTTTTCCTGTGTGCCATAATAGTTTCCTGAAGGTGTGATACATTATTTTTAACATATTTGTTTAATGCTTCTAGCTATTCTTAAGATTGTTATTCTATAGATATATCTATAAAGCAGGCTATTTCCCAAATATATTAAAATTTTATATTTAAAGAACTATGTGCTTCTCACTGCTTTGAGAGACTTTGTTTAGTATTTTTAAATTTTCTAAAGAAATATAATGAAAAAAATTAGAATGTCATATGCAGAGTATTCTGTGTTAGTGAGTATTAATTAGTGAGCTACAGTAAAAGGGAGGGTAACTGAAGAATAAAATGAAAACATTTTGATAAGTAAATATAGACTTCTTTTACACTGAGTTTGTGTAAGATATTAATATGGTAATGAATAATTATAAGTTCCAAAAAGCATTATTTACAAATATTATTAACATGTTTGCTGACATTAAAATTTATATTACTCCAACATCTTACATTTCCTAGCCATAAACTGTTAGGTATTACATTGGATTAACTTGATGTAACATTCATCGAGTCCATTATGTGAACTGGGATGATTAAATTTAAGATCAAATAAGGGGTCTTTTTAGCAACTGTCTTCAAGTGTTCAAAAGTTTTTCAAAGGAAGTTACTGCCCATCTGTTCTCTTGCTCCACTGAGAATAAAACAAAAGCATTTGAAACTCATGTTTAAGAAAGGGAGTTTCAGGTTAGTTGTAAGAAACAACTTATTGACATTAAGAGTTGTTTAAACACAAAAATACACTACCAAGGGAATTTATATAATGTCTTTCTCTGAACATCAGTAAGAATAAGCCAGACAACCATCTGTCTCAGTGGCTCAGTTGGTGGCCCTGCCTGAAAGCACAATGCTGGATTATAAAGCCTCCAAGGATACTTTTCATTTTATAAAGATGTATACAACATGGAAACAGCAGAGAGAAAAAATATACATAATATAAAGGGAGTTCTCTGAGTAATGGATATACTCTGAGGAAATTAGTACTAAAGAAAACAGAAATAAGAAGTTATTTTAATAAACTTAAATAAAAGCTTTTTGTTAAAAGATTTAATAATAAAATATTAAATTTTTATCTTACATTCTTAGGTTTTAGGCATTTTAATATTTTTAATGTTTTTTCTATTTTATAGTATTTTAGCCTATTGATATTGAGTTTCCTATGATTTATAGTTTTGTTTTATTCTAAATAAACTTTCTTAAAGTACACTTCACATGCAATAAAACGCATTTTAAGTCTGCCATTTAAAGATTTTCAACAAATCAACAAAAATATTTTTAACAATTTAGTGAAAGTGAGTGAAGTCACTCAGTCATGTCTGACTCTTTGCGACCCCATGGACTGTAGCCTACCAGATGCCTCCCTCCATGGGATTCTCCAGGCAAGAGTACTGGAGTGGGTTGCCATTTCCTTCTCTAGGGGATATTCCTGACCCAGGGATCGAACCCCAGTCTCCCGCATTGCAGGCAGACGCTCTAACCTCTGCACCACCAGGGAAGCCCCTTTAACAATTTAACTACTACTCTAGAGAACATTTTTATTACTGCAGAAAGTTCTTCTGAGGGAGCACTATTATCAATCACCAGCTTCAATGAAATCAACAATCTAAATTAAATCACTATATCTGTGTCTTGTCTGTTTTATAAACTTCATGCATATTATATATGCATGCTCAGTCCACTTCAGTCTTGTTATACTCCTTGCAACCCTACAGACCATAGTTTGACAGGCTCCTGTGTCCATGGGATTCTCCAGGCAAGAATACTCAAGTGTGGTTGCCATTTCCTCTTCCAGGGGATCTTTCCAACCTAGGAATCGAGCCCATATCTCATACTCCTGCATTGGCAGGTGGGTTCTTTACCATTATTGCCACCTGGAAAGTTCATTCATATTGTATATTATTAATATTCTGAATATTGTATGTTTCTATATATACTCATGTATTTGGTATTCCAAGGACTTCCCTGATGGCTCAGAGGGTAAAGGGTCTGTCTGCAATGCAGGAGACCCGGGTTTGATCCCTCAGTTGGGAAGATACCCTGGAGAAGGAAATGGCAACCCACTCCAGTACTGTTGCCTGGAAAATCCCATGGACGGAGGAGCCTGGTAGACTACAGTCCATGGGGTCACAAAGAGTCGGACATGACTGAGTGACTTCACTTTATCACTTTATTTGGTATTCCATTTGCTCAAAACCAAGTCTGAAGTTTATCTGTTTATTTTTGTCAATAGTTTGTTCCTTCTTACAGATGAGCACTATCCCAGTGATGAAAGCACACTTTGATTATCCATTAAGCTGCTGATGGGCATTTGGATTGTTTCTGGTCCTTGTCTAATATGAGAAAATCATTTTTAAATGTTACTATTGTACACATTTGGAGGGGTATGCATGTTTTCTTTACACTTGAGTAGATAGCTATATATAGAATATACAGTAATTGTAAGTTTGTGTGTTAGTCACTCAGTCATATCTGACCCTTTGTGACGCATGGACTGCAGCCCACAAGGCTCCTTTGTCCATGGAATTCTCCAGGCAAGAATAATGAGTGGGAGCCATTCCTTCTCCAGGGGATTTTCCCAATCCAGGGATCAAACCTGGATCATCTGCATTGCAGGGAGATTCTTTACAGTCTGAGCCACTACGGAAGCCCAATTATACGTTTAACTATAGGTAAATGCTACATGGCTGTGCAGGCGCAGGAGGGCCTAGAGGAGCTATCCCCACGATGAAGGTCAGGAAGGGTGGTGGTGAGGAGATACTCCTCATCCAAGGTAAGGAGCAGTGGCTGCGCTTTGCTGGAGCAGCCATGAAGAGATACCCCACGCCCAAGGTAAGAGAAACCCAAGGTAAGATGGTAGGTGTTGCAAGAGGGCATCAGAGGGCAGACACACTGAAACCATACTCAAAGAAAGCTAGTCAATCTAATCACACTAGGACCACAGCCTTGTCTAACTCAAGGAAACTAAGCCATGCCTGTGGGGCTACCCAAGAAAGGCGGGTCATGGTGGAGAGGTCTGACAGAATGTGGTCCACTGGAGAAGGGAATGGCAAACCACTTCAGTATTCTTGCCTTGAGAACCCCATGAACAGTATGAAAAGGCAAAATGATAGGATACTGAAAGAGGAACTCCCCAGGTCAGTAGGTGCCCACTATGCTACTGGAGATCAATGGAGAAATAACTCCAGAAAGAATGAAGGGATGGAGCCAAAGCAAAAACAATACCCAGCTGTGGATGTGACTGGTGATAGAAGCAAGGTCTGATGCTGTAAAGAGCAATATTGCATAGGAACCTAGAATGTCAGGTCCATGAATCAAGGCAAATTGGAAGTGGTCAAACAAGAAATGGCATGAGTGAACGTCGACATTCTAAGAATCAGCAAACTAAAATGGACTGGAATGGGTGAATTTAACTCAGAAGAACATTATATCTACTACTGAGGGCAGGAATCCCTCAGAAGAAATGGGGTAGCCAACATGCTCAACAAAAGAGTCTGAAATGCAGTACTTGGATGCAATCTCAAAAACAACAGAATGACCTCTGTTAGTCTCCAAGGCAAACCATTCAATATCACAGTTTCCAAGTCTATGCCCCAACCAGTAATGCTGAAGAAGCTGAAGTTCAACGGTTCTATGAGGACCTACAAGACCTTTAAGAACTAACACCCAAAAAAGATGTCCTTTTCATTATAGGGGACTGGAATGCAAAAGTAGGAAGTCAAGAAACACCTGGAGTAACAGGCAAATTTGGCCTTGGAATGCAGAATGAAGCAGGGCAAAGACTAATAGAGTTTTGCCAAGAAAATGCACTGGTCATAGCAAACACTCTCTTCTAACAACACAAGAGAAGACTCTACACATGGACATCACCAGATGGTCAACACTGAAATCAGATTGATTATATTCTTTGCAGCCAGAGATGGAGAAGCTCTATACAGTCAACAAAAACAAGACCAGGAGCTGACTGTGGCTCAGATCATGAACTCCTTATTGCAAAATTCAGACTTAAATTGAAGAAAGTAGGGAAAACCGCTAGACCATTCAGGTATGACCTAAATCAAATCCCTTATGATTATACAGTGGAAGTGAGAAATAGATTTAAGGGCCTAGATCTGATAGATTGCCTGATGAACTATGAAATGAGGTTCTGGACATTGTACAGGAGACAGGGATCAAGACCGTCCCCATGGAAAATAAATGCAAAAAAGCAAAATGGCTGTCAGGGGAGGCCATACAAATAGCTGTGAAAAGAAGAGAAGTGAAAAGCAAAGGAGAAAAGGAAAGATATAAGCATCTGAATGCAGAGTTCCAAAGAATAGCAAAAAGAGATAAGAAAGCCTTCTTCAGCAATTAATGCAAAGAAACAGAGGAAAAGAACAGAAGGGGAAAGACTAGAGATCTCTTCAAGAAAATGACAGATACCAAAGGAATATTTCATGCAAAGATGGGCTCAATAAAGGACAGAAATGGTATGGACCTAACAGAAGCAGAAGATATTAAGAAGAGGTGGCAAGAATACACAAAAGAACTCTACAAAAAAGATCTTCATGACCGGGATAATCATGATGGTGTGATCACTCACCTAGAGCCAGACATCCTGGAATGTGAAGTCAAGTGGGCTTTAGAAAGCATCAGTACAAACAAGGCTACTGGAGGTGATGGAATTCCAGTTGAGCTATTTAAAATCATGAAAGATGATGTTGTCAAAGTGCTGCACTCAATATGCCAGCAAATTTGGAAAACGCAGCAGTGGCCACAGGACTGGAAAAGTTCAGTTTTCATTACAATCCCAAAGAAAGGCAATGCCAAAGAATGCTCAAACTACCGCACAATTGCACTCATCTCACATGCTAGTAAAGTAATGCCCCAGATTCTCCAAGCCAGGCTTCAGCAATATGGGAACCGTGAATCTCCTGATAATCAAGCTGGTTTTAGAAAAGGAGAGAAACCAGAGATCAAATTGCCAACATCTGCTGGATCGTGGAAAAATCAAGAGAGTTCCAGGAACACATCTATTTCTTTTTAATTGACTATGCCAAAGCCTTTGACTGTGTGGATCACAATAAACTGTGGAAAATTCTGAGAGAGATGGGAATAACCAGACCACCTGACCTGCCTCTTGAGAAATCTGTATGCAGTTCAGGAAGCAACAGTTAGAACTGGACATGGAACATCAGGCTGGTTCCAAATAGGAAAAGGAGTACATCAAGGCTGTATATTGTCACCCTGCTTATTTAACTTCTATGCAGAGTACATCATGAGAAACGCTGGACTGGAAGAAACACAAGCTGGAAGCAAGATTGCCGGGAGAAATTTCAATAACCTCAGATATGCAGATGACACCACCCTTATGGCAGAAAGTGAAGAGGAACTAAAGAGCCTCTTGATGAAAGTGAAAGAGGAGAGGGAAAACGTTGGCTTAACGCTCAACATTCAGAAAATGAAGATCACGGCATCTGGTCCCATCACTTCATGGGAAATAGTTGGGGAAACAGTGGAAACAGTGTCAGACTTTATATTTGGGGGCTCCAAAATCACTGCAGATGGTGACTGCAGCCATGAGATTAAAAGATGCTTACTCCTTAGAAGAAAAGTTATGACCAACCTAGATAGTATATTCAAAAGCAGACATTACTTTGCCAACTAATGTCCATCTAGTTAAGGCTATGGTTTTTCCAGTTGTCATGTATGGATGTGAGAGTTGGACTGTGAAGAAGGCTGAGCGCTGAAGAATTGATGCTTTTGATCTGTGCTGTTGGAGAAGACTCTTGAGAGTCCCTTGGACTGCAAAGAGATCCAACCAGTCCATTCTAAAGGAGATCAGCCCTGGTAGTTCCTTGGAAGGAATGATGCTAAAGCTGAAACTCCAGTACTCTGGCCACCTCATATGAAGAGTTGACTCATTGGAAAAGATTCTGATGCTGGGAGGGATTGGGCACAGCAGGAGAAGGGGATGACAGAGGATGAGATGGCTGGATGGCATCACTGACTGGATGGACGTGAGTCTGAGTGAACTCCAGGTGTTGGTAATTGTCAGGGAGGCCTGGCGTGCTGCGATTCATGGAGTCACAATGATTCGAAAATGACTGAGCAACTGAACTGAACTGAAATGCTACACATGTATACCAAACTCACATACAAAAGTAGTTTTTCATTGTACACTTTCACCTACAATATAGAAGAGCTTCAGTTGTTCTATATCTTTGTCAAATTTTCAGTCTCTGATTTTTAGTTGTTTTAGAAATGACTGACACTCTCTCATTAACTACTAACTTTGAACACCATTTTATATCTTTATTGGACATTTCTAAGTATGCTTTTCTGAAGTGGCTACTCTTTTTTGCACTTTATTTGTATTTGTATTATTCATTTGTGGTTTTATAAATATTGGTGATGCGGCCTTTTCAGACATAAGTAACAGGGGTACTTTTTCCCACCCTGTGCTTTGTGTTTTCATTTTCTTATCAGTGTATTTTTTTTTTTAACAGAGTTTCAAATTTTAAGTCCAATTCATCATTTTATTGATAAAAATTCTTATATCCAGAAACTATTATTAATTACACACAATATGCATGACTATTAAAAACTATAATATAATTCCTAAGTATGATTCCTAAGTATGATTGCTTCCTATATTTTGAAAATCTGTTACTAAGCCCATAGGTACTTCTGATAGTAATGTCTTCCTGATGGCTTCACTCTTTCATAATGGAATGTTCTTTTATGTCTCTGTGATATTCTTTGCATTGAGATCTATTTTTGAAATATATATTAATAAAGCTTTTCCAGTTTTCTCTTGCTTACTAATTTTGGAAAAAAATTTTTTTTCCTAATTATTAACTCTTGGAGTTAGACTTTTGAGACTCAAGAGAGGCCTTAAAGCAAAAGTCTTACTAAAAAGGACAGGGACAGAAGGGCTTGTTTATGGTTTAATGATTACTTTCCTACCACATAAATACTGAGACTTAACATTATTCAGGCAAAAAGTATGCATCCTTTACTAAACTTCTTGGATATTTTTATCAATATAATTTTTTGTTTAAAAAATATTCTATACTTTTTGAAGAAGGTGAGTAATGAGAAATTTAATGTTCCTCTATAAATATAGGTAATTATTGTCCCTAAGTATTAATGTGAATTCTACTTGAAAATATTTTTCTTACAATCATGAAAAGAAATATTTAAATATCTAAAACTATCATATATATATGTGTGTGTACATATATATATATACAATCAACACCACAGTACCTATTCTTGGTTCAGTTCATATTTTTTTCTTTTTCTGAACATTAAAAAAGGCTACAATAAAAAAAATTAGATATTTATTTTGTACGTTATAAGACTAAATTTTCTTTAAACTTAAGGAATAAAAATTGGATATAACAAATTTCATTACATACTTTTACTTTAATATATTCAGGGCAGAAGGATTTAATAAGGCACACTATTTTCTCCCACAAGTGCACTCTTGCAGTATATCAAGATTTTAATTGTTAAGGGAGGCTAAATAAGGGATAGGCTAACAGTTTTAAATGGATATAAAATGCTATGTAGATATCAACTTTAAAAATGAATCTTTGATGTGTGTCTTCTTTTCATTTTTGCAATTAATTTTAGCTTTTGAAGTTATTTGGCATTTAATTTAAGTCTACAGAGTATAAAATTATGCATTAACTTGAAAATAGACCCATATTTAGCACAAACAAGGTCGGTAGATCAACAGGATTAGAGACAAATGTTAATTTCAAATGTATAAACTCAACTTTATTGGGGCTTTTAAACAAACTAGCACATTTGCTCCTAATCAAAGGCTTTAATTTAATCATCAGAGACTGTAAGATGCTTTTCAATTCTGCCTCTCATATGGAACAGACTAGTATTTTAGAACAAAAATTCACAGATGAATCTAAAATAGAAATTCAGAGACCCTAGGAGTTTTGTTAGAAAATTTACCTCTTTGAAATGAATGGCATTAGGAGCTAAGGCAAGAAACAAAAAACAAAGTAATCCCTTTGAATCTACTGTTTTTCTGCAGTAAGATGGAAGCAGGATTCTACTGTGATAGATCCTTTATGTTCCCATAGAGGTAATATTATGTCCTGAATGCATAGTCGGAGCTGAAACTGTACCCTGTAACTTACAAGGCCCATATGTAGAAACAAAATCATGCACCAAGAACACCAAGTTTGTTTTGCCGAGTTTCAGGGAGGCAGCAGATATGGAAACAACTTGTTGACAGCCCCTTCCACTGAGCATCAGGTAGGCTCACTGAGGGATGAGGGTGACTGACAGTGAACTTTAGAGGTCACAAGCCAAACTTCCACTGCATGTTACATACTGAAGTGTGTATGTAACATTTGCACATGTGACCCATGAAGAGGTACGAAGAGTAGTTATACCTGGGAGAGAACTCTTGGCACTTACAGATCACTAATCATCTCTGAGCCCCAGCCTCCTCTTACTCTCCTACCATAAATATCTCAGTCAACCACTGATGTGGTGACAGATACAAGCATTGCCTTTGGTCTCCTTGCTTGATTGCTTTTCAGTAAATAAAACCTTTTCTCATTTTGCAAAAGACCATTGCCTTGATATTTCGTCTTTCTATTGTGCTGCTGGCAATGAGCTCACTTTTCCATTGAAAAAGTGAGCTACAGATTGGGACAGAAATGAGGCAGAACTGGAAACCCCAGTCCTAGGTGAGTTTTCTTTGGTGATTTTCCTGCTATATTCTCACATCAACTCTCATAAACTCTGACACTGTAAAAAGACATATCTTTGTCATCAATCCATTTGATCAGCTTCACTACTGAAATTAATTATGAGACTTTTAAACTAATTATCAGACAACTAATCAAATTTGAAAATGCTAGAACTAGTTTTACTCTCATCATATTGATTAGGTAAATCCTCAGATATTCTATACATATATGTCAAAACACTGGAGAGTAAAACCATAGTAAAAAACTATTTTACCTGTATTATCTTATTTAATCATCTAAATACCCACATAAAATGTGTATTATATTTTTGTTATAAGGAAGAATATTTGTTCAAGTTTAGCTTCGAAGGGATGACAACTGATGTTCTTAATTGTGGATGCATTGAATTCCTGCAATTGCAAATATTAATGCTTGTATGTATACTTACTGGTTTCTTCATATTCTGACATTATTTGTACCTAACTTGCTTTCCTATAAACTTCAGAATTAGTCATAATATTTTCTGAAACACCCTGAATCAAGTAGTGTTCTCAAGTGGGCCAATACTTTATCATAAGAATCCATTTCAAAATTCTCTTTAAGGAATAAAGATTAATAACACTGCCAGAAAATAATAATGTTTTGCATGAAGTATGCTATCTAATGGATTTCAATAGGCCCAGTATCTTGATTGATATAGAGATATTTCAGAAAGGCATTACAAAAGAAAACCTCCAGAAACATGCTTCACTTAACAACTACATTTTCAATTTCCTTTTTAAGTATTTACATTTATGAATCTTGTAGAAAACAATAACCCTTCTCACTTTCACAGTGAGCTCTTACATTCAATTGGTGAACAGTGTTTTATGGTTTTATGTTTTATGGTTTCATCAGCCACTTGCATTTCCTGAGTAAATGCAAAACTATACAAATGAGCAAACAGATAAAGAAAATATAAATGGCAACAGAAGAGGTCATATATTAAACAATAATCTTGGGTAAATAAAACAAGGAATGTTCAAGGCTGCCCGGGGTATTTAGTCCAATATGTTAGTAAATAGTAATCCTATGATTACATTTCTATACTTAAATAACATACATGAATTCAGGAAAATAAGATGATGCTTTGATGTTTTTTTAACTGTGAGCATGTTATATTTGGGGGAACTTTTCTTGTTTTTGATACCAAAAATGTGTATCTCCTTAATCTTAAAATCAGATTTTTTTAGATTTTTTCCTACTTGATGTTTATGAAGTTATTTCTCTTATTGATTAAATTTTTCTATGGTAAGATTGTCTTCTTCAAGAAACACTGTTCTTTTGCACAAGGAATCTTTTTATTGTTAAATTGATTCTAACACACAAATACTAATATTTTTCAATGTTTTCCAGAGAAAAAATATGTATTATATAAAATATGTACTATATTAAGTGGAGGCTACTGTAACTATATGAATTGACAAAAATTTAACTCTATAGTTGAATTTTTAAAGCTAAAACATTTATTGAAAACATATCATTATCTCTAAAATATAAGAAATGAGGTCTATAAATGACAAACATGAAAAATTCATTATAAGTAATATTTAAGAGTATGTTACTCTAAAGATGAAATAATAATGTATCTATATAATTTTGTGTTATATAGTTTTATGTGTTATGTGATAAATATATTTTCCAATGTGTATGAGTAAATATGTGTAATATTTTCACACTCTGTTTTCCTAAGGTCAAATTATAAAAAGGCCTGAAAATATGCTCATTAGTTAAAATATTAAGTATCTAAGGAGAAGGATGAATTGGGAGATTGGCCCTGAGATATATACACTATAAGAACCTACTGTATAGCACAGGAAACTCTACTCTGTGCTCTGTATTGAAAGATATGGGAAAAGAATCTAAAAAGGAATGGAATATATATATATATATATATATATATATATATATATATATATATAAAACTGATCCACTTTGCTGTACAGTTGAAATTTACACAATCTTGTGTTACAGGGAAGAACCAATTATGACTCCATGTTGGATCTTTCTATTACTTCAACCTTTGCTTCATGTTGCTTTTGTTCACTAAAAGGACACTGTTTATACATAATGGCCTGCCCTGGGGAACCCTGCCCCACTGTGTCTGAATGTTAAACCAAAGCGCTTTTCTTCAGTACCCTGTCCACCTTTGAGAGGCTACAGGAAGAAAGAAATTAACACAATTCCCTGCCCAAGGCTTGCCATTCTAGGAAATATTTGTAAGATTATCGGCCTTTTTACTTATTTCCTCAACTCACCAACTCCTGTTCTATAAAAGAATCTGATATCCAATCCCTGATGAGATGGCTACTTTGAGATGTTGGTCTGCCATTTTTTGGTCAGCTGGCTAGTTGTAATCCTTGCCTCAATTCCTCATTTCCTATTCACTGGCCTGTCATACAGCAAGCAGGGTGAGTTTCAACCTGGTAAATATTGTAAATCAACTATACTCTAATAAAATTAATTTTAAAAAGTACATTGCTCCCCCAAATAGAAAGAAATGTATCAGCTACAACGATCTAAATTTATATAGTAAAAATACAGCTTCTATTATTCTATCATGCAAAAACAGCTAGATAGATCTTCATGAAATTTAGATGGCATATTTGGGGCAACCTGACTTTAACTGTAGGCAGCATGGTGTAAATTTTTTGTTTACTTTTTTATTTTACAGAAGGTCCTCATTGGTTATCTATTTTGAATGTAGCAGTGTGAACATGTCAATATTTGTATTATTATTACTATTTGAAAGATCTCCATTGGGGCAAATGCTGTGCTAATATTGACCTCAATTTTTCATCAGTAGTATACTGAGTAGCTGCTTGATAAATAATTTATTGAATAATCATTAATATTTTGTCTGTCAAAAATAAAATATTTATTACTCTAGTACTACATTCACTTGAAAAATAAATTTTTATGATATACTCCATACTCCAATATACCCCAAATCCCTACTTAAATTCATTCTTCATTTGAAGCAGATTTCCACTACTAAAATAATGTTTAGTATCTATCACAGTATGTAACTGCACTAAAATGAGCCAAACAGTCGTATTTCAGTTTTTATATTTACAACTTCAGGACAACTTGGAATTGTTGAAGGAAAGGCCACCAAGAACATATCTATGGTCAAAACAAGGTAAGGTATATTGAACTTGCAATTGTCAGGGTGAATGCACATCAAAGGAAAAACATAATATCTTAGTGAGAAATAGCTCAGAGGTGACTATGATAGAATTTGAGCTTGTGGTGGATAATTCTAAGGAGGGCATAAGGAATATAGTTCTATTTTGGACTGGATGCTACCAGTAACTCAGAACAATTTGGTAACTGGGACTCGTGGTATTTTGGGATAGGAGAGAATCAAAGCTGGGGACAGGTTTGTCATTGGTAAAAATAGTTATAGGTCAGGATGGAAGAAGATAATTATTGTTGTGGTTGAAGAGTGTCCCTGTTTCTGTTTCAATTCACCACAGTTGTAGAGTAGCTTGCCTGATCATTTTTCTTTTTATCATCTGAAGATTGTTTAAGTTCAACTGGAAACATCAAAGCCTTAGTTGACAACTATCAAGGCCATTTCTTCACATAATCTTATGGTAGAATTATTAAGTATAAGAAAAATATTCTGCACCTTTTTTGAGATTGATTACAGGCATGTTCTAAATTATTCTAAACAGTAATAGAAAACAGTAAAACTAATGAAATTTTTCTTGGCTTCTGGAAGTATAAACAGTCCTCATTTTGTGTGGTAATATAAGACTGTAAAAATATCCATGCAAGCTGGCACTGTACAAAGTGATCTTAATTATAAATGGGGAAAATAAAATTGTTCTGTTATCTTTAAAAAATGTTGTCAAAATATTAAAAACTCTTTTACTGTTGGTTATAAATGTATAATTTAAAAAGACAAATTGTGAAACTAATATTTATGTAGTGAACTATAATTTGAAATATCAGAAACATGACAAATTATTTTATTTTTTTGCAAAAAGTTATAGAGTAATAGTTTGAACAATGCTTTTGTCCTTTTTTCTCATCTTATGACCTAATAGAATTGGAATCTTTTCTGTTTTTAAAGTGTCATACTCCTTTCTAAGACTCTATCAGTTCAAATATTTTATCCTTTTTGTTTTCAGTGTTGTGAAGTATCTCCAAGAATGTTTTGCCAGTGACACTTCCTTTCTAACATATTCATTCTTTTCATCACAGCCACTTTCCTCATTTGTGTCAATAAGGTTGCCCTTGCTAAAATCTTGAGGCTGTGTGTCTAGAGGCTCTCCAGCTGCAGCAGTATCACATTCTCACAGTTGGAAATTTCTTCTATAAGTTTGTCAACATTCAATTCAAATTTCACTTCCAGTGTTATCATCTTTGTTTCTTTGCTTCATTTTTATCTTTAGTGACCAATTATCACTTTAGATTTTCCAGATCTGTAATATATGTGTTAAGCTGGATGGCATCACTGACTTGATGGACGTGAGTCTGAGTGAACTCTGGGAGTTGGTAATGGACAGGCAGGCCTAGCGTGCTGCGATTCATGGGGTTGCAAAGAGTCGGACACGACTGAGTGACTGAACTGAACTGAACTGAACTGAATAATTCAGAGACAAAATGGTAACATAACTGCATACTTGCCTACCTATGTATGAACCAAGAGTTGCATGGTGACCAATCACCAACAGAATTTGCAAGAAGTGTTGTGGCTGGTCTCTGATCATAGTGTATATCTATTAGTTGTGTAGTAATTTGTGGACTGAAGTGTTTGTAGCAAAATTGGATTCTTTGCAATTACTCTTAGTTAATATAGTTTGATGGAGAAGGCAATGGCACCCCACTCCAGTACTCTTGCCTGGAAAATCCTATGAACGAAGGAGCCTGGTGGGCTGCAGTCCATGGGGTCGCTAAGAGTCGGAGACGACTGAGCGACTTCACTTTCACTTTTCATTTTCATGCATTGGAGAAGGAAATGGCAACCCACTCCAGTGTTCTTGCCTGGAGAATCCCAGAGACGGGGGAGCCTGGTGGGCTGCCATCTATGGGGTCGCACAGAGTTGGACACGACTGAAGTGATTTAGCAGTAGTAGTAGCAGTAGCAATATAGTTTGATAACTCAAATTTTAATCATGTAGTTGAGAAGCTGTATTTTTTTAAACTAAGCCATGGTAACTGAAATGAATGCATAGCAGAACCATGCAAAAAGAGAACTATCTATATTTAGACATTTCTAATGATCTACCATTGGAAAAGACCCTGATGCTGGGAGGGATTGGGAGCAGGAGGAGAAGGAGACGATAGAGGATGAGATGGCTGGATGGCATCACCAATTCAAAGGACATGAGTTTGAGTAAACTTCAGGAGTTGGTGATGTACAGGGAGGCCTGGCCTGCTGTGACTCATGGGGTCGCAAGAAGTCGGACACGACTGAGCAACTGAACTGAACTGAATGATGTAAAATTCAGTACATTTTCAATAATTCTATAAAATGTCACCCATGCTCCATGATTTTATATAGTATCATAACTATGGTTATTTTATTGAGAAGAAAGCTCATTAAGAGTTTAATATCTTCCTGTGCACTATGAATGAAAGAATGCATTTGTTAGAGATTATAAAAACAAATAAAATAAGCATTAAAAACTATATTACCCTACATAATAAGAAGAAAGAGTGGTTCTGTGGTTGACTAGTTGAATGACTTGATGTCAATATGATGAAGTCAAGTTTCTTCTGCATTTTCCACTTTATCAATATAGCTGCCATTTTTATCCTTAGGTTAGTACATCTTGTATTAGTTCTCCAGGGCTGCTGTAACTTCGAGGCCATTCTGTTAATTCCATCCAGTACTAGAAAAGACCAAGATTTCTTATGTGTCTCTCATCAAAGGGAGATTTCCCAGAAGCCCACCAGAGGAACTTTGCCTTACCTCATTAGCTAGATGCTTTATATACTTTTGTCTATATTTATCACTGGTAAGGGAAATGAAACTTGATGACTGGGTTTTTCTCTAATCTCCTTTAAAACTCATAGCCATGCATCCTGAGGAGCCTGGATACTAGAATACAATTAGGATTTCACTGGGAATGAGCAAAAAGATGGGAATAGAGGGTTTCTAGACAGCCAAGAATGCCTGCTCTGATTACTTTCCATCCCTTCATATTCACTAGCCTTAACAGATTTGCTTGGTAAAGAATCTGCCTGCAATGCAGGAGACCCCAATTTGCATTCCTGGGTCAGGAAGATCTGCTGGAGAAGGGAGAGGCTACCCACTCCAATATTCTTAGGCTTCCCTTTAGCTCAGCTGGTAAAGAATCCGCCTGCAATAGCAAAGACCTGGGTTTCATCCCCGGGTTGGGAAGATCTCCTGGCAAAATGAAAGGCTACCCACTCCAGTTTTTGGCCTGGAGAATTCATGGACTGTATAGTCCATGTGGCTGCAAAGAGTTGGACATAGATTTGCAGTAGGGTAGTCTGGTCTGAAGAACATATATTTTGGATTTAAATTTGCATCTTTTATTTACCAATTGTGGAAGCTAAGCTCTCTGAACTCACATTCATTGTTGAAACAACTCTATATTACTTCATATAATTCTCATGAAAATTAAAACCCAAGAAATCAAAAAGTATCTGGAACATTAAACATATTTAATAAATTATAATTAATAACAAGGCTTCCACCATATCAGATATTAATACCTAGAGTCACCATCACATTCTTTTTCTTTTTAACACAATGTTAACATTGTTTTCTATTTTGAGAATGCTTTAACAAGAGGCATTTTAAAAAATTCTTCCATTTTTGTTTAATGTAAACCTTGATTACCCTATCTATATTATTAATACTATCTTAACAATCTTCTTCACTCATTCCTGTGATAATAAGGTTGATCAGACTTCTTCAACTTCGGTTCCCACTAGCCTTATTGTAAGATAATAGAATATATATATATATATATATTCTGGTCTCTGACCCCAGTTCCTGGCACAGAGCTCCTAAAACTCTAGTAATTTCTAGTAATTTTCTAAGTGATAATATTGAACCATAAAACAATATTTTGAATTGTGTATATGTTTAAGACCTTTCTCACACTATTTTCAATATAGTATAATATTCAGCTACTTCATGGTGATATAAGTTTTTGATGTCAGTTCCCATTGGCAAATTAAGAGCAATATTTTAATAAATTCATATCTAATATATGATAAAGTTATATAAATTTAATAAATATTTATATAATGTATGTGTAAACAAAGAAGGATGCAAAGAAAACTTTTAGTTAGAATGCTTGGGGTTCTAGAAACACACCAATGATGAAAGGAAATTGAGAAGTGAATATAATGATTTTTTAAAATAAAAACAAATATGAATGCATTGAGTTATATGAGGGAGAAAAATTAATAATTTAGTTTTTGTAATTAATGTATTAAATTATAATTTATACACAACAAACTAAATATTATGTTTAAAAAATAGAAATATGTCTTGTAATATTTGATCTTTTACCTCATTTCTGAGACAGAGCTCCTACAAGCCTTATAAGTTCCTATGAGTACTAGCAGCATCTTCTGTTTTAATAAGACATTCTAAGTGTGCTCCTGGATGGAGACTGATCACCAGAAAGACCAAATCATGATTAGAAGGTTGGAATGTTCAGCCCCAACCCCTGTTCTGTAGAGAGGAAGAGAGACTAAAAATGAAGTTAATAGTTGAAAATGTCTACATGAGGACTCTTCTGTAAAATCCAAACAGTAGAGGATCTGGAAAATATCTAGGATGGAGAACACATCCACACCAGGAGGGTGTGGCATCTCAACTCCATTGGGACAGAAACTCTTATGCTCAGGACCCTTCAGGCCTCACCCTGTATATCTCTTCATCTAGCTGTTCACCTGCATTCTTTATCAGTCTTTAATTAACTGATAGACATGTTTCCTTGAATTCTGTGAGCTGCTCTAGCAAATAATTGAATCCAAGAGTGAGTAGGTTATGGGAACCTCTGATTTGTAGCCAAATTAGGCACAAGTTTTGAGTAACTTGAGGGATTGGCGTCTGAAGTGGGGAATAGTCTTGTGGACTGAGCCCTTAACCCATAGGAACTGATGTTAATTCCAGGTAGATAGTGTCATAACTGAAATAAATTCTACACCACCCACTGATGTGAGAAAATTACTTGTTGTAATGGGAAATTATGCATTTGGAGACCAGAGTCAGAAGTTGTCTGTGAGAGTAGAAAAGGAGACACACAGAAAAAGAAAGACAGGTAGTAAGTATTCAGGACTGATTTCCTTTAGGATGGACTGGTTGGATCTCCTTGCTGTCCACGGAATTCTCAAGAGTCTTCTCCAACATAGTTCAAAAGCATCAATTTTTTGGTGTTCAGCTTTCTTTATAGTCCAACTCTCACATTTATACATGACTGCTGGAAAAACTATAGCCTTGACTAGATGGACGTTTGTTGGCAAAGTAATGTCTTTGCTTTTCAATATGCTCTCTAAGTTGGTTAAAGCTTTTCTTCCAAGGAGCAAGTGTCTTTTAATTTCATGGCTGCAGTCACCATCTGCAGTGATTTTGGAGGCCCTGAAAATAAAGTCTATCACTGTTTCTACTGTTTCCCCATCTATCTGCCACGAAGTATTGGGACCAGATGCCATGATCTTAGTTTTCTGAACATTTAACAATAATGTTATAGGCAGGTTCAAGTGACTTTTCTGCTAAGAATATGCTTCTCACCATTTTTTTCAGGACCTGTCCCAACTATTTCCTTCCTGTTGTCTTCACAGATTATTTCAGTTGACACTAATCTCTCCTAGTAGTAGTGTATAAGTCCTGTTTTCTTGATTGTACATTTTGATTGTTGATTATATTTGAAGCTTCTGTTTATATTATACAGAGAGGTTGATGATAAATTCCAGAATAATGTATAAGGTACTGCATGAAAATATGATCAGGTACACCTCTTCTTTGACTGAGGGAATAAGCAATCTTTAGTGGAAATAGAGCCTTCCTTAGAAGACAATTCAGTATGAACAATTAGAAAGATTGCATTGAGAAAACTACTGAAAAAAGAAGGTAGCTGAGGAAACCCTAAGCTCTACCACTAGGTACTTCAACACACTTTGGTTAAGACCCTCTTAAATGTGGGAACTCTATAAATCTGTTGTAAACATAATGTGTTATTTCTAAATTTTTTGTTTCCAGTTGAGTCACCTGGTTTCATTTATCTCATCCTTTCATAGCTCATCTTCAACTATTTTTTTAACATTCTAAGTTTCTTTTAAGTTATTAGATAGGTTTCATTTATTTCAAGCCACAGATTTCCTTTTAACCCTTCAATAAAAACTAACTAAATAGATTGAAAGAGTTAATGTTGTTCGTAAAGTGTTTCAAAAATTTTCTTAGTGTATTTATATCATCTGAGAATTCACATAATTTAGTCTCAAACTTCTAACATAAGCAGCTAAAAATGAAATAGAAAACTACGAAGTCTAATGAGTTCCAGAATGCAGTCTCTGTTTGATTTATACTAAACTCCATTCTTTCTACTGTTATTGATACTGTGTATAATATCCACTACACATTTGATACAAGAAAAAAAATTTATATTGATGAATTTCAAATCACAACTCCTTGCAAACCCATAGAATTACAAAGGAAACAGCCATGCGCAAATGCCTTTCTAACTGGTCCACAAATAGCACTATCTACTTTAATGGCCACTTCACATAAGGTATGGAAATTTAATTACTCCCCAGAGTTCTTTATAGTTCAGGCATCCAGAAGATATAATAAAAAAGGGACTGTATTGGCTCTTTGCTGCTAATTTTTCCTCATTGTGATAGAGCTGGTCAGGAGTGCTCTTAGATTATTTTTCATATCCAGATATTACATAGAAAATTTAACTAATAAGATGTCTAATATATCCTCCCAGAATTTTGTAAGATTTAGAGAGCTAGTTCATCCTCATAAACATAGAAATAGGCAAATGCAATTTTTTTTTAGATAGTTAGCGATTTATTCTACTTTTAGCATTAACCAAAGAATTTACGGATACACAGAATGTTGTGAAAAGTAAATCAGTTTTATAGACCATATAATTATTCAGGTCAGTTCAGTTCACTCACTCAGTCGTGTTAGACTCTTTGAGACCCCATGAATCATAGCACGCCAGGCCTTCCTGTCCATCACCAACTCCCGGAGTTCACTCAGATTCACCTCCATGCAGTCGGTGATGCCATCCAGTCATCTCATCCTCTGTCGTCCCCTTCTCCTCCTGCCCCCAATCCCTCCCAGCATCAGTCTTTTTTTTTTAATTTATTTAAATTTATTTATTTATTATTTTACTTTACAATTCTGTATTGGTTTTTGCCATACATTGACATGAATCCACCACGGGTGTACATGTATTCCCAAACCTGAACCCCCCTCCCACCTCCCTCCCCACAACATCTCTCTGGGTCATCCCCGCGTACCAGCCCCAAGCATGCCATATCCTGCATCGGACCATCGGACATAGACTGGCAATTCGATTCTTACGTGATATTATACATGTTTCAATACCATTCTCCCAAGTCATCTCACCCTCTCCCTCTCCCACTGAGTCCAAAAGTCCGTTATACACATCTGTGTCTTTTTTGCTGTCCTGCATACAGGATCATCATTGCCATCTTTCTAAATTCCATATATATGTGTTAGTATACTGTATTGGTGTTTTTCTTTCTGGCTTACTTCACTCTGTATAATTGGCTCCAGTTTCCGATGAGTCAACTCTTCACATGAGATGGCCAAAGTACTGGAGTTTCAGCTTTAGCATCATTCCTTCCAAAGAAATCCCAGGGTTGATCTCCTTCAGAATGGACTGGTTGGATCTCCTTGCAGTCCAAGGGACTCTCAAGAGTCTTCTCCAACACCACAGCTCAAAAGCACGAATTCTTCAGTGCTCAGCTTTCTTCACAGTCCAACTCTCACATCCATACATGACCACTGGAAAAACCATAGCCTTGACTTGATGGACCTTTGTTGGCAAAGTAATGTCTCTGCTTTTGAATATGCTGTCTAGGTTGGTCATAACTTTCCTTCCAAGGAGTAAGCGTCTTTTAATTTCATGGCTGCAATCACCATCTGCAGTGATTTTGGAGCCCGCAAAAATAAAGTCTGACACTGTTTCCACTGTTTCACCATCTATTTCCCATGAAGTGATGGGACCAGATGCCATGATCTTCATTTTCTGAATGTTGAGCTTTAATCCAACGTTTTCACTCTCCTCTTTCGCTTTCATCAGGAGGCTTTTTAGTTCCTCTTCACTTTCTGCCATAAGGGTGGAGTCATCTGCCTATCTGAGGTTATTGATATTTCTCCCGGCAATCTTGATTCCAACTTGTGATTCTTCCAGCCCAGCGTTTCTCATAATGTACTCTTCACATAAGTTAAATAGGCAGGGTGACAATATACAGCCTTGACATACTCCTTTTCCTATTTGGAACCACTCTCTTGTTCCATGTCCAGTTCTAACTGTTGCCTCGTGACCTTCATACAGATTTCTCAAGAGGCAGGTCACACGGTCTGGTATTCCCATCTCTTTCAGAATTTTCTACAGTTTATTGTGATCCACACAGTCTAAGGCTTTGGCATAGTCAATAAAGCAGAAATAGATGTTTTTCTGGAACTCTTGTTTTTCCTGTGATCCAGCGGATGTTGGCAATTTGATCTCTGGTTCTGCTGCAATTTCTAAAACCAGCTTGAACATCTGGAAGTTCACAGTTCATGTATTGCTGAAGCCTGGCTTGGAGAATTTTGAGCATTACTTTACTAGCATGTGAGATGACTGCAATTGTGTGGAAGTGTGAGCATTCTTTGGCATTGCCTTTCTTTGGGATTGTAATGAAAACTGACCTTTTCCAGTCCTGTGGCCACTGCTGAGTTTTCCAAATTTGCTGGCATATTAAGTGCAGCAGTTTCACAGCATCATCTTTCAGGATTTGAAATAGGTCAACTGAAATTCCATCACCTCCACCAGCTTTGTTCGTAGTGATGCTTTCTAAGGCCCCCTTGACTTCACATTCCAGGATGTCTGGCTCTAGGTGAGTGATCACATCATCATGATTATCTTGGTCATGAAGATCTTTTTTGTACAGTTCTTCTGTGTATTCTTGCCACCTCTTCTTGATATCTTCTGCTTCTGTTAGGTCCGTACCATTTCTGTCCTTTATCGAGCCCATCTTGCATGAAATATTCCCTTGGTATGTTTAATTTTCTTGAAGAGATCTCTAGTCTTTTCCATTCTGTTCTTTTCCTCTATTTCTTTGTATTGATCACTGAGGAAGGCTTTCTTATCTCTTTGCTATTCTTTGGAACTCTACATTCAGATGCTTATATCTTTCCTTTTCCCCTTTGCTTTTCACTTCTCTTCTTTTCACAGCTATTTGTAAGGCCTCCTCAGACAGCCATTTTGCTTTTTTGAATTTCTTTTCCATGGCGATGATCTTGATCCTTATCTCCTGTACAATGTCACAAACCACTGTCCATAATTCATCAAGCACTCTATCTATCAGATTTAGTTTCTTAAATCTATTTCTCACTTCCACTGTATAATCATAAGGGATTTGATTTAGGTCATACCTGAATGGTCTAGTGGTTTTCTCTACTTTCTTCAATTTAAGTCTGTTACCATGGTATAATAGAGAACATTTTGGCACTTAGGTGGATTTGCTTATTGTTAGTTCCCACTAATACCACATCTGGTGATGGTACATAAAATATTTGCTACATGAAAGAGATATTTTTATTACATAGTGTTTATATTTGACTGGATAAATGGCTGGATTGCCATGCTTGTATAACAGAACAACATCCCCAGGCAGAAAATAAGGCTTACTAAATATTGCTGAAGCAAACTCACCTCTGTTGAAACCATACCCCAAACTGTAATTGTTTTATGTAACCTATTGTTGTTCATATATCTGGGTATGCATACATACTAAGTCATTTCATTTGGGTCTGACTCTGTGCACCCTATGGACTGTGTAGCCTGTCAGCTTCCTCTGTCCATGTGATTCTCCAAAAATAAGGGAGTGAGTGGCCATGCCCTCCTCTAGGAACTGACAGCTTCTCCAGTTCAGTTCAGTTCAGTTCAGTCACTCAGTCGTGTCTGACTCTGCGACCCGATGAACTGCAGCACACCAGGCCTCCCTGTCCATCACCAACTCTCAGAGTTCACTCAGACTCACGTCCATCGAGTCAGTGATGCCATCCAGCCATCTCATCCTCTGTTGTCCCCTTCTCCTCCTGCCCCCAATCCCTCCCAGCATCAGAATCTTTTCCAATGAGTCAACTCTTTGCATGAGGTGGCCAAAGTACTGGAGTTTCAGCTTCAGCATCGTTCCTTCCAAAGAAATCCCAGGGTTGATCTCCTTCACAATGGACTGGTTGGATCTCTTTGCAGTCCAAGGGACTCTCAAGAGTCTTCTCCAACACCACAGTTCAAAAGCATCAATTCTTTGGCGCTCAGCTTTCTTCACAGTCCAACTCTCACATCCATACATGACCACTGGAAAAACCATAGCCTTGACTAGATGGACCTTTGTTGGCAAAGTAATGTCTCTGCTTTTGAATATGCTATCTAGGTTGGTCATCACTTTTCTTCCAAGGAGTAAGCGTCTTTTAATTTCATGGCTGCAATCACAATCTGCAGTGATTTTGAAGCCCCCCCAAAATAAAGTCTGACACTGTTTCCCCTGTTTCCCCATCTATTTCCCATGAAGTGATGAGACCAGATGCCATGATCTTCGTTTTCTGAATGTTGAGCTTTAAGCCAACTTTTTCACTCTCCACTTTCACTTTCATCAAAAGGCTTTTTAGTCCCTCTTCACTTTCTGCCATAAGGGTGGTGTCATTTGCCCATCTGAGGTTATTGATATTTCTCCTGGGAATCTTGATTCCAGCTTGTGCTTCTTCCAGTTCAGAGTTTCTCATGATGTACTCTGCATATAAGTTAAATAAGCAGGG
This sequence comes from Oryx dammah, assembly GCF_014754425.2. NCBI lineage: Eukaryota > Metazoa > Chordata > Mammalia > Artiodactyla > Bovidae > Oryx > Oryx dammah. Next base: position 23,487,888 of record NW_024070196.1, read on the forward strand.
TCTACATACTGCTATAACACACGACTCTTAAACAAATACTTAATACCATCCCCCTAAATTGTGTGCGCTAATCAACCTAACAGTACATAAAGGTGGCTTCCACTTGAATAGCTATTTTTTAATGTAGAGAATATTTATTTGATGTGTAATTAAATCACATTCAAGGCTAAATTATATGCAAAATAGTCAACTTTACAAATATTTCACTTAGAAAATTAAGAATGATATTTAGTGTAGTTCTGATGTTAATGCCCAAATTTTTATCCCCAAGTACCTGGACAAAATTTTGTCAATGTATAATTTCATAAGCTGCTTCTTTTAAAATGTTTCCCTTTCTCTATATCCTCAATTCTCAATAATTTTCTGCTTTTCCTTTACAAATAAAATCAAAAGATACAAATAAAATAACAAAAATCTGCTAAACAAAAACTTTAAATTTTGCAAAATAATTCATACTTATTTTTATAAAACTGAAAAATTCATAAAAATACAATAAATAAAAAGTCTAAAGGAACAAGTCTCCACTATGCTGTGAGATGCATTATCAACAGGTGTTAAATATCTTGTAAATTTTTAAAAAGTCTCTTTGTATGAAATTTCTGTGACCTTCATTGGTCCAAAAATTTCATTCATTGCATTTGTAGAGATAGTTTTTTCTTTTAGCTTTTCTCTAACTCCGGTTACTGCAGTTTTAAGAGCTAATAAGCAAATCTAGGCAATCAGTCTTAGGAGATGAGGTGGTCATCTGTCCTTCAGGTACGCTATAAAAAAGGCCCACTGCAATTGCTTTTGCCTCTACATTCTCAGTCTATGTGCTGATTTCTCTATGCCAGTCCCCTTCTCTGTTTAAACGGCACTGTCAAATGAGTTCATCAACAACTTCACCTTTTGGCAATGTAATAAATTGAGGCTGAGTATAGCCTGAAAAAACTCCTGGCTACATGGAAGTCATTGATTTTGTGTTACTTCATCTATCACATTACACATTATCAAACATCCCTGCTGGCTGTAGCAGCCTATGACTCTGTCATTCAACAATTTTATATCTACTGTGTGAAAAATTTATGAACTTTTGCAGTATATTTGCATATCTCTGTTTTTGCTGTTGCTATCTCCAAAAGTATAATGTTGAATCAATACAGAATATGGCCTGAATCCTCTGTGTAGGCCTATGATTTGAGAGGAAGGAAAAAAAGCATATTTTTTCTTTCTTTCATATTTATAATACTATGCTATCTAATGACTAGGTCATGTTTAAATAATTTAATTGGGATTGTGAAGAATATTGGGGCAAGCAAGACTTTGGTGGTACTTAGATAAACTGAAAAATTACCAATGTTAAAAATTTGAGGTGTGGAAGTGGATTATATTTTTCTTACTTTTAGTGTGACCTAAGCTGCAGTTTAAATGATGCCATCTTTTTCTGATGACATAAATTCTACATCTTTTTTTTACTATTAATTTTGGAGCATAACAAGCGTCTTCAATTTGGAAAAACAGGGCAGTGAGCATAGCGTTCTTGAAGTTAGTCAGTCATTAGAGAGTGCACAGAAAGTATATTAAGTGAGTTAAGAGAATCATGTACACTCTGTGGAACTCTATTGACTAGTTTATGTGCTAACTCCTGTATGCTTGAAGCAAATAAAATAATCTGCATACTTTAAGTTGTAATGGAGAACTTAAATCTGTTAGGTAATTAGAATAGTGAAACAGGGTCCCAGATGGCAGTCAGAGAAAAAGTGGTGAATAGAAGAACCATGTGGAGGACAAATAAATAAAAGGAAAAAGCCTGTGAAAGGGACAAAGAAGGAAAAAAGCCCACAAAAGAGAAGGCACAGAGTGAAGTAAAAATCTCTAGCAAAAAAACACACCCAGGAACACCCCTTTCCCGGACTGGCCTTGAACATGCACCCTATTTATCCAATTATTTGAATTTTGATTTTAACCATTGACATTAATTCATACAATACTTTAATAAAAGTTATTGTATAATTGGTATAAATGTTGCCTAAAAATTAATATTTTGCTCTGAATTGCTAATAATTTTTCTATCTTTTCTCTAGTTTGCATAATTTCAAGGAACAATATATTTTGTAGGTTTGCTGCTACTGCTGCTAAGTAGCGTCAGTCGTGTCCGACTCTGCGCGACCCCATAGATGGCAGCCCACCAGGCTCCCCCGTCCCTGCGATTCTCCAGGCAAGAACACTGAAGTGGGTTGCCATTTCCTTCTCCTAAATCTTGAAGGTTTAGATTGTCTTAAAACATTAACATTATATCACAGCAGTAAGAACAGTGGGATTTTGAGTTAGAAAACCCTGAATTTAAATTACAATCTCTCAGTCTCTAGTTTTTTAGTCTTAGGATCATTATATAACCTCTATATCTTATTTATTCAATACTATGAGATTAAAATAGAAATTTGTATGTAGAGCCCTTGGTTCACTTACAGGAAATGCTCAGATCACAGTGGGGTTGATTAGAACAATGATGAAGATGAAGATGTAAACACTTCATAGTCTAGATATTCAGAATCAAACTCACATTCTTATCTCCGAAACCCATTCCTCATGGTAACTTTGGTATATCATTTACTCATTTAATATACATGGGACATTTATTTAATGTTTATTTAAATTTTATCAACTGTGGAACTAAGTTTTGGTTACACAATGCAATTATGGACTGTAAACAAAAGTGTAATAAAGTGCAGTAAGGGAACTAGATATTATTAAAGCAAACATAGACATAAATAAATAGTTGTAAATTAGAGTAAATCCTAAGAAAAAACAAAATAAGTTATCGTAACATAAGAAATTTACATTGGATGAGGAGGGAAGAAATCTTTGGAAAAAGCAACATGCAAGAAAACACATGAAGGTATGAGAAAGGGGTTCTGAGGAGAGAAGGTGGTGTTTGGAGTTCTTCCAGAGAGGCCAGTATGTTAGAGATCCTGGAGAGGGAAAGATATGGTTCAATCAAGCCCATGCTAATATCCCTGGACCTCACAAGTGTGATTGAAATGAGGTAAGAGAAGCAGAGGCCAGAGAGTGGAAAGGTTCATTTTGTTTCAAGCCAGGCATTATCATTATACTACTGAAGTTGAAAAAACTAAACAACAACCAAAAATCCTAACTGCCATGTGAATAATTGATTATCCATTCTAAGGTCCAAAAAGATTATTCAGTTCTGTGGCTGCCTTTCCATTGCACTAGTATTGCACCTGTAGGCTCAGTTCTTCAGTTCTAGTCTGCTACATTATGTTCTTAAAGAGTGCTTGCCTTTAACATCACCACTCTTTCCTTCTCCTAATCAAAGCTATCCTATACATGGTTACCAAAATGATTCTTTTAAAGCAACTCAGATCTTTATTATCTAGTTCAGAATAAGCCCTTGGAAGCTCCTTGGACGCCTCATTATGATAACTATAATCTGTTCATTATTTCTCAAGCAGTCTTCCCACCACTCCCTTTATCAAATGCTTCACTCATTTTGGGCAATGTGTTAATCCATAAATCTACACAATACTGGTGGGAGACCCTGCTTTTATTTTTTGTTTTGCTTTGTTCCCAGCTGCTCAAGCTCAAATGTGATCTGCTCTTTAAACTATAACTTAATTTGTTTGTCCTGAAGCAATGAAGTAATTTCTCTTTTTTATTTTCCCATAGTAATTACCTTTCTCATAACAAATCTAAAGGTGTTACATTAAGTTTATTGAATTTTTGTTCAATTTAGTATGGCACATTCATCTTTGGATCTTCAATGTCTAATGCTATGCCTTGAACCTATTTGTTTATTAACATCTGTTTAGTATGAAAATTTATTTTATTACAGCAATGAATAGATTAATTCTGTGCATTTTCATCTACACAATAGATTTTGTGAGATTACGTATTAAAAAAGTATTTCTACCTTTATTTTTGGGATGTAGGTTGCTAGCAAGCCAAAAATAAATGTGTCTCAAGATAAAATATTGCCAATTCTAAGTGTATAATAATATATATGAAGTGCTAAAATGGTTTTAAATGTATAAAATCTAATACTTTAGTAAGAAGCATTATAGTTTTGATATTTGTCTAAGCAATATGCTTTAAAATATGTGTTGATTTTTTCTACATTGTTTTAAAAATAGGTGCAAAATATCAGTTAGCTCTTTTTCAGCTGACTATTTTATTCTTTACTTTCTCTGAGTGTCAGAATGTCTATCAGCTTGCTCGTTATAATTCACTACATGACTAACTTGCCTTATCTAATACACAGTCTGCATATGGTGATGATATTTGTAGGAAATGCATTGAAAGAAATTCTGAAGCGCCCTCCCACCCTTATGCCACAGAGCCCTTTAAATAACATGATAGCCAGAGCTAAAGAACAATACACCAGATGTTCACCCTCAGAAATCAACAAAGAAAAAAATATTTAAAAATATGCTCAGTAATAAAATCTCCATTTATGTTCAAATGATCATTATAAAAATTAATAGTAACCCTATTATAGGAAAATGGTGCAAACAGAGACACAACAGACAATTTCTCATTTTAGATGGAAACCATGCATTGTACAATCTCAGGATTTGGGTTAGAAATGTGATAGCTGGCAATGTAGTATAAATGCCACAGGCAGAGAGAACAGGAATAAAAATCTAGAGAACTTGTACCTCAAAATACGATACTTAATATCAATTTAGATGTTGAAAGAAAGTACAAAATGGAAATACTGTGACCCAAAGCATGAATTTTTAAGCAGAAATATGTTTTTCCTGTGGTCATGTATGGATGAGAGAGTTGGACTGTGAAGAAAGCTGAGCACTGAAGAATTGATGCTTTTGAACTGTGGTGTTGGAGAAGACTCTTGCGAGTCCCTTGGACTGCAAGGAGATCCAACCAGTCCATGCTAAAGGAGATCAGCCCTGGGTGTTCTTTGGAAGGAATGATGCTAAAGCTGAAGCTCCAGTACTTTGGCCATCTCATGTGAAGAGTTGACTCATTGGAAAAGATTCTGATGCTGGGAGGGCCTGGGGGGCAGGAGGAGAAGGGGACGACAGAGGATGAGATGGCTGGATGGCATCACTGACTTGACGGAAGTGAGTTTGAGTGAACTCCAAGAGATGGTGATGGACAGGGAGGCCTGGCGTGCTGCGATTCATGGGGTCGCAGAGTCGGACACAACTGAGTGACTGAAGTGAACGGAACTGAACTGATGGAATAAATTATGCTAGGTAAGCAATATGTATCAGATTATCACTTTAGTCATTGTTGCATTATTAGCTCAGTCACTCAAAAACTTTTGTGGGTTTTTTAATTCTGGGCACCATGCTAGGTGCCACTATATCAAATGTAGAGGAAGATATCTTTGTCTCTTTCAGTCCCATAGTTTATTGTGAAAATTACAAAATATAAATTTAATCAAAGAAATATAATAAAACAGGGAACAAGATAAAAATATTGAATATCTTCACCTCGAGCTTAGGAAGACAGTCTTTGGAAGGCTTCAAGAAACATTAGACAGTTGATTTGATTCTTGAATGATAGATGTGAGTTCACCAATTAGTAAAAGATTTGGGCATTTCAGATAAAACACACTGCAAATTCTTGAATTCATCAAAAGGTTTAAATGAAAAATAAGTGTTAATAGTTTATCATGAAAAATAGAAGAATATATTATTAAGATCCCCATACTGGAAACAAGTTTCTCCTTTAGTTAAAAAAGTATACATGTGCATGTGCACACCCATGTGCATACACATGCTATTCTATTATTTGGGCATATATGTATGGATACATGTTCCATAACTTACAGTCATTACAAAATCACTTACTTCTGAATCCCAGTTACTTTTGAAATCAAGACTCCATGGTTCTCAATATCTTCATACAAGTTTCAGGGTGTCAGAAGTAAAAGGGATTTTACCATCTATTAATGTAAATCAATTAATCCTAGAATCTCTTTTAAAATAGTTCTGCCTCACAGCCACTTATCATGGACTCTTAATAGCACCAATAACCCGGGAACTTCTGCGACTGTTGGGAAAGGCAGCCACATTCCTGAGCAGGCTTTTGTCCCCACTCAGCTGCATAAGAGGGTCCAAGGTCCAAGGCCTGGGACCTGGAACATTTTGATACCAAGAGCTAAAGAACCACACAGACTGTGCAATGCCTATCATCTTGTGTAGCGATATCTTTCCCTGTTTTAGATTAAATGAGTGCTCTTTTCTTATTGCTTAAAGCTTATACATCATGTGCCACCTGCCAGCCCCACTGCTATATCTGTCTTTAGCAAGGTTCCTTTCATTGCAATGTGAGAGGGGTGGAAATTGCTCTGCAATGGCTACCACAGAAGACTCTCTGGCCACGAGGAAATGATGCTCACTGTTGTAGTTGATCTTGCGCTGTCTCTTTTCTTTGTAACCAAAGCATCATTTCATCCAATGATTAACTGCAAGTATTTTCCTTAATAGCTCTGATACCAATGTTTGTTGAGTCCTCTATTGGGACTGGTACATGGTATTCTGTTCAACAAACTTTACTGTGAGAAATGTTAGAAAACAACTTATTATTTTCAGTCAAACTATCTCCAATAAAAATTCTACTTATGTACACCCCCTGGTCAATACCACAACAAACTTTCTATTCTCACTTTGAGCATATGAAGTAACATAATCCCTCTTCTATATTAAAATTCTGAAAATATGCATGTACTCACCCTGAATCTTTACACTTAATAAGAGTGAAATCATATATTGAAATACTTGATATCAGATTTATTTATCCACATGTTTAATTAAATTATTTAATATCGATTGAACAATTTATGTTTCTGTTGTCTCTCACTAACTTATCTTGGTTGTATGCACAAATCATTAATGCTAGGCAAAGTGAGGAGGCTGCAAATTACATTTCTGAGTCTTCATTGCCAAATGACTTTCATTTGAAAGAAACACAGTATTGAACAGGAACAAACTATTTTTAGAAACAGAAAAGATGGATAACCTCAAAGCATTATGTTAAATGAAAGATGTCAAACTCAAAGATGACAGACTGCAAAATTCCACTTATGTCATTCTCGAAAAAGCAAAACAGTGGTAATGGAAAACAGATTAGTGATTGCTAGGGTCTGGGGGTAGAGGTAGAATTGAATTTAAAAAAGAAGCATGAGGGAACTTTAGGTACAAGAAAACTGTCCTCTAGGATAAATGTGGACTTTGTTAATGAGAGTGATGATAGAGGAACCAAATTTTAAGGATGAGTTTTCTGAATTGGTTCTGGAGTTCCTGGAATTACCTTTCTAATATGACCAGATTTAAGGAGGCTAATGAATCTATTTCCAGTAGGAAAAAGAGTGCTGATAATTAATAGAGTTACTCCAACTATCTGTTCTGGATATTCCTAATCTACCAATTGTAAGAGAAAACACCATTTTTAGAAACTAAAAGAATATAATGACTTTAGTTGGTTGCTTCTATTAAAATATATATATAGCAGAAACCTGAATTAAATAAACCCAGGAGAGAGGGAGGAGAAGCTGTCACACCCTACAACCACGGCAGAACCCAACAGGAAGATGAGAGACTGTTTTTGCCTAACAAGATCTCAGCAAAAGAAGACTCTCACAAATTAGCTGAAGCTGCTGCTGCTGCTGTAAGTCGATTCAGTCGTGTCCGACTCTGTGCGACCCCATAGATGGCAGCCCACCTGGCTCCCGCGTCCCTGGGATTCTCCAGGCAAGAACACTGGAGTGGGTTGCCATTGCCTTCTCCAATTAGCTGAAGAAAAACCACTAAGCTTTGAACTCTCAATTCCTTCAATGGACTCTGTTTACTATTGTGTTCCCAACTTCCTTTTCCCCTCTATAAAAGAATTCTCCTCTTTATCTTTGAAAAAAAAAAAAAAATGTGCTTGGCTCACATGGTTGCAGTCCCCCAACTGTAATTCTCTGCTGATCCTGAATAAAGCAGTTTTTGCTGTAGAAATAACTGAGAGTCTATTTGTTTTAGGTCAACACTTCTAATGTTACTGAACAAAGTAGTAAAAGGAAAGCTTAAACTCAAAATTTGAATTCCCATCTCAAATACCCCGAAATGACCTAAGAGCTTCTGGGTATGCTCTGAAGCTTATCTCCTGCACAAAGCTGAAATTTCTACAAATCAAATGCAGAACCTTATCCTGTGATGGGCTGAATTATAGTCCAAGTTGAATTCTCATCCTTACAGAGTATCATTTGTTAATAGAAGGGAGCTGAAAGTTAATACAAATTTAGCTATGGTTAGTAAGTGCTCCTTTTCACTTTCATGCATTGGAAAAGGAAATGGCAACCCACTCTAGTGTTTTTCCTGGAGAATCCCAGGGACAAGGAGCCTGGTGGGCTGCCATCTATGGGGTCGCACAGAGTCGGACATGACTGAAATGACTTAGCAGCAGTAAGTGCTCAATCTGCCAGTAACCAAGATTAACGGAGTAACCAGTATGGCACAGTTTCCCAGGGTCATCATCCAGCTACCTGAGGGCAGATTACTTACATTTGAAAGCTCCATTATGGCATTATTAGCATTTTTCCTTGATGAAGTAGACACACTGGATATAGCGTTGTCTTTCCTGCGTGGAATGCTTCTGCCCAGACTATCAGTCTTGAACTTACAGGATACCTTATTTACCACAATGTTATTCCACAGAACATTGTTTCTGATCAAGGAACTCATGTCACAGCAAAAGTGAGGTGATGGGTCCATGTTCATGGAACTCACTGGTCTTCCCATATCCCCACCAACCTGAAGCAGCTATTGGAAGGGCCTTTTGAAGACTTATAGCATCATATAGGTGGCAATACCTTGCTGGCCAGGAACAAGGTTTGCCAAAAAGCAGTATAGTCTCTGAATCAGTGTCCAATATATAATAGTTTCTCTCATAGTCAGGCCTCTAGGCCAGCAGAGCATGAATTCATGGGAACAGGAAGCAAACATTTTACTAATGGGACACTAGGGTTAGTGAGTGGTACCACTTTCATTTCTACTTCTTGATCCTTGGACCTATGAATCCCATTCTCTTCTCCTCCTGTCTTCAATCTCTCCCAGCATCAGGATCTTTTCCAATGAATCAGTTCTTTGCATCAGGTAGCCAAAGTATTGGAGATTCAGCTTCAACATCAGTCCTTCCAGTGAAAATTCAGGACTGATTTCCTTTAGGATGGTCTAGTTTGAGCTCCTTGCAGTCCAAGGACTCTCAAGAGTCTTCTCCAACACCACAGTTCAGAGAACCAATTCTTTGTCGCTCAGCTTTCTTTATGGTCCAACTCTCATATCCATACATGACTAATGGAAAAACCATACAGTGGGTTTACCTATGCTGAATTTAGATAATATTAGATATTAGATGAATCATGTACTTATTTTGAGTTGGTGCTGGAATTAAGACTGAGTTTTTAGGCTGGAATGAGTATATCTTACCTAGGAAAGAATGTAGATTTTGGATGGCCAGGGACAGAATGCTGAGTATGTCCCCTCAGTTCAAATGTGGATATTTTGATTCTAAAGGTGATAGTATTAAAAAGTGGGGGCCTTTTGGAAAGTGATTATGTTACAAACGTGGAGCCCTTCTGTATGATAGTGCTTGTATAGAAAAGACCCTAAAATCTCCTTTGCCCTTTCACCATGTGAGGTTACAGTGAACATAAGGCCATCAAAGAAGAATGTCTACTTTCCCCAGACACCAAAACAATAGACTCCAAAAATAAGTGCCTTAATCTTAGACTTCCCACCCTTCACAACCATGAGAAATAAATTTCTGTGGTTTATAAGCTAGCCACTTTAGTATATTCTGTGTAGCAGTCTGAAGAAGACATACTACTCTGTAAATTTCTCAGAAGGTAAAAATTGACCAACAACAAAAAAGTGAACTTTACATGATGTGTATAAAAGGTAAATTTTAAAAAGTGTAAGTGGTCAATATATAGTTGTTCACTGTAAAAGTCTGTTCAATCTGGTGTACGTTTTTTTAAATGTGTATCATAAAATGTTTTCATGGAAATATGAATAGAGAGAGAACAAGTGGAGAAAGAGACGGGGATGTGAGGAACAGGAAAGGAGGAAGGAGAAGAGAAGAGAGAAAATAGAATATTAGTCTAAGTGTGTCAGAGATATAAGATCTACACAATATTAAATGATTAATGTTGTCTTTGTACAATAATGTGCCTATTTTTCTTAAAGTATTTTTATTAAAGTATTTTTATTTTACTTAATTATTTCTTTAGCTTATGGTGGGATTTGCTGCCCAGATTCCCCTTAAAGTCCTCCAATATCTCTTTTGCTAATAAGAATTGCCTCTTGCAAGGTCAACTCTCTTTAACAGGATCTTCTCATCCAATAATTACTTGCTGCTGCTGCTGCTAAGTCGCTTCAGTCGTGTCCGACTCTGTGCGACCCCATTAAGCAATTAATATAGCACAAAAATCTAGTCCTCTTATCCCAGTTTGGTGTATTTTCTAACAACCATCCTCATTTCCAGGTGACCAGCTGAGATCTTTGTGAATACTCTAGCAAATTCCAGTTTGTTTGTTTGTTTTCCCCACTCCAGTCCTGCTCTGTCCTTTTTCTATTCCTTCTATAGGTGGTGACTGCATGAGCATTCCTTAATAAACTTCCTACACACTAATCTAATTTTCATTTCAGATTCAACTTTCCTGGTAATTCAGTCAATTACATTTCCTCCCATGTAACGCAAAAGAAAACTACTTCCTTAGTAGTGAATTGAATAATGAAACATACAGAGTTCCTCTAAAAACGGTGGAAATAAGACAACTGAGAACATCTGAAAATTGAACAACCATCCTTTATTCTAAGTAACATAAGTACTCAAAGCCATCAGCTTAGTTCAATTCTTAAAAGTTCTCTTAGTTCTCAAACACTTATTTCTGTTATTGGATAAAAGGGAAAGATTTAATCAATTATTTTCAACTGCACTTATGACTTCATTATACTTTCCTTTGAAATAATTTGTATTAATGCAAAACAACAGAGAATCCATTTTTGTTGACAGTATCCCTGCATTAATTTCCTGAGAACATACACATCTTTGAATAAAATCTGTATGCTAGCTAATACATAATACTGAAAACCTGTTTAAATTGCAGTTTTAACTGTTACCAGTGTATAAAGCTATTCAAGTTGAAGAAAAAAATCCGGATGAATGATTTAGCTTACATTAACAACATTTGAAGCATTCAATGTTTCTGTTAAATAGAAAAGGAGATCTTCCTCTTAATAATTAGTTATTGGGTTATTGTGTTTGCAACATGAGTATTTACATGTGAAGCCTTTTAATCTGGAAAAACGTACTGTTTATATATTTAAGAGAAAATAAAATGTCTAATCTTTTAAAATATTCATGGTGAATTGAAACAAAACAAGAGAACATATACATGAAAAGTTAATAGTTGGGATCATAAATTGAAGTGGGGTGGGGAAAGAAGGAAGGGGGTGAAGAAGCAACAAATTCATAGAAGGGGGTGGTAACACATTGTCAGGAGGCAGCCTGAGGAAAAAATAGGTGAAAATCACAAAGCAGAGACATGATGCACAGAAAGGGAAACAAAATTGCAGCCAAGTAGCAAAAGCAAAGGTTTAATAGTTATTCTGAGTGGGATACGTTGACAGCATGCCAAAAGAATTAGGATCTAATTTGTCTGGAGGCCCAAAGATTCTGTGGAAGAGGCAGAATCAGATAAATAGAGTCTATTAAAAAAAAAAAAAAAAGTCAAGGGAACAAACTGATTTTGAAGGGAATATTATGTTCCTGCCAAAATCCCTTGACTCAAAAAAGGAAAGACAGATGATCCCTCCTGTTACATGACAGTTGGGTCATAATGTTCAATTTATGCACAGATATGGATGACGCTATTTTTCAGCCAACCCAAGAAGATATAGGAAGCTGTCTAACCATCAAAGGAAGGCTTGACCCTTTAGTAAAGAGAAAGACTTAAAACAGTAATCAAGGACCATTTCTTCATATACATACAGATACACAATTAATGAAGCATCCTTATATACAGAATATAACTTATTGTACATGTGATTTATAAAATGTTTCTAAGTATTTGAATTAATGATGTGACTGCTTAAATTTTCAAGTGCAGTAAAAGCTCCTATTTGATCTCCTTTGACCTAATTCATCTGGTGAACTGACATTCATTCACTCAATACAGTCCATGGTTCACCTACTCTCATATATCAATATATTTCTGCTACCTATTCATTTTATGCTTAGCAGTTTTAGTTACATTCATTCCACAATTTGTTCACCAGAGTAGTACCTCCTATCATAATCATACAGCATTGTATAATTGTATTATGGTAAACAAATATTAGCGTTTCCCTGGTGGTTCAGCAGTAAAAAATCTGCCTGTCAATGCAAGAGATGTGGGTTCCATCCCTGTGTCAGGAAGAATCCCTATAGAAGTAAATGGCAACCCACTCCAGTATTATTGCCTGAGAAATTCCATGGACAGAAGAGCTTGGTGGGATACAGACCATGGGGTCACAAGAGTGGAACACAATTTAGTGACTAACAAAAACAACAACAAACACACATTAAGCTGATGGATAAAGTATGAAGCTGTAAAGCACAGTTTTGTAACTAAATATAACTGTCCAATAAATACTTCAGCACCCTATGAAAATATTTACACTAGGATTCATGAGAATATTATTATTACTCTCAATTTTAATCTCAAAAATAAAGTAAAAATGTTGAGGAAGTTACCTGTATATAGTACAAAACCTATTTAGGTCTGCTTCTGGCTAAAGTTTGTGATTTGGGGAAAGTTACTTTACATCTCTAAGTCTCAATCCTTGAATCTTTAATGAGAATGTATATTCCACATATGATTGCAACATTATTTCCTTCCTCACATGCCCTTCTTAAAATTGAACTTGATCCTCCAGCCTTGGAGAAGTGAGTTCAACATCCTCTCTTGAACCTCAGTGGATCTTTTTACATAGTAAATAGTGCTTGTTATATGACAAACACTAAATTTTATTCAATGTCAGGATATATTCATCCAAAACATAATATACTTTACTAAAACAGATTTACAGATATTTGATTTTCAGTTGACAAAAACATTTAAAAAAATAATCTCAAGGATTAGCATTACTCTGATAATAAAATTTGACAAAAGCTACAGGAAAATCCTTCACAGTCTGATCATGAGTAATGCTGGATAATTCCAGGTTGGAAGCAGACTACATAGTATAATGACATAATGGGAAAAACTGATGGTCACTTAGTTATCAGATTTGCTAGGAGATGACAACATACAAATTTATCTTTTTTGCTAATTATATAAAATATTGAAAATAGCTAATCTTAACCTTTTCTGTTTTATAAAAGGAAGTTGTTAATAGGTGTTAAGAATCAAAGAGCATAATTAAGTGTGTGAGAAATTATCTCATAAATTACATATTTGAACCTGTCAATCTGTGTTTTGGTGTATTTGAAATTGGGGCAAAAAATCTTTTTACCATCTTGTGTGTTAAAAATTGATATTGTGGGGCTTCCCTGGTGGCTCAGCGATAAAGAATCCATCTGCCAATTTATGAGACACAGGTTCAATCACTGATCTAGGAAGATTCTCCATTCCTTAGAGCAACTAAACCCTGTACACCACAGCTATTGAACCTGTGAGCCAGAACTACTGAGCCTAAATGCTGCAACTACTGAAGCCCACAAGCCCTGGAGCCTGTGCTCTGGAAAAGAGAAGCCAGCCAATGAAAAGCCCATGCACTACAATAAGAAAGTAGCCCTCTGCTTGCTGAAACTAGGAAAAAGCCCTGGGGCAGCAAAAGATCCAGCACAGCCATAAATATACAACATTATAAAAAATTAATATTCAAATTACTGAAATAAATTTTTTAAACTAGAGTTTTACTTTTAAACCAAAATTATAAAACCTTCCTATACTGTATAATGCTCCTCTATCTCTGAAATCACCTTGAGGGATTCACTGAAGTAAATAATTTTATTAAGAAATTTAAAGTTGATAACAAACACTCTCTTCAAACAACACAAGAGAAGATGGACATCACCAGATGGTCAACACCGAAATCAGATTGATTATATTCTTTGCAGCCAAAGATGGAGAAGCTCTATACAGTCAACAAAAACAAGACCAGGAGCTGACTGTGGCTCAGATCATGAACTCCTTATTGCCAAATTCAGACTTAAATTGAAGAAAGTGGGGAAAACCATTAGACAATTCCAGTATGACCTAAATCAAATCCCTTATGATTATACAGTGGAAGTGAGAAATAGATTTAAGGGGCAAGATCTGATAGACAGAGTACTTGATGAAATATGGACAGAGGTTCGTGACATTGTACAGGAGGTGGGATCAAGACTATTCCCATGGAAAAGAAATGCAAAAAAGCAAAATGGCTGTCTGAGGAGGCCTAACAAATAGCTGTGAAAAGAAGAGAAGCCAAAAGCAAAGGAGAAAAGGAAAGATATAAGCTTCTGAATGCAGAGTTCCAAAGAATAGCAAGAAGAGATAAGCAAGCCTTCCTCAGCAATCAATGCAAAGAAATAGAGGAAAAGAACAGAAGGGGAAAGACTAGAGATCTCTTCAAGAAAATTAGAGATACCAAGGGAACATTTCATGCAAAGATGGGCTCGATAAAGGACAGAAATGGTCTGGACCTAACAGAAGCAGAAGATATTAAGAAGAGATGGCAAGAATACACAGAAGAACTGTACAAAAAAGATCTTCATGACCCAGATAGTCACGATGGTGTGATCACTCACCTAGAGCCACACATCCTGGAAGATGAAGTCAAGTGGTCCTTAGAAAACATCACTATGAACAAAGCTAGTGGAGGTGATGGAATTCCAGTAGAGCTGTCTCACATCCTGAAAGATGATGCTGTGAAAGTGCTGTACTCAATATGCCAGCAAATTTGGAAAACTCAGCAGTGGCCACAGGACTGGAAAAGGTCAGTTTTCATTCCAATGCCAAAGAAAGGCAATGCCAAAGAATGCTCAAACTACCACACAATTGCACTCATCTCACATGCTAGTAAAGTAATGCTCAAAATTCTCCAAGCCAGGCTTCAGCAGTATGTGAACCGTGAACTTCCAGATGTTAAGCTGGTTTTAGAAAAGGCAGAGGCACCAGAGATCAAATTGCCAACATCCACTGGATCATGGAAAAAACAAGAGAGTTCCAGAAAAACAACTATTTCTGCTTTTTTTGACTATGCCAAAGCCTTTGACTGTGGATCACAATAAACTGTGGAAAATTCTGAAAGAGATGGGAATACCAGAACACCTGACCAGCTTCTTGAGAAACCTAAATGCAGGTCAGGAAGCATCAGTTAGAACTGGACATGGAACAACAGACTGGTTCCAAATAGGGAAAGGAGTACATCAAGGCTGTATATTGTCACCCTGCTTACTTAACTTATATGAGGGGTGTTGGGGAAGATTCTTGAACATTCCTTGGACTGCTAGGAGATCCAACCAGTCCATTCTGAAGGAGATCAGCCCTGGGATTTCTTTGGAAGGAATGATGCTAAAGCTGAAACTCCAGTACTTTGGCCACCTCATGCGAAGAGTTGACTCATTGGAAAACACTCTGATGCTGGGAGGGATTGGGGGCAGGAGGAGAAGGGGACGACAGAGGATGAGATGGCTGGATGGCATCACGGACTCGATGGACATGAATCTGCGTGAACTCCAGGAGTTGGTGATGGACAGGGAGGCCTGGTGTGCTCCGATTCATGGGGTCACAAAGAGTCGGACATGACTGAGCAACTGAACTGGACTGAACTGAGAGTACACCATGAGAAATGCTGGACTGGAGGAAGCACAAGCTGGAATCAAGATTGCCAGGAGAAATATCAATAACCTCAGATATGCAGATGACACCACCCTTTTGGTAGAAAGTGAAGAGGAACTAAAAAGCCCCTTGATTAAAGTGAAAGAGGAGAGTGAAAAAGTTGGCTTCAAGCTCAACATTCATAAAACTAAGATCATGGCATCCAGTCCCATCACTTCATGGGAAATAGATGGGGAAACATTGGAAACAGTGTCAGACTTAATTTTGGGGGGCTCCAAAATCATTGCCGATGGTGACTGCAGCCATGAAATAAAAAGACGTTTACTCCTTGGAAGGAAAGTTATGACAAACCTAGATAGTATATTCAAAAGCAGAGACAATACTTTGCCAACAAAGGTCCATCTAGTCAAGGCTATGGTTTTACCATTGGTCATGTATGGATGTGAGAGTTGGACTGTGAGGAAAGCTGAGCACTGAAGAATTGATGCTTTTGAGTGTTGGTGTTGGAGAAGACTCTTGAGAGTCCCTTGGACTGCAAGGAGATCCAAACCAGTTCATTCTAAAGGAGATCAATCTTGGGTGTTCATTGGAAGGACTGATGCTGAAGCTGAAACTCCAATACTTTGGCCACCTTATCTGAAGTGTTGACTCATTGGAAAAGACTCTGATGCTCAGAGGGATTGGAGGCAGGAGGTGAAGGGGACGACAGGGGATGAGATGGCTGGATGGCATCACTGACTTGTTGGACATGAGTATGAGTGAACTCCGGGAGTTGGTGGTGGACAGGGAGGCCTGGCATGCTGTGATTCATGGGGTTGCAGAGTCGGACATGACTGAGCTATTGAACTGACTGAATATATGTAATATATTTAAATTTCTTCAAATTCTCCAATCTACCAATCTAACAAAACCATCCCAAGTATTAAATATACACAGTTAATTTAATGGCAACATACTTTCAATATTCTTGCCTGGAGAACCCCATGAACCCCAGAGGAGCCTTGCAGGCTATAGTTTGGGGTTACAAAGTGTTGGACATATATTGAGTGACTGAAGAACAGCAACAGTTAATTTTATCGATGATCATACAAATATGTTTAATCATAGATTATCTTTAAGTATTTGAATAAATTTGGTTTCTGCTACCTCTCATAGATTATGAGTACATAACTTAAGCATTAAATACACTTTAAGTACTTGAACAGATTATTCCTAAAACCCAGCACAGTAGTACTGATAGTTTGTCTGTTACTCATTCATTTTTATCTTTAATTCTAAGGACTCAAATTTAACGATTCCACTAACAGTCTATTTTCTGCGATCATTTCTATTGTGTGTCAGTAAGGAAATGGAAATCACATTTCAGAATATATTTGAGTTAATTTCTCTGTGGGTTTAAGGTTTTTTTATTATTAAACCCATTTATTCAAGATGGTAGACCTAGAAATATACTTTTTAGCACAACTTTCATCTTTCTGTTATAGTAACATGCCAATAATGACTAATCTATTCCCTCTAAAAGGGAAGTTTTCCCAGCATTCATACCCTGGGTTCACGTTTTGCTATTACCTTCTGGCCTCCACACATAGATTGCTTTACCACTTCAGTGGATTCAATTAATCAATTTTCCAGATGACTATTTTAAACTATATGTATATCCTTCAACTCAAACACTTAAAAGCTTTTAATATATATACAATTTAAGGATTTATCAAGTTTCAGTCTGATTTTATACCAAATTTTTTTCTAAAGTAACTTCAATTACAATTATCTTTTTTTTTTTGGCTGCATCACATGTGGCACTTGCAGAAGGCAGTGGCACCTGCTCCAGTGCTCTCGCCTGGGAATCCCGTGGACGGGGGAGCCTGCTGGGCTGCAGTCCAGGGGGT